>NW_027521777.1:77237-377237 GCF_052094955.1 Ictidomys tridecemlineatus
TTCACCCCTGTCTCCAACCTCTGGTCTCTGCAACAGTCCTTCTGCACCTCAGTCTGAAAACGCTGTTCTCTGCAATGATCCTTCTGCACCCCAGTCTCCAAACTATGCTCTCTGTAATACTCTTGTTGCACCTCAGTCTCGAAACTCTGCTCTAAGTAACAGTCCTACTGCACCCCAGTCTCCAACCTCTGCTCTTTGCAAGAGTCCTTCTAAAACCCAGTCTCCAAACTCTGCTTTCTGCATCAGTCCTTCTGCATCCCAGTCTCCAAATTCTGTTCTCTTTAACAATCATTTTTCACCTCAGTTACAAAACTCTGATATCTGCAATGGTCCTTCTGAACCTCAGTTTCCAAACTCTTCTCTCTGTAACAATACCTCTGCACCTCATTCTCCCAACTCTGCTCTCTGTAAGATCCTTCTCCAACATCTGCTCACTGCAACAGTTTTTGTGCATCCCATTCTCCAACATCTGTTCTCTGCAACAGTTCTTCTGTACCTCAGTCTGAAAACTCTGCTCTCTGCAATAATCCTTCTGCACCCGAGTCTCCAACCTCTGCTCTCTGTAACAGTCCTTCTTTATCAGACTTCAACTTCTGCTCTGTATCAATGCTGCACCCCTGTCTCCCATATCTGCTCTCTGTATCAGTCCTGCACCCAAGTCTCCAAATTCTGATCTCTGCAACAGTCTTACTCCACCTGATTCTGGAAACTCTGCTGTCTCCAACGATCCTTCTGCACCCCAGTCTCAAAACTCTGCTCTCTGTAACAGGCTTTCTGCACCCCAGTCTCCTAACTCTGCTCTCTTTATCAGTACTTCTGCACCCCAGTCGCAAACCTCTGCTCTTTATTACAGTCCTTCTGCATCACAGTCTCCTACATCTTCACCCTGCAACAGTCCTTCAGCACCCCAGATTCCAACTTCTGGTTTCTGCAACAGTCCTTCTACACCCCAGTCTCCAACCTCTGGTATCTGCAACAGTCCTTCTGCACCCCAGTCTCCAAACTCTGCCCGGTCTCGAACCTCTGCTCTCTTTAACAGTCCTTCTGCACCTCAGACACCAACCTCTTCTCTTTTCAACAGTACTTCTGCGCCCCAATCTCCAACCTCTGC
This sequence comes from Ictidomys tridecemlineatus, assembly GCF_052094955.1. NCBI lineage: Eukaryota > Metazoa > Chordata > Mammalia > Rodentia > Sciuridae > Ictidomys > Ictidomys tridecemlineatus. The sequence continues at coordinate 78,349 of NW_027521777.1, forward strand.
TTTCTGCAATGGTCCTTCTGCACCCCAGTCTCCAACCTCTGTTCTCTACAACACTTATTCTTCACCCCAGTCTCCAACCTCTGCTCTCTGTAACAGTCCTTTTCCACCGCAGTCTCCAATCTCTGCTCTCTGTAACAGTACTTCTCTACTGCAGTCTCCAACCTCTTCTCTCTGTAATGGTCATTCTGCACCCCAGTCTCCAAACTCTCCTTTCTGTATCAGTCCTTCTGCACCCCGGTCTCGAACCTCTGCTCTCTGCAATAGTCCTTCTTCACCCCAGTCTGCAATCTCTGCTCTCTGCAACAGTCCTTCTGCACCCCAGTCTCCAACATCTGCTTTCTGCAACCGTCCTTCTCCACCTCAGTCTCCAACCTCTCCTCTCTGCAACAGTCCTTCTGCACCCAGGTCACCAACTTCTGTTTTCTGTGTCAGTCCTTCTGCACCCCAGTCTCCAATGTCTGCTCTCTGTAACAGTCCTTCTGCACCTCAGTCTCTAACCTTTACTCTGTGCAGCAGTTCTTCTCCACCCAATGTTCCAACCTCTGCTCTTGGCAACAGTCTTTCTGGACGCCATTCTCCAACTGCTACTCTCTGCAACAGTCCTTGTACACCCCAGTCTTTCACATCTGCTCTCTGTAACAGTCCTTCTTCACCTCAGTCTGAAAACTCTGCTCTCTGCAATGATCCATCTGCACCTCAGTCTCCAACTTCTGCTCTCTGCAACAGTCCTTCTGCACCCCAGTCTCCAATTTGTGTTCTAGGCGAAAGTCTTTGTAAACCCCAGGCTCCAAACTCTGCTCTCTGTAACAGTCCTTCTGTACTGCAGTCTCCAACCTCTGCTGTCTGTAATGGTCCTTCTGCAAACAAGACTCCAAAATTTACTTTTGATATCAGTTATTCTGCACCCAAGTCTCCAACCTCTGCTCTCTGTAACAGTCCTTCTTCACCTCAGTCTCCAACCTCTTCTCTCTGCAACAGTCCTTCTGCACCCCAGTCTCCAACCTCTTCTCTCTGCAACAATCCTTCTACACCCCAGTCTTCAAAATCTTCTCTACGCAACGATCCTTCTGCACCCCAGTATTCAACAACTGCTCTCTGCTAAAGTCCTTCTTCACCCCAGTCTCCAAACAGTGCTCTCTGCAACTGTCCTGCTGCACCCCAGTCTCCAACCTCTGCTCTCTGTAGCGATTTTTGTGCACCTCAGTCTTCAAACTCTGCTCTCTGCATCGATACTTCTTCACCACAGTCTCCAAACTCTGCTCTCTGCAACACTCCTTCTACACCTCATTCTCCAAGCTCTGCTCTCTGTAACTGTCCTTCTGCACATCAGTGTCCAAACTCTGCTCTCTTTAAAAATTCATCTTCATGCACGTCTCCAAACTCTTTTCCCTGTAAGAGACCTTCTACACCACAGTCTCCAACCTCTCCTCTCTGTAACAGTTCTTCTGAACCCCAATCTGCAAACGTTGCACTCTGTAAAACTCTTTCTGCACTCCAGTCTCCATACTCTGCTCTCTGTAAGAATCTTTTTGAACCCCAGGCTCCAACCTTTCCTCTCTGTAAAAGTCCTACTCCACCTCAGTCTCGAAGTTCTGCAATCTGTAAAGGTCCTTCTGCATTTCAGTCTCCAACCTCTGCTCTACAACAGTCCTTCTGCACCTCCATCTCCAAACTCTGTTCTCTGTAAGATCCTTCTGAAACCCATTCGTCAAACTCTGCTCTGTGTAACAGTCCTTCTACACCCCAGTCTCCAAACTCTGCTCTCTGTAACAGGCCTTCTGCACACCAGTCTTCAAACTCTGCTCTCTGTAACGCTCCTTTTGCACTGCAGTCTCAAACGTCTGCTTTCTGTATCAGTTCTTCTGCACCCCAGTCTCCAAACTCTGCTCTCTGTAAAAGTCCTTCTACACCCCATGATCCAATATCTGCTCTCTACTACAGTCTTTCTGCACATCAGTCTGAAAACTCTGCACTCTGAAACAATCTTTCGGGACCCCAGTTTCCAACCTTTGCTCTCTGAAACAGTCCTTCTGAAACTCAGTCTCCAAAATGCTCTCTGTAAGATTCCTCTGCAACCCTGTCTCGAAACTGTGCTTTCTGTAACAGTGCTTCTGCACCCCAGTCTCCAAACTCTGCTCTCTGAAACAGGCCTTCTGCACCCAGTCTCCATCCTCTTCTCTCTGCAACGATCCTTCGTCACCTCAGACTCCAACCCCTTTCTCTGCAAAGTTTCTTCTGCACCCCAGTCTTTAAACTCTATTTTCTGCATCAGTCCTACTGCATCCAAATCTCCAACCTCTGCCCTCTGTAACACTCCTTCTGTACCACAGTCTCCAACATCTGCTCACTGTAACGCTCCGTCTTCACCCCAGTCTCCAACTTCTGCTCTCTGCAACATTTCTTTTGCACCCCAGTCTCCATCTGTGCTCTCTGTAACTGTCCTTCGGCACCCCAGTCTCCAAACTCTTTTTTATGCATTACTCCTTCTGCACCCCAGTCTCCAAACTCTGCTCTCTGTAACAGTCCTTCTGCACCTCAGTTACCAACCTCTGCTCTCTGAAAAAGTCCTTCTGCACCCCAGTCTCAATAATCTGCTCTCTGCAAAAGTCTTTCTACACCCCAGTGTCAAACCTCTACTATCTGGAACAAACTTTCCGCACCCCAGTCTCCAACGTCTGCTCTATGCAATAGTTATTCTGCACCCCAGTCTCCATCCTCTGCTCTCTGTAAGAATCCTATTGCACCCCAGTCTTCAACCTCTCCTCTCTGTAAAAGTCCTTCTGTACCACAGTCTCCAAAATCTGCTCTCTGCAACAGTCCTTCTGCACCCCAGTCTCCAACCTCTGCTCTCTTCAACATTTCTTCTTAACTCCAGTCTCCAAACTGTGCTCTCTGTAACTGTCCTTCTGCACCCCAGTCTTCAACCTCTGCTCTCTGTAGCGATCCTTCTACACCTCAGTCTCCAACCTCTGCTCTCTGCAATGATCCTTCGGCACCTCAGTCTCAAGCCTCTGTTCTCTGCAATGATCCTTCTACACACCAGTCTCCAAGCTCTGCTCTGTGTAACAGTCCTTCTGAACATCAGTGTCAAAACTCTGCTCTCTGTAAAATTTCTTCTGCATCTAAGTCTCCAACCTCTGCTCTCTTTAACAGTTCTTCTGGACACCAATCTACAAACTCTGATCTCTGTAAAACTCCTCCTGCAAACCAGTCTTTATTCTCTTCTATCTGTAACACTCTTTCTGCACCGCAGTCTCTATCCACTGCTCTCTGTAAGAATCCTTCTGAACCCCAGTCTCCAACCACTCCTCTCAGTAACTGTCCTTCTGCACCTCAGTCTCCAATATCTGCTCTCTGAAATGATCCTGCAGCACCTCAGTCTCAAACCACTGCTCTGTGTAACAGGCCTTCTGAACTTCATTCTCCAACATATGATCTCTGGATCAGTCCTTTTGCACACCAGTATCCTACCTCTACTCTCTGTAACAATCCTTCTGCACCTGAGTCTCCAACATCTGTTCTCTGAAATGGTTTATCTGCACCCCAGTCTCCTAACTCTGTTCTCTGCATCAGTCCTTCTGCACCCCAGTATCCAACCTCTGCTCTCTGTAACAGTCCTTCTGTAACACAGTCTAAAAACTCTGCTCTCTGTAACGGTCGTTCTGCACCCCAGTATCCAAAGTCAGCTTTCTGTATCAGTTCTTCTACACCCCAGTCTCGAACCTCTGCTCTCAGAAAAAGTCCTTCTGCACCCCAGTCTCCAACTTCTGCTCTCTCCAAAATTGTTTTGCACCCCAGTGTCCATCTGTGCTATCAGTAATTGTCCTTCTGCACCCCAGTCTCCAACCTCTGCTCTCTGTAAGAGTCCTTCTGCACTTCAGTCTCCAACCTGTTCTCTCTATAACAATCCTTCTGCACCTCAGTCTCCAACCTCTGCTATCTGTAACAATCCTTCTGCACACCAATCTCCAACCTGTGCTCTCTGTAACAGGTCTTCTGCACCCCAGTCTTCAAACTCTGCTCTCTGTAACAGGCCTAATGCACCCCAGTCTCCAACCTCTTGTCTTTGCAATGAAATATCTGCACCTCAGTCTCCAACCACTGCTCGCTGCAACAGTTTTTCTACACCCCAGTCTTTAAACTCTGCTCTCTGCAGGAGTCCTTCTGCAACCCAGTCTCCAACCTCTGCTCTCTGTAAGAACCTTATTCACCCGGTCTCCAAACTTTGCTCTCTATAATAGTCCTTCTGCACCTCAGTCTCCAACCTCTGCTCTCTGCTACGGTCCTTCTGCACCCCAGTATCCAAACTCTGTTCTCTGCAATAGTCCTTCTGCACCCCAGGCTCCAAACTCTGCTCTCTATAACAGTTCTTCTGTACCGCAGTCTCCAAACGCTGATGTTTGTAACGGTCATTCTGCACCCCAGTCTCCAAACTCTACTTACAATATCAGTTATTCTGCACCCCAGTCTCCAACCTCTGCTCTCTGTAACAGTCCTTCTGCACCTCAGTCTCCAACCTCTGCTCACTGCAACAGTTCTTCTGCACCCCAGTCTCCAACATCTTCTCTCTGCAACAGTCCTTCTAAACCCCAGTCTCTAACCTCTTCTCTCTGCAAGGATCCATCTGCATCCCAGTCTCCAACATCTGCTCTCTGCAACAGTCCTTATGCACCTCAGTCTCCAACCTCTGCTCTTTGCTACAGTCCTTCTGCACCCCAGTCTCCAAGCTCTGCTCTCTGTAACAGTTCTTCTGAACCCCAGTCTCCAAATTCTGCTCTCTGTAAAAGGCATTCTGCACCCCAGACTTCAACCTCTGCTCTTTGTAACAGGCCTTCTGCACCCCACTCTCCAACATGTGCTCTCTCTAACGATTCTTCTGCACCCCAGTCTCCAAACTCTGCTCTCTGTAACAGTCCTCTGCACCCCAGAATCCAACATCTGCTCTCTGCTACATTCCTTCTGCACCTCAGTCTGAAAACTCTGCTCTCTGCAAAAATCCTTCTGCACCCTAGCTTCAAACCTTTGCTCTCTGTGACAGAACTTCTGAACCTCAGTCACCAAAATGCTCTCTGTAAGATCCTTCTGAAACCCAGTCTCAAAAATTGCTATCTGTAACAGTTCTGCTGGACACCAATCTCCAAGCTCTGCTCTCTGAAAAAATTCTTCTGCACCCCAGTCTCCAACCTATCCTCTCTGTAACAGTCCTTCTGCTCCTCAGTCTCCAAACTCTGCTCACTGTAATGATGCTTCAGCACCCCAGTCTCCAACTCCTGTTCTCTGTAACAGTCCTTCTGCACCCCAGTCTCCAATATCTTGTCTCTGAAATGGTCCTTCTGCACCCCAGTATCCAAACACTGTTCTCTAACAGTCCTTCTGCACCTCAGACTCCAACTTCTGCTCTCTGTATCAGTTCTTCTAAGCCTCAGTCTGAAACCTCTGATCTCTGCAACGATCCTACTGCACCCCAGTCTCCAAACTGTGCTATCTATAACAATCCTTCTGCACAGAAATCTCCATGCTCTTCTCTCTTAGAGTCCTTCTGCACCCCAGTCTCAAAACTCTTCTGTTTAAAACGATCTTTCTGTACACCAGTTTCCAACGTCTGCTCTCTGCAACAGTCTTTCTGCACCCCAGTCTCCAACCTCTGCTCTCTGCAACAATCCCTGGGCACCCCAGTATCCAATATCTGCTCTATGCAACAGTCCTTCTTCACCCCTGTCTCCAACCTCTGGTCTCTGCAACAGTCCTTCTGCACCTCAGTCTGAAAACGCTGTTCTCTGCAATGATCCTTCTGCACCCCAGTCTCCAAACTATGCTCTCTGTAATACTCTTGTTGCACCTCAGTCTCGAAACTCTGCTCTAAGTAACAGTCCTACTGCACCCCAGTCTCCAACCTCTGCTCTTTGCAAGAGTCCTTCTAAAACCCAGTCTCCAAACTCTGCTTTCTGCATCAGTCCTTCTGCATCCCAGTCTCCAAATTCTGTTCTCTTTAACAATCATTTTTCACCTCAGTTACAAAACTCTGATATCTGCAATGGTCCTTCTGAACCTCAGTTTCCAAACTCTTCTCTCTGTAACAATACCTCTGCACCTCATTCTCCCAACTCTGCTCTCTGTAAGATCCTTCTCCAACATCTGCTCACTGCAACAGTTTTTGTGCATCCCATTCTCCAACATCTGTTCTCTGCAACAGTTCTTCTGTACCTCAGTCTGAAAACTCTGCTCTCTGCAATAATCCTTCTGCACCCGAGTCTCCAACCTCTGCTCTCTGTAACAGTCCTTCTTTATCAGACTTCAACTTCTGCTCTGTATCAATGCTGCACCCCTGTCTCCCATATCTGCTCTCTGTATCAGTCCTGCACCCAAGTCTCCAAATTCTGATCTCTGCAACAGTCTTACTCCACCTGATTCTGGAAACTCTGCTGTCTCCAACGATCCTTCTGCACCCCAGTCTCAAAACTCTGCTCTCTGTAACAGGCTTTCTGCACCCCAGTCTCCTAACTCTGCTCTCTTTATCAGTACTTCTGCACCCCAGTCGCAAACCTCTGCTCTTTATTACAGTCCTTCTGCATCACAGTCTCCTACATCTTCACCCTGCAACAGTCCTTCAGCACCCCAGATTCCAACTTCTGGTTTCTGCAACAGTCCTTCTACACCCCAGTCTCCAACCTCTGGTATCTGCAACAGTCCTTCTGCACCCCAGTCTCCAAACTCTGCCCTCTGTAACAGTCCTTCTGCACACCTTCTCCAACTCTCCTCTCTGTAACAGGCCTTCTGTACCCCAGTCTCCAAAGTCTGTTCGCTATAACAATCCTTCTGCACCCCAGTCTTTAACCTCTTCTCTCTGTAACAGTCCTTCTGCACCTCGGTTTACAATCTCTGCTCTCTGTAACATCTTTCTGCAACCTTTCTAAAAACTCTGCTCTCTGAAACAGTTTTTCTGTATCTCAGTCTCCAAACTCTGTTCTTTGCAACACTCCTTCTGCACCCCAGTAGCCAAACTCTACTCTCTGTAACAGTCCATCTGTACCCCAGTCTCCAAATACTTCTCTCTGTAACGGTCCTTCTGCACCCCAGTCTCCAACCTCTGCTTTCTGTATCAGTCCTTCTGAACCCCAGTCTACAACCTCTGCTCTCTGTAACAGTCTTTCTGCACCTCATATCCAAACTCTGCTATCTACAACAGTTCTTATGCACCCCAGTCTACAACCTCTCGTGTCTGCAAAACTCTTTCTGCACCCCAGTCTGCAACGTGTGCTCTGTGTAAAAGTGCTTCTGCATCCCAACTCCACCTCTGCTCTCTGCAATGATCCTTCTGTACCTCAGTCTTAAACCTCTGCTCTCTGCAACTGTCCTTCTGCACCCCAGTCTCCAAACTCTGTTCTCTGTAACAGTCTTTCTCCACCTCAGTCTTCAACCTCTGATCTCTGAAAGAGTCCTTAAGAACCCCAGTCTCCAACATATGCTCTCTAAACAGTCCTTCTGCACCCCAGTCTCAAACATCTGCTCTCTGCAACAGTCCTTCTGCACCTCAGTGTCCAAACTCTGCTCTCTGCAACGATCCTTCTGAACCCCAGTCTCCAACGTCTGCTCTCTGAAAGATCCTTCTGACCCTAGTTTCCAAACTCTGCTCTCTGTAATATTCCTTCTCCATGCCAGTCTCAAAACTCTGCTTTCTGCAACGGTCTTGCTGCACCCCAGTCTCCAACCTCTGTACTCTGCAACACTCCTTCTGCTCCCAAATCTCCAAAATCTGCTCTCTGTAAAGGTCCTTTTGCAAGCCAGTCTCTAACCTCTGCTTTCTTTGTCCGTCCTTCTGTACCTCAGTCTCCAACCTCTGATCTCAGCAAAAGTTCTTCTGCATCCCATTCTCCATCTTCTGCTCCCTGCAACAGTCCTTCTGAAAAAAAGTTTCCAACATCTGCTCTCTAAAAAGTTTTTGAGTACCGTAGTCCCCAATCTCTGCTCTCTGCAACAGTCCATCTGTTCTGCAGTCTCCAACTTCTGCTCTATGCAACGAAACTTTTACACCCCAGTCTCCAACATCTGCTCTCTGCAAAAGTCCTTCTGCACTTCAAACTGAAAATTTTGCTCTCTGCAACAATCATTCTGTACCACAGACTTCAACATCTGCTCTCTGTACCAGTCTTTTTGCACCTCAGTTTCCAAACTCTGCTCAATGTAAGATCATTCTGCAACACAGTCTCCAAAATTTGCTCCCCTTAACAGTCTTTCTGCACCTCAGTCTCCAACCTCTGCTCTCTATAACAGTCGATCTTCACCTCAGTCTGAAACCTCTTCTCTCTGCAGGATCTATCTGAAATCCAGTCTCCAGACACTACTCGCTGTAACAGTCCTCTTGCACCTAAGTCTCCAAACTCTGCTGTTTGTAAGATCCTACTGCCACTAAGTTCCTAACTCTGTTCTCTATAACAGTCCTTCTGCACCGCAGTCTTAAACCTCTGCTCTCTGTAACAGGCTTTCTGCACCCCAGTCTCCAACCTCTTCTCTCTGCAATGATCATTCTACACCTTTGTCTCAAACATCGGCTCTCTGTAAAATCCTTTTGCAAACCAGTCTCCAACTCTGCCCTCTCGAACAGACCTTCTGCACCCCTTCGTTGAACTCTCCTCTTTTTAACAGACCTTCTGCACCTCAGTCTTCAAATTCAGTTCTCTGCAACAGTCCTTCTGCACCCCAGTCTCCAACGTCTGCTCTCTGCAACAGTCCTTCTGCACCCCAGTCTCCAACCTGTGGTCTCTGCAACAGTCCTTCTGCACCTCAGTCTTAAAACGCTGTTCTCTGCTACGATCCTTTTGCACCTCAGTCTCCAACCTCTACTCTCTGTAACAGTCCTTCTCCACCAGGGTCCCCAACATCTGCTCTCTGTAAGATCATTTTTCAACCCAGTCTCTAAACTCTGTGATCTGTAGCAGTTCTTCTGAAGCCCTTCTCCACACTCTGCTCTCCTTAACAGGTGTTGTGCAACACAGTCTCCAACCTCTGCTCTCTGTAACACTCTTTTTTCACCTAGGTCTCCAACCTCTGCTCTCAGCAACGATCATTCTGCACCCTAGTCTCCAATGTCTTCTCTCCTCAACAGTCCTTCTGAACCTCTGACTCCAAATTCTGCTCTCTGCAACAGTCCTTCTTCACCCAAGTCTCCAACCTCTGCTCTCTGCAACAGTCCTTCTGTACCCCAGTCTTCAACCTCTGCTCTGTGTAAAAGTCCTTCTGCACCCCAGTCTAACCCATGCTCTCTGTAACAATTCTTCTGCACCCCAGTCTCCAATTTCTGCTCTCTGTAACAGTCCTTCTGGCCCATGTACTCCAACTTCTGCTCTCTGTACAGGCTTTATATACCGAAGTCTCCAAACTCTGCTCTCTATTATGGTCCCTTTGTACCCCAATTTCCAACCTCTGCTTTCTGTAACAGTCCTTCTGCACCTCAGTCTGAAACCTCTTCTCTCTACACTATCCTTCTGCACCCCAGTCTCCAATCACTGCTCTCTGTAACATTCGTCCTGCACCACAGTCACAAACCATTGCTCTCTGTAAGATCCTTCTGCAACCAAGTCTCAAACATCTGCTCTCGGTAACAGTTTAAACCGCAATCTCCAAACTCTGCTTTCTTTAACGGTACATCTGCACCCCAATTTCCAACCTCTGCTTCCTGTAACAGTCCTTCTGCACATTAGTCTCCAAACTCTGCTCTCTGCAACAGTCCTTCTACACCCCAGTCTCCAACATCTGCTCTCTGCAACAGTCCTTCTGCATTACAGCCTGAAAACTCTGCTTTCTGCAACGAACCTCTTGCACCCCAGTCTCCTACCTCAGGTGTCTGTTACAATCTTTCTGCACCTCAGTCTCCAACCTCTGCTCTCTGTAAGATCCATCTGAACCCCAGTCTCTTACCTCTGCTCACTGTAACAGCTCTCTGTAGCAGGCCTTATGCACCCCAGTCTCCAAAATCTGCCGTCTGAAACAGTCCTTCTGCATGCCAGTCTGCAACATCTGCTCTTTGTAACGGTCATTCTGCACGCCAGCCTCACAACTCTGTTTTCTGTATCATAATTCTTTACCCCAGTCTCAAACGTCTGCTCTCTGTAACAGTCCTTTTGCATCTCAGTCTCCAAAGTCTACTCTCTGCAACAGTCCTTCTGCATTCAAGTCTCCAACCTCTGCTCTCTGCAACAGTCCTTCTGCACCCCAGTCTCCAACCTCTGCTCTTTGTAACAGTCTTTCTGCACCATATTCTCCAACCTCTGCTCTCTGTTACAAACTTTGTATACCGCAGTCTTTAACCTCTGCTCTCTGTAACGGTCCCTCTGCACCCCAATTTCTAACCTCTGCTTTCTGTAACAATTCTTCTGTACCTCAGGAACCAAACTCTGTTCTCTGTAACCATCCTTCTGCACCTCAGTCTCCAACCTCTGCTCTCTTTAACAGTACTTCTGCACTTCAGTCTTAAACCTCTGCTCCTTGCACGATCCTTCTGCACCCCAGTCTCCAACCACTGCTCTCTGTAACTGTCGTCCTGCAACTCCGTCACCAAACTCTGCTCTCTGTAAGATCCTTCTGCAACCCAGCCTCAAAACTCTGCTCTCTATAACAGTCCTTCTGCAACCCAGCCTCAAAACTCTGCTCTCTACAACAGTCCTTCTGCAATCCCGTCTCCAAACTCTGCTCTCTGTAGCAGGACTTTGAACCCCAGTCTCCAAACTCTGCTCTCTGAAACAGTTTTTCTGCATGCCAGTCTCCAACCTCTGCTCTCTGTAACGGTCCTTCTGTACCCCAGTCTGCAACCTCAGCTTTCTGTATCTTAATTATTAACCCGAGTCTCCAAAGTCTTCTCTGTGTAACAGTCTTTCTGCATCTCAGTCTCCAAACTTTGCTCTCTGCAACAGTACTTCTGAACCCCAGTCTCCAACCTCTGCGTTCTGCAACATTCCTTCTGCACCCTAGTATCCAACCTGTTCTCTCTGTAACAGTCTTTCTGTACCCAAGTCTCCCACATCTGCTCTATGTAACGATCCTTTTTCAGCCCAGTCTCTACCTCTGCTCTCTGCAACGATTCTGCTGCAACTAAGTCTCCAAATTCTGCTCTCTTCAAGGATCCTTCTGCACCTAACTCTCCAAACTATTCTCTCTGTAAAAGTTTTTCTGCACCTCAGTCTCCAACCTCTGCTCTCTGCAACCGTCCTTCTGCACCCCAGTTTTCAAACTCTGCTCTCTGTAACAATCCTTCTGCACCCCAGTCTCCAACATCTCCTCTCCTTAACACTCCTTCTGCACCCCAGTCTCCAAACTCTGTTCTCTGTAAGGTCCTTCTGCACCCCAGTTTCCAAACTCTGCTCTCTGTAACATTCCTTCTCCAGCCAGTCTCAAACCTCCGCTTTCTTCAACGGTCCTGCTGCAACCCAGTCTCCAAACTCTGTTCTCTGAAACAGTCCTTCTGCTCTCCAATTTCCAAACTCTACTCTCTGTAACAGTCCTTCTGTACCGCAGTCTCCAACTTCTGCAGTCTGTAATGATCCTTCTGCACCCTAGTCTCCAACCTCTGATTTCTGTATCAGTCCTTCTGCACCACAGTCTCCTAACTCTGTTCTCTGTTACAGTTCTTCTGCACCTCAGTCTCCCTACTCTGCTTTCTCTAAGATCCTTATGCAAACAAGTCTCCAAACTCTGCTCTCCATAACAGTCCTTCTGGACACAAGTCTCCAACCTCTGCTCTCTGCAACAATTCTTCTTCAGCCCAGTCTCCAACCTCTGCTCTCTGCCACAGTCATTCATCACCCCAGTCTCCAAAATCGGCTCTATTCAACAGTCTCTCTGCACCTCAGTCTGAAATCTCAGTTCTCTGCAACGACCGCCCGCCACCGCAGTCTCCTTCCTCTGCTCTCTGTAACATTAATTCTGAACCTCAGTCTCCTACCTCTGCTCTCTGTAAGATCCTTCTGCCAAAAAGTCTCCAAACTATGCTCTCTGTAACAGTCCTTCTGCACAAAAGTCTCCAACCAATGCTCTCTGTAGCAGGCCGTCTGCACCCCAGTCTCCAACCTCTGCTCTCTGTAACAGGCCTTCTGCACCCCAGTCTCCAACCTCTGCTCTCTGCATCAGTCTTTCTAAACCCCAGTCTCCAAACTCTGCTCTCTGCAACAGTCATTCTGCACCCCAGTCTTCAAATTCTGTTCTCTGTAACAATCCTTCTGCACCTCAGTTCCCAAACTCTGACCTCTGCAATGGTCCTTCTGGACCCCAGTGTCTAACCTCTCCTGTCTGCAACCATCCTTTTGCACCCTTGCCTCCAACCTCTGCTCCCTGAAAATGTCTTTCTAAACCCCAGTCTCCAACATCTGCTCTCTGCAACAGTCCTTCTGCACCTCACTCTGAAAACTCTGCCTTCTGCAATGATACTTGTGCACCCCAGTCTCCAAACTCTTCTTTCTTTAACAGTCCTTCTGCACCTAATTCTCCAACTTCTGCTCTCTACAACAGTTCTTCTGCACCCCAGACTTTAACATCTACTCTCTGAAAGAGTCCTTCTACACCCCTGTCCAAATGCAAAAGAATGAGACCTGAAGTATTGCTCACCCTGCAAAAAATCAATTCAAAATGCATTAAAGACCCAGGAACTAGACCAGAAATTATGCAGTTTTTGGAAAAAACAAAGTCAATACTCCAACCTACAGGCAGAGGTAATGACTTTCTCAATAAGATGCCAAAGCTCAGGAGATAACACCGAAAGTAAGATAATAGGTTCTACACAGCAAAGGAGACAATTAGAATATGAAGAGAGAACCTACAAAAAACAGAGAAAATATTTATGAGGGGCTCTTCGAAAAGAAGATGAATATTCAGAATATTAATAAAGAACTCAAAAAACTTAACATAAATCCCACAATTATTAAATAACCAAATTATCAAATAACCCAATTACCAAATGGGAAACTAAATGAACTAAACAGACACGTCTTAAAAGAAAATATGTGAGTGCCCAACAAATATATGAAAATACTTGCAAGTCAAGACTACCCTGAGATTTCATCTCACTTCATTGACAAAGGCAACCACCAAGAATACAAACAGAAATGAGTGTGACAAGAAGAGAATTGGAGAGAAATGAGCATTCTCACCCTGTTGGTGGGCCTGTAAATCAGCACAACCACCACGGAAATCGAGATGGAGGCTCCTCAGGAGTAGCCATGGACCACACTGCGACCCAGCTCTACCTCTACTTGGTATTTATCACAGCGGATCGAAGTCATTATATTATAATGACACATACATGCCCATGAACCAGCCGAGGTGACATCAGTGGACGAATGGATAAACAACATCTGGTATATGCACACTGGAATTTCATTCAGCCATAAAGAAGAACGAAATTATGTCATGCTGGAAGATGGATGGATCTTCAGAACATTAAGGGAAATAAGCAACTCAGAAAGTTAAGGGCCGTATGTTTTTCCTCTGTTAAAGCTAGAGGGGGAAAAGGAAAGAAAGTTGGGAAGGGAGTCTCATCATGAAAGTTGAAGGAAGATCAGTAGAGTCAAGGCACCAGGGGAGGAGGTGAGGAAAAATGAAATATTGGAATGATATAGGCCAAAGTTCACGGTTATTTTGTTTGCATGTTCAAATATGTGTCAGCAAATCCCACCATTATGGACCACTACAATGCACCAATGAAGAGTGAAAAGAAGAGTTTCACATTACATGGGACAGGCACTATTCTAGGAGGGTGCCCATTTATTTCCGTCTATAAATACCACGATCATTTACCACTGTCAAAAATCTCTACAGATTCAAATGTTCTGATCACTGCTCCACCACATGGCCTCTTCTACTTCAGGGTCCCCTTATTCTCACTGAAATCAGGAAGCCCGTTTCAACGATGCCATCTGTTAATGTCTTCCCAGGCTGCCGAGGACAGCAGCTGTGGGTTTCACAAGGATCTGGTGCTGCCATCTGAACGCATGTCCAGGAGGCCTTGGCGAAGGCTGGTACTTCAGGCCCTCCTCCAGATCCAGCTGTGAGGCCAGGGAAGGGGTCACATAACACGCCATCCAACACATTATTTATTTCTGATCACCATCTTTTCCATTATTCCAAGATCATATTGGTCATTGAACTTAAGCAAACACTGATTCCAGATTTCAGTCCCTCAACCAAAGATAGTCTAATAGCCACTCCCCGTGGCTCAGGAAAATCCTTGGCCCTAACATTTCTGGTGATTACGTCCCTGTGACTGCATTCAAGATGATCCAGCAATATGTCCTTACTTCTTTGGTTTAGAAGACTCAAACAAATTCTCTTATATATTCTTAAGGCTCCTATTAACAAAATACAGTAAAATATTTAACTTTTATTTTGGTGTGACCCTTATACTCTCCTGGGCTATATTTTATACCCTTACCTGAGGCGTTCTAGAATCAGACCCCAATTAAGAGTCTGGTGACAATGTGGGATGATGGATGAGCATCGTAAAGACAATTGGGCTGGGGATGTGGCTCAAGCAGTAGTGCGCTTGCCTGGCACGCGTACGGCCCGGGTTCGATCCTCAGCACCACATACCAACAAAGATGTTGTGTCCGCCGAGAACTAGAAAATGAATATTAAAAATTCTCTCTCTCTCTCTCTCTCTCTCTCTCATCCCTCTCCTCTCCTCTACTCTGCTCTCCTCACTCACTATCTCTTAAAAAAAAAAAAAAACAACTGCCCAGGTAGTGTCACCATAGGGTCTTCAATTTAGGGAAAGCTAGTCTCCTCGGGGGAGGAGGGGCTGCTTCTGACAGCAAAGAGGGTTAATGGAGATTTCAGGGTTCAATGCTCTGAGATTTGTATAATTCCACTGGTATTTTGCCATTCTAATTAACAGGGTATCAATCATTCCCCATTAATGTACTAATTGACATAAGAGAGACCTGGAGAAATTGTGGATTTATAATTTTCTTTGTACATCTGCAATTTGTAGAATTGGATGTTTATTCTGATATTAACCTTTATCACTTTCCAGAGAGAAAATATTTCTCCTGATCTGAACCTGACTTGAAGAAGGAATATAATGCTTGAACCTATGATTTTCTTTCTGTAAGTCTCCCACTCCAGTCAGTAACAGCAGTCTGTAGTCATGTTGTAATGTTCATTCTCACAATGAAGGTTGATGGTGTTATTCCAAAGCTCAGTTTTCCATAGACATTTGATTTTAGGCCACTATAACTTAAAGTCTATGTTGGGTCATTGCACACCAGGAATTATCAGGTCTCCTTTCCCATGGGCTGTGACATCATCAACATATTCAATTCCCTCAGGTCAGACATACAATCTACCTCCTCAGATCTTTTATCTAGAACCATCTCTGATGTAAACCACTATTGTGGTAAGTGCCACCGTGGTCAGGTAGAGATGAAGAACGACTCTTGATGTCTTACGGTAGATGAAGTTGACACAGAAAAAAGTTATAAAATGGTTGGGAGATCTGGAAGAAAAAAGGAAAATAGGGCAGGTGACACCACCCCATATATGGAAACCCTAACTTCCCTGGAAAAAGATGCTCATTCCAAGCTACTGTGACAAACATTCAGGAACAGCTGTCTAGGAGCCTGCATACACAGGTCCTGGCACCAAGGAGATTAGTTCCTGCCTCTAAGGACTGGTTTGCTGCAGCTGCTATGGGATCCAAAAGAACCCACTTTCTTCCTTTCCTTTCTTCCTCTCTGCTTAGTGTTTGGCTGATCTTGAAAGAATCTCCTAAAATGAAGGCCTGCAAGAAGGGGAGTGTGGAAAACGAGGTTCTCGTACTTTCTGTCCCTCTGGTGTGAGGAGAACACAGAAAGACAGAGATGTTGCTGAACACCCACACAAGGTGTCCAACACACTTGTACCTGAAAGTGGGAAAAGGGTGTTTGTTAAAAGAGAGGAGAGAAAGGAGTCTCAGAGATTTTAAAAGCGGGAGTTGGAGTTGAAGCTCCAGATACAGACTCTCTAACCAGGTGCCTACAAGTCCCTGGGAGGCATCTTTTTCAGATGAATGTATACTCCAGTTTGAAAATTGGTCTAGACTTTGATCGTGCAAAGGGATGCACACCCTCCAGCCAGCTTCCTCAGGGCACTCTGGACCTCGTTGCTTCTCAGGCTGTGAATGACGGGGCTCAACAGGGGGCTCACCACACAGAAGAGCACAGAGACCAGGGTGTCCATTTCAGCCTTCTCTGGGCCTGTCATAGTGGAAGTTGGCTGTTCCATAGAAGACCACCACGACAGTGAGGGAGGACGCACAGGTGGAGAAGGACTTTCTCCTGCCCTGGGAAAAGGGAATCCCCAGGATGGCTGCCATAATGAGTGCGTAGGAGCCTGCAGTGAAGAGGCAGGGGCTCAGGCCAATAGTGGCACTGACCACGTGGAGCGCAGACTCGTTGACAGAGGTGTCTGAGCAGGAGAGCTTCAGGAGCAATGGGGTGTCACAGAGAAAGTGGCTGAACTGCTGGGGCCCACACAGAGTGAGTGTGATGGCCAGCACCGTGTGTGTGACCAAATTCACCAGCCCATACAGCCAGGACCCAGTCACCTGACAACACAGACTTTCACACTCATGATGACTGGGTACTGAGGAGGACGGCATGTGGCCACACAGCAGTCATACTGGCCACACAGCCAGTAAGAAGCCTTCTGTGCCAGCACTTGTCACCAAGAAGAAGATCTGGGAAAGGCAGCCCTCATAAGAAATGGCCTTCTTCTCCCAAAAAAAGTTCACCAGCAGCACTGGGAGGGTGGTGGATATTTAGCAGACGTCCAAGAAGCTCAAATTGCTGAGGAAAAAGTACATTGGAGTGTGGAGAGCAGGACTGACCCTGGTGGCCACTATTATGAGCATGTTCCCCAGGAGAGTGGTCAGGTAAATGACCAGAAAGAGCAGAAAGAACCAGCCCTGTAGGTTGGAGTGGTTGGAAAATCCCAAGAAGATGAATTCATTGACAAATGATTGATTGCTCATTTCCAATGGTATCATAGCTACAAAACAGAGAAAAAGAGACCATGATGAGAATGGACTGAGAGCACCCCAAACAGGCTTATTAATCTGCAGCAACATGGCAAATAATATTGTATACAGAGATGCCTGGACTCTAGAAACAGACGTATAGGAGTGACTTTAGAGAGAGCATAACTTCTTACAGAGTTTTGCATGGGTACTCTTTTGTAAAAATAAATGGAGACTTGTTCAAAAGGCACAACCAGCTATCAACCCCTGTGTCTCATTGAATCTGCAGTATCTCCCTCCTAACACTGTGCTTCACTGTGATGAATTCTTTTTTGTATGTCTGTTATTTCAAGTAATAAGTTTTCATTGTGGAAAAATGAAGAAAATGCAGAAAGTTATTCAGAAGAATAGAACAGGTCAGAAAATCAAAGCTCTCTTTGCATTCATCCCATTCTACCTCTATCTATCTTTAAAATATCCAAAGCAAAATTTTCCAATATTGGTGTACTCTATTTAGTTGTTTGCCTTGTAATCTTGATTTCCTGTCATGGAATTAAGTTAATTTCTTCCTTTTTATTGAACATAGAAACCTTCCATTTCAGTTACTATCATAAATATTGGAATAGAAACTTTCATACATATGTATCTGTGATCATCTCTGATTATTTCTTAAAAGTAAAATTATAAGTCACCTGCTTTTAAATACATTGATCTATTTTTTTTCAGTAGAAACTTTTATTTTTTTTAAGTTTTATAAGATACAAGAAATTTTGACAAATGATATATACTTAGGTATTTTTCTTCTTTTGTATTTTAAGATTTACCTCACCGAACATTACGTTTCCTGAAAAAAAAAATGATTGATAAAATTACTGATTTTCTATCATGTTACCCATGCTAATCCGTGATCCATTGTTTTAAACTAAAATTCCTTTTCTTTTTCAATCTTAAATGAAAAATATTATAGTAAAACAGTAGGTTCTTGGTCCAGATAGATGTGGATCTAAATCCATCTGTTGTTTACTAGATGTTGTTTGTAAAAAAGTCATCTCATCTGTATTCCTCAGTTTGTTCCTTGCTTAGGATATTAATGATGTCTATTTCACAACTGCTGAATAAAGTTTTGAGATAATATAAGCTATGGGTCTGGCACATTACATTTACTCAATGCCTTTTATCAAGTTAGAAAATGTCTATCCATTTTTAACTAGTAATTTCTTTTTGTGTGTGTGTGTGTGTATGTGTGCTGGGTTTTGAATTCAGAGCCTTATGCATACTAAGCATGCACTCTACCACTGGACTTTGCCCTAGTTTCATTTAGTTATAGTTTTTATCATAAATAGATATTGAATTTTCTTATTTTCTCTGCATCTATTGAAATTATATATATTTTTTTCTTAGTTAGTCTGTTACTATGGAAATTCGGTTGATTGAATTTTTGAATATTGAACCAACCTTGCATTCTGAGATTGATCTCAATTGACTGTAATGTTATCTTTATTCTATATGGCTGAGTTGAGTTTGTTTATATTGTTCCCTGCTTGCTTTTGTGTATTCTATTTTCGCTGTTCTCCAGAGGTAATCTATCTCTTGAAGAATTCTCAGCTGTATTCTACTGTTTTTTCCAGTCAATGCATGTTAGTGGACTAGTGGGAAACAGAGAAGGGAATTCTGATGTTTCCAGGAAGCCCTGCCTTAGGTACTGTAAACTCAGTCACAGGGATATGGCCTTCACAGTGACCCACTTTTTAGCAATATGGCTGAGCCTAGTTCTTTTTCCTCCAAACGTTAGACTTTTTGGCCAGTTCATTCCATAGCTGCAAAGGTTTTCCATTGAGTGTCCTAAAGTAACAGTTTATGTTACTCTTGCCACTGAAGATTACAGATTTTATTCTATGCAAAAAATCAGGAAATGGGTCTGGGAGGAGTTTTGGATGCTGTTGCTGCTCTTTGTCCCTCCACCTATCCAAGAAATGATACCCTTAAAGACACTTTCTCAGAATACTTCCCTATCTTCCTGGGAGCATTTTGTGGAATCCATGGAGAAAAAAAAAATACAAACATCTTATGTATATAGCCCTCTGGGTCTTTATGCTCTTAAACCAGTCTATACTTAGTCTTTAGCAATCCATTAACTATTTTTTATTTGAGTTTATTTTTTATAAATAAACTCCTATGTATCTAGTGGGTTGTCCCATAGTTAAACAAATGCCTGAATTATTTTGGTTGCTTATCTCTCCCCAGACTTTGGTTAGTTGTTTGCCTTATAATCTTCATTCCTAATAAATTCAAGGAAAGTCATTAATTTGCATTTTCTTCTGCTCTTTTTGGTTATTATAATGATGAAAACAACATGCTTTCTAGCTATTTCGATAGATACTCAAGGTGAAATTTGAAGTCTATACACTTACTTTTCAAAAATATTAGTAATTTTTAATTTAGTTAAATATGTAGTTATTCTATTAAAAAAATCCCATTCCTAGCATATTACCAAAAAAATTAATGCACAGTAAACAAAAATTCTTGTTAAAAATTTATAATAACTCAAACAAATATTATGCCTTCAGTCAAATGACAGAAGACAAATCACGGTTTATCATTCAGTGGAATAATTCAGTTACTTTAGAAACACAAATACTGGAACATTAATAACATTGACAAATCTAAAAAAAATTTTCTGGGTGAAAGAAGCCAGATACAAAATATATACTGTATATTTCCTTTAAATAAAGTTAAAAAAATTAGCAAAACAGCTATAATGGTGAAGTAATAATGGTGGTCTTTTTTTTTTTTTTTTTTGGAGCTCAGGGGTGATATCAGTTGAAGCATGAAGGAAATTTCTAAAGCGATGGAAATGTTTTATATCCTGATTTTTGGTAGTTCATATATATGTAAAATATTATAAACCTGTACACTTTAGATCTGTGCATTCTTTCAGTACAAATTATAGTTCAATTTTTAAAAATAGCCTTATTTTAAAAATAAGTAATTAATGGGGATGAGTGGTAACTGCCTGTAATCCCTGGTACTTGGGAGACTAAGGCAGGAGGATCATAAATTTGAAACTCTGCAAGGCCCCCCGCCCCAAATAATTGAAAGGGCTGGAGATATAGCTTCATGGTACAGTGCCACTGGGTTCAATCCCAAGTACTACAGTAAGTAAGTAAGTTAGTAGTAAGTAAGTAAGTAAGAAAGTAAATTGATAAATAGAAGTGAAAGCATTTTTTCAAGATGATTTTTAACTCAGGATTGGTTGGAACCACATCTAAATATTTTTTTTAGGTCTCTAAGAGGTTAAGTATTTTCTCCCATTTTTTGCATTTCTCTACTTCTTTTTTACCACAGTGATAGTCCAGGTCATATCACATTTTACAAGTGACATAAGTTGTTTCCTGATAACGATCTGTTTGAAGCAGTGAATGTGATTAGTGGGTGCATTCGGTCTGTATCACAGATACAAAGCCTTGGTCACCATGATGGATGGGCGTGTGCATGTGTGTGTGTGTGTGTGTGTGTGTGTGTGTGTGTGTGTTATTGTTTGTGGGATTCGTCTTGACTGAGAACACTGTTTTATAGTTAGTGGGATGGCAAGTTGGCATCTCAGGCAAAATTGATGGCAGAAATCTTAAAGAATATAGCAGGAATCTGCCATCTAAGGCTCAGCAAGCTCAGAACACTTGGTTATCCTAATTTCTATAAATGGTAAGACCCTCACTATTGAGCTTCTCTGAGAGCTGCATCACACTGGGGCGGGAGGAGGGAGCCCATTTCTATAGAGATGTACCCTGTTTCTATGGAGACTCCAGCTAGGCTTCAAGGTGCTGGTAGGATAGTACCAGTTGATTCTGCCAAGACCTGGGTCATTCTGAAGAGCCTGCTATTCAGGGGAGGTGGCAGGGTATCAGCCTATGGGCCGGGACTAGGCTCTGTGAAGCTGTATCGAGCCTGATTTCTAAGCAAGGTACTTGGCAATAGAAATCTCAAAAAACGTTTCACCCCCACCATGCCATGGGCCACCAGGGAGCCCAGGTGTGTCTCTGGAAGCCAGGCTTGGGTATGAGCATGGACATCAATGATTGCAGAGTATTAACAATAGGGGACCATAAATCTCTTTCAGTTGAGTGCATACTGAAAACAGAAACATCTGGAGGGAGATAGACTTGGTTTTAGAAAATCTTCAGATCTCTAGGTCTATAACACGCAGATAGACCCACTCATGGAATTGTGCATGTGAGTCCAAGGAGCAGGGGTCGATAACTGAAACATGGTTCCCCAGGTTTTAGACACAACTGTTTAGTTCAAAAGAGTGATCTGAGTGTTAAAACAAGATCAAAATGAAGTGATCTGTATCTGAAGACGTGCTGTGTTGAAGGTAGGAGAAAATCTCTGAAACCCTCATGGAGAAGGATATGGAGAACTTTAAAGTCCTAGTTGAAGAAGAAATGGTAAAGACAACAAATCAGTTTGGGCAGGCTGGCTAGCTGGTGGGATCACTCAGGAAAACAGGAATATGTGAGGAATAGCAAATGTAGAGGAGGCTTTAGTGGATTTGATTTGAGTAATGTTGAATGTGAGTTATCTGTGGCATAATCACGTGGAAATGCCCTTCACAGAGAGCCTAAAACTGATGGTGTGGATTTGGGAGTCATTGTCTTAAAGGCAACTGTTACAGCAAAGTGTGAATATGAAATCCCACAGGAGAATAGAGAAAGTAGAGAAGGAAATAGAGAAAGTAGGGATTCTTGTGATACTTGGTGTTCACGAAAATTGTAATAAAATTTTATCTAGAAATGACTAAAAACACCACACTATCTAGTTCAGTTGCAGGTATCGCTTTCTCTAAATAATTTCCCTAAACAAGAGGTTACCTTATTAGCATTGATTTACAATAAATCAACTTTGAAATGGAGCTGGAAGCTACATGTACTTGACATTTCTTATGTTCTCTGTTTTCTCTATCAACTACCTGGATGAACTTCAAGTCATTTAGAAATCAGTGACATGTACTTTCTTTTAACTCCCCGTATCAAAAAGATCAATATGACAATCTCTTTTATAGGTAGATATCTATATGTTTTCAGAAAAAGAAATAAAATTCCACATAGAAGGCAGTTCCAGCAGATTTTACTATGGGAAATTGGTACATGGTCTGTGGATGTGTAAAAGGGAAAACTAAACGTAAATGTTCAGGGATTTAAAAATACAATCTCAGAAGTTGTGAATACTGCTATTGTAAAGGTCTTAAATATAAAGGTCAGTTCAGGAGGGACAATTTCATGGGGCAAGATGGCGGCGAAGGGAGTGCATCACCCCAGTGCGCCGCATCACTGAGCCAGTGAAAGAAGATATGAAACGGCTGAAAGATATCTTGTTGGGAATTTCCAGTGAAATTGAGGCGCTACAGAATCTAATAGACAGGTTTCCATTGTGCGAGGTTCGGCAGTGGGAGCTCCATTTCTCCGCACGGAGGGTCGCATAGCCTGATAGCTCCGCGGCGGGTTGTCTGCGGCGCGCGCTGGGGATCGGCAGGGAGCCGGAGCGGGAGAACAGCGAGGAGAGGGAGAACAGCGATACGGATTCGGAGGGCTCCTGCCAGCGATACATCGGCAGCGCTTGGTGCGGAGTTCCGGCTTGAGACAGAGGAGAGAAGCGGCGGTTCCAGTCACCAGTCTGACCACGGAGGACGGCGGCCTCCATCTTGGAGAGATGATGTAATCATCCCATTTCAGGCTGGTATTTGCCTTCGTCTAGCAGACAGATTTCTTGCTCAGGATCGGGACTAGGGATCCTGTGGAGAATACCCTTGAAGGCTCGTGCCTGGCAAGGCGTGCGCCGGGCACTGAGCAGCGGGACTTGGGTTCCCAGGACTTGGGTTCCCGGGGCTAACCGGGCCCAGGTCTGAGGAATCTGCGGAGACTGCCTGTGAAGGCGAGCTCCGAGTAGAGCGTGCGCTGAGCTTGGGGCGACTGGGTTCTGACTCCCAGGACAGTTTTGGCCTGGGGCTGGGGAACCCCGGGGGTCGCTCCCTGGGGCCAGCTCCCAGCGGAGAGAGTGTATCTGGATCGAAAAGGTGGGGTTCTTGCTACCTAAGCTGCTTTGGCCCAAGGCTAGGGAACCGGCGGTGACTGCTTCTCGGCCAGGGTCCTGCTGGGTGCTGTGGGGGCAGAGTGGAGCTTCCACCTGCGCCCAGAGCAGGCCAAGTGACCCGCCGGCGTGGTACCATGAAACCCCAAATGCAGCTGGTGCTGAAGAGAGAAGCCGCCCACGCTTAGAATAGGACCAGCGACCCACTGGCAAGACAGGCCAGGTAGCTTGCCAACGTGGTGGACACGTAACACTGAGGCAGTCGCGTCACACTGGTTGGAGTAGGGGTGGAGCAGGGTCGCCGCCCGGGTCCGGAGGGGGCTCAGCGACCCGTTGGAGAGGTAGTCAGGTACCCCCATTGGGAGTGGGGGCTGTGCAGAACTGCGACCCACCAGCCTAGAGGTCTGCCAGCGTGGTAGACACGTCACACCAATTGGAGTGGGGGCACAGCAGAGCCGCCACCCACATCCAGATCAGGACCAACGACCCCAGGGTGTGGTAGTTACGTTACCACAATTGGAGTGGGGTCAGAGCAGAACAGCCACCAGTGCCTGCAGTGGGGGCAGACCTGCGACCAATTAGCGTGGTAGACAGACCACCCTAATTAGGGGAGGAGCACAGCCACTACCCGCCTTGCAAGGGAGACTTCCCAACTATACAAGAGCAATATAAATAAATAGGAGGTAAATTTCAAAAACACAACAGTTGCACCAAGCAGGAAGAAACGCGAGCAGTATGAAAAGACAAGGAAAGAAAGGTCCACAAGCAATGCAGGTCAACTCAACTTTAGAAGAGGTAATAGCTGCAACAGACGGAATGTCAGATAAAGAGTACAGGATATATATGCTTCAGATGATCTGGAGTCTCAAGGAAGACATGAGACAGCAAAATCAGACAATGAAAGATCACATTGACAAACAAATCCAGGAAGTAAAAGATCAATTTCACAGGAAGATAGAGGTAATAAAAAACAAACAAATTGAAATCCTGGAAATGCAGGAATCATTAAACCAACTTAAAAACTCAATTGAGAATACTAACAGCAGATTAGATCACTTAGAAGAGAGAACATCAGACAATGAAGACAAAGTATTTCAACTGGAAAAGAACATAGACAGCTCAGCAAGTCTGCTAAGAAACCATGAGCAGAACATCCAAGAATTATGGGACAATATCAAAAGACCAAATTTAAGAGTCATTGGGATACAGGAAGGCACAGAGCTCCAAACTAAAGGAATAAACAGACTATTCAGTGAGATTATACAAGAAAACTTCCCAGACTTGAAGAATGAGACAGAATCACAAATCCTAGAAGCCTACAGGACGCCGAATGTGCAAAATCATAAGAGATCCACACCTAGACACATTATAATGAAGATGTCCAACATACAGAATAAGGAGAGAATTTTAAAAGCTGCAAGAGAAAGAAAGCAGATTACATTTAGGGGCAAACCAATCAGGATAACAGCTGATCTCTCAACACAGACCCTGAAAGCTAGAAGATCCTGGAATAACATATTTCAAACACTGAAAGAAAATGGGTTCCAACCAAGAATCGTGTATCCGGCGAAATTAAGCTTCAGGATAGAAGATGAAATTAAAACCTTCCATGATAAACAAAAGTTAAAAGAATTTGCAGCTAGAAAACCATCTCTTCAAAAAATCCTTGGCAAAACATTACAGGAAGAGGAAATGGAAAATAACACTGAAAACCAACAATGGGAGATAGGACAGTAAAGGGGGAAAAATAGTCAAAGAGGATAACAAATCAGGTTTAGAAACATCAATAAACAAATATGGCTAGAAGAACAAATCATATCTCAATAATAACCCTAAATGTTAATGGCTTAAATTCACCAATTAAGAGACACAGGCTAGTAGAATGGATCACAAAAGAAGACCCAACAATATGCTGCCTACAGGAGACGCATCTGATAGAAAAAGATATTTATAGACTGAAGGTGAAAGGTTGGGAAAAATCATACCACACATATGGAATGCAGAAGCAAGCAGGAGTGTCCATACTCATATCTAATAAAATAGATTTCAAACCAAAGTTAATCAAAAGGGATAAAGAAGGACACTTCATACTGCTCAAGGGAACCATACACCAACAAGACATAACAATCATAAATATATATGCCCAAAATAATGGTGCGGCTGTGTTTATTAAGCAAACTCTCCTCAAGTTCAAGAGTCTAATAGACCACCATACAATAATCATGGGAGACTTCAACACACCTCTCTCACCACTGGACAGATCTTACAAACAAAAGTTAAATAAAGAAACTATAGAACTCAATAACACAATTAACAACCTAGACTTAATTGACATATATAGACTATACCACCCCAAATCAAGTAGTTACACTTTTTTCTCAGCAGCACATGGAACCTTCTCAAAAATAGACCATATATTATGTCACAGGGCAACTCTTAGACAATATAAAGGGGTAGAGATAATACCATGCATCTTATCTGATCATAATGGAATAAAACTGAAAATCAACGATAAAAGAATGAAGGAAAAATCAAGCATCACTTGGAGAATGAACAATAGGTTGCTGAATGATCAATGGGTTTTAGAAGACATCAAGGAGGAAATTAAAAAATTCCTAGAGTTAAATGAAAACACAGACACAACATATCGGAATCTATGGGACACATTGAAAGCAGTTCTAAGAGGAAAATTCATTGCTTGGAGTTCATTCCTCAAAAAAAGAAAAAACCAACAAATAAATGATCTCATACTTCATCTCAAAATCCTAGAAAAAGAAGAGCAAAACAACAGCAAAAGAAGTAGAAGGCAAGAAATAATTAAAATCAGATCTGAAATAAATGAAATTGAAACAAAAGAAACAATTGAAAAAATTGACAGTACTAAAAGTTGGTTCTTTGAAAAAATAAATAAAATTGACAGACCCTTAGCCATGCTAACGAAGAGAAGAAGAGAGAGAACTCAAATTACTAACATACGGGATGAAAAAGGTAATATCACAACAGACACTTCAGAAATACAGAAGATAATCGGAAATTATTTTGAATCCTTATACTCCAATAAAATAGAAGATAGTGAAGGCATAGATAAATTCCTTAAGTCTTATGACCTGCCCAGATTGAGTCAGGAGGATATAGACAACCTAAACAGACCAATAACAATAGAGGAAATAGAAGAAACCATCAAAAGATTACCAACTAAGAAAAGCCCAGGACCGGATGGGTATACAGCAGAGTTTTACAAAACCTTTAAAGAGGAACAAACACCAATACTTTTCAAGCTATTTCAGGAAATAGAAAAAGAGGGAGAACTTCCAAATTCATTCTACGAGGCCAACATCACCCTGATTCCGAAACCAGACAAAGACACTTCAAAGAAAGAAAACTACAGACCAATATCTCTAATGAACCTTGACGCAAAAATCCTCAATAAAATTCTGGCGAATCGGATTCAAATACATATCAAAAAAATTATACATCATGATCAAGTAGGATTCATCCCTGGGATGCAAGGCTGGTTCAATATACGGAAATCAATAAATGTTATTCACCACATCAATAGACTTAAAAATAAGAACCATATGATCATCTCGATAGATGCAGAAAAAGCATTCGACAAAGTACAGCATCCCTTTATGTTCAAAACTCTAGAAAAATTAGGGATAACTGGAACATACCTCAACATTGTAAAAGCAATCTACGATAAGCCACAGGCCAGCATCATTCTGAATGGAGAAAAATTGAAGGCATTCCCTCTAAGATCTGGTACAAGACAGGGATGCCCTCTCTCACCACTTCTGTTCAACATAGTCCTCGAAACACTGGCCAGAGCAATTAGACAGACAAAAGAAATTAAAGGCATAAAAATAGGAAAAGAAGAACTTAAATTATCACTATTTGCAGATGATATGATCCTATACCTAGCAGACCCAAAGGGGTCTACAAAGAAGCTATTAGAGCTAATAAATGAATTCAGCAAAGTGGCAGGATATAAGATCAACACGCATATATCAAAGGCATTCCTGTATATCAGTGACAAATCCTCTGAAACGGAAATGAGGACAACTACTCCATTCACAATATCCCCCCAAAAAATAAAATACTTGGGAATCAACCTAACAAAAGAGGTGAAAGATTTATATAATGAAAATTATAGAACCCTAAAGAAAGATATAGAAGAAGACCTTAGAAGATGGAAAAATATACCCTGCTCATGGATAGGTAGAACTAACATCATCAAAATGGCAATATTACCAAAAGTTCTCTATAAGTTCAATGCAATGCCAATCAAAATCCCAATGGAACTTCTTGTAGAAATAGATAAAAGAATCATGAAATTCATATGGAATAATAAAAGACCCAGAATAGCAAAAACAATGCTAAGCAGGAAGAGTGAATCAGGCGGTATAGCGATACCAGACTTCAAACTATACTACAGAGCAATAGTAACAAAAACAGCATGGTACTGGTACCAAAACAGGCGGGTGGACCAATGGTACAGAATAGAGGACACAGAAACCAATCCACAAAACTACAACTATCTTATATTTGATAAAGGGGCTAAAAGCATGCAATGGAGGAAGGATAGCATCTTCAACTAATGGTGCTGGGAAAACTGGAAATCCATTTGCATCAAAATGAATCTGAACCCCTATCTCTCGCCATGCACAAAAGTTAACTCAAAATGGATTAAGGAGCTTGATATTAAATCAGAGACATGGCATCTGATAGAAGAAAAAGTTGGTTATGATCTACATACTGTGGGATCGGGCCCCAAATTCCTCAATAGGACACCCATAGCGCAAGAGTTAATAACTAGAATCAACAAATGGGACTTACTCAAACTAAAAAGTTTTTTCTCAGCAAAAGAAACAATAAGAGAGATAAACAGGGAGCCTACATCCTGGGAACAAATCTTTAATCCACACACTTCAGATAGAGCCCTAATAACCAGAATATACAAAGAACTCAAAAAATTAGACAATAAGATAACAAATAACCCAATCAATAAATGGGCCAAGGACCTGAACAGACAGTTCTCAGAGGAGGACATACAATCAATCAATAAGTACATGAAAAAATGCTCACCATCGCTACCAGTTAGAGAAATGCAAATCAAAACTACCCTAAGATACCACCTCACTCCAGTAAGATTGGCAGCCACTAGGAAGTCAAACAACAATAAGTGCTGGAGAGGATGCGGGGAAAAGGGCACTCTTGTTCATTGCTGGTGGGACTGCAAATTGGTGCAGCCAATTTGGAAAGCAGTATGGAGATTTCTTGAAAAGCTGGGAATGGAACCACCATTTGACCCAGCTATTCCCCTTCTCGGTCTATTCCCTAAAGACCTAATAAGAGCATGTTACAGAGACACTGCTACAACGATGTTCATAGCAGCACAATTCACTATAGCAAGATTATGGAATCAGCCTAGATGCCCTTCAATAGATGAATGGATAAAAAAAAATGTGGCATTTATACACAATGGAGTATTACTCTGCATTAAGGAACGACAAAATCATAGAATTTGGAGGGAAATGGATGGCATTAGAGCAGATTATTCTAAGTGAAGCTAGTCAATCGTTAAAAAACAAATACCAAATGACCCCTTTGATATAAGGGGAGTAAACAAGGACAGGGCAAGGATAAAGAGCTTGAGAAGAAGATTTACATTAAACAGGGATGAGAAAATGGGAGGGGAGGGGAGGGGAGGGGAGGGGGGATAGTAGAGAATAGGACAGACAGCAGAATACATCAGACACTAGAAAGGCAATATGTCAATCAATGGAAGGGTAACTGATGTGAAACAACAATCTGTATACGGGGTAAAGTTGGGAGTTCATAACCCACTTGAATCAAACTGTGAAAGATGATGTATTAAGAACTGTGTAATGTTTTGAACGACCAACAATAAAAAAAAATTTCATGGGGCATTAAAAAAATCTCCCAATGTATGTTTATATAATTTTATCTACATATAAGTTTTTCTTTGGTTTTACTGGTTAATTTCTTGTAGGTCACGGGTGTGGGGTAGGGTGAAGGATGATACCCAAACAAGTTTCCTTATCCTCTATGGTCTTTATTAATGTAGGGCATTAGATTGAATCATCATCATGGTCACCATTAGAATCCATTATTAACAATCATAACTCATGAATGACACTTTGTGACACAATATGTACTTGCTCCTTAGAATTTATATAATGCAGGATAGGAATTAGATCAACTTAATAGTAAACCCTCTGCTCTGCAATAATAATAACCATAATAATCATAATCATCTAGGGCATATTTCATAGAAAAATAATCTGAGTGTGAGTCTTCTTAGATTGCTTCAATACAAATAAATGCCTGACTTTAAAAACCTTGTTTAATGTAGTTTAAAAGTGGCATGTTTTCTGTAAAAATTAGATTGAATTTCGGATAATCCATTCTATCAAAACTCAGTGAATTTCTTTGAAAAGATGAATTTTTACATACCTGAATCCAATCAGGATTTTTCAAATTGAGTAACGAATAGAGACACACATTAGATAAAAATACCTAACACTTATTAAATCCCTATAAGACTTTTACATGCATTAACTTATTTGGTTTACACAACAACCTATAAGATAACCTATTATCCCCATTTTACAAAAAAAGAATTGAAATTAATGCACAATATATTAATGCAAGTAGAAAAACATCAATGAATCCCTTCAATTTGCATAAAGTACATTAATTTGTACTTTTAATACGTATTAACAATTATGATTTAAGAAACAAAAAAGAAATTGACTCAGAAAATTTATCATGTAATAACTCTTATTTGTAGTGATACTTTGTTACCTGATGATAATACCATATATTAGTAAACTGTCTTATTATCTTCAATGCCCAGACAAGTTTTTGAGAAATTAAATTAAAATCTAGAGAAGAAAAATTAATGTTAAGAAGATAGATTAGTGCTTAGTACTGGGCAACTTGTTCTTGTTCCTGTGAACAATAGTTTGTGCCCTTACTTTTGTTTGGTTACAAGTAATAACAAATCAACTACTTGCTGTAACCATGGCACCGGTTCCAGTCAGTAAGTCAAGAAAGAATAGTCAAGGTATAGGCCAATAGTTTGGGACATTTGTAACTATTATTAAAAGTTAACTAAGCAGAAACAGCTCAAAGCAAAACTCAAAATGAAAGTACAAATGCTTGCATATGCATAAGCCAAGATACATTCTTCTATTCTAATTGTAGCTACGTAATATTTTGTTTTGTTTGAATAATGATTCCTGTTTTGTAACCACAAAGTACTGTAAGCTTGGGTGCAGAAGGACTGTTTCAGAGAGCAGAAGTTGGAGACTGGGGTGCAGAAGGACTTTTGCAGAGAGCAGAGATTGGAGACTGGGGTGCAGAAGAACTATTGCAGAGAGCAGATGTTGCAGACTGAGGTGCAGAAGGACTGTTACAGAAAGCAAAGTTTGGAGAATGTGGTGCAGAATTACTGATACAGAAAGCAGAGTTTGGAGACTGGGGTGCAGAAGAAACCTTACAGAGAACAGAGGTTGGAGACTGCGGTAGAGAAGGACTATTAAAGAGAGCAGAGGTTGGAGACTGGGGTACAGAATAAGTGTAGAAAACTGAGGTTTGAGACTGGGGTGCAGAAGGACCATTGCAGAAAGCCGAGGTTGGATACTGGGTTTCAGAATGATCTTACAGAGAGAAGAATTCGGACACTGAGGTTCAGAAGGACTGTTGTAGAGAGCAGATTTTGGAGATTTGGACGCAGAAGAACTGTTGCAGAGAGCAGAGGTTTGAGTCTGAGGTGCAGAAAGTCTGTTACAGAGAGCAGAGTTTAGAGACCAGGGTGCAGAAAGACTGTTGCAGAGACCAGAGGTTGCAGAGTGAGGTGCAGAAGAACTGTTGTAGAGAACAGAGGTTGGAGACTCAGGTGCAGAAAGACCATTGCAGAAAGCAGAGATTGGAGACAGGGTTTTAGAAGGATCTTACAGAGAGCAGAGGTTAGATACTGAGGTTCAGAAGGACTGTTGAAGAGAGCAGAAGTTGGAGATTGGGACGCAGAAAGGCTGTTGCAGAAGACGAACTGTTGTGGAGAACAGAGATTGGAGACTTCTGTGCAGAGGGACCATTTCAGATAGCAGAGTTTGAAGACTGGGGTGCAGAAGGAATGTTACAGAAAGAAGTTTGGACACTGGGGTGCAGAAGGATCTTACAGAGAGAAGAGTATGGAAACTGGGGTGCAGAAGGGGTGTTGCTGAGAGCAGAGTTTTGAGCCTTGGGTGCAGAAGGATTGTTGCAGAGAGAAGAGTGTGGAGACTTGGGTGCCGAAGAACTGTTACAGAGAGAAGAGTTTGGAGAATTGGGTTCAAATGGCCTGTTACACAGATCAGAGTTGGGAGACTGGGGTGCAGAAGAACTGTTACAAAAAGCAGAGTTTGGAGACTTGTTTTTAGAAGGATCTTACACAGAGAAGAGGTTGGAGACTGAGGTGCAGAAGGACTGTTACAGAGAGTAGATGTAGTAGACTGTGGTGCAGAATGACCGTTGCCAAGAGCAGGGTTTGGAGACTGAGGTGCAGAAGGACTGTTTCAGAGAGAAAAGGTTGGAGACTTAGGTGTAGAAGGACTCTTGCTGAGAGAAAAGGTTGGAGATTGGGGTGCAGAAGGACTGTTGCAGAGAGCAGAATTTGGAGACTGAGGTGCAGAAGGACTGTTACAGAGAGCAGTGCTTGGAGACTTGAGTGCAGAAGGCCTGATAGAGAAAGCAGAGGTTTCAGACTGGTGTGCAGAAGGACCGTTACAGAGAAAAGTGTTTGGAAACTGCAGTACAGAAGGACTGTTTCAGAGAGCAGAGGTTGGAGACTGGGGTGGAGAAGTAATGTTGCAGAGATCAGATGTTGGAGACTGGGGTGCAGTAGGACTATTGCAGAGAGTAGAGGTTGGAGATTGGGGTGTAGAAGAACTATTGCAGAGAGTAGGGTTCGGAGACTGGGGTGCAGAAGGACTGTTGCAGAAAGGAGAGGTGGGAGACTGAGGTGCAGAAGGATTGTTACAGAGTGCAGAAGTAGGATACTGGGGTGCAGAAGATTGACCCAGAGAGTAAACGTTGGAGACAGGGGTGGAGAAGGCCTGTTACAGAAGGCAGAGTTTGTAGACTGAGGTGCTGAAGGATCGTTACAGAGAGCTGAGTTTGAAGACTGAGGTGCAGAAGGACTGTTACAGAGAGCAGAGTTTGGAGACTGGGGTGCAGAAGGCCTGTTACAGAGAGCAGAGTTATGAGACTGAGATGCAGAAGGATTGTTACTAAGAGCAAAGTTTGGAGACTGGGGTTTAGAAGGACAGTTAGAGATAGCACAGGTTGGAGACTGGGGTGAAGTAGAAATGTTGCAGAGAGCAGAGGTTGGAGACTGGGGGTGCAGAAGGAATGTCACAGAGAGTACAGTTCGAAAACTGGGGTGCGGAAGGATCTTATAGAGACCAGATGTTGGAGACTGGGGTGCAGAAGGACTCTTGCAGAGAGCAGACGTTGAAGACTGGGTTGCAGAAGGATCGTTGCAGAGAGTAGAGGTTGGAGACTTGGGTGTAGAAGGACTGTTGCAGAGAGCAGATGTTTGAGACTGTGGTGAAGAAGGACTGTTGCAGAGAGCAGAGGTTGGAGACTGAGGTGCAGAAGGACTGTTAGAGAGCAGAGGTTAAAGACTGGGGTGCAGAAGGACCCTTACTGAGAGCAGAGTTTGGAGACTGCGGTACAGAAGGACTGTTACAGAGCGCAGAGTTTGGAGACTAGGGTGCAAAAGACTATTGCAAAGAAAAGTGTTTGGAGACTTGGGTGCAGAAGAAATATTGCAGAGCACAGATGTTGGAGACTGAGGTGCAGAGGGTCGTTGCAGAGATAAGAGGATGGAGACGGGTGTGCAGCAGGGCTGTTACAGAAAGCAGAAGTTGGAGACTGGGGTGCAGAAGGATCATATCAGAGAGCAGAGTTTGGAGACTGAGGTGCAGAAGGATCCTTGCAGAAAGCAGAGGTTTGAGACTGTGGTGCAGAACGATTTTTACAGAGAGCAGAGGATGAAGACTGGGGTGCAAAAGGACAGTTACAGAGAGCACAGATGGAGACTGGGGTTCAGAAGAAATGTTGCAGAGAGCAGAAGGTGGAGACTGCGGTGCAGAAGGACGTTTGCAGAGAGCAGAGGTTGGAAACTGGGGTGCAGAAGAACTGATACAGAAAGTAGATGGTGGAGACTGTTGAGCAAAAGACTGATGCAGAGAACAGAGGTTAGAGACTGGGGTGCAGAATAACCGTTGCAAAGAACAGAGTTTGGAGACTGAGGTGCAGAAGGATTGTTAGAAAGCGGAGCTAGGATACTGGGGTGCAGAATGATTGTTGCAGAGAGCAGAAGGTGGAGACTGAGGTGCAGAAGGACTTTTTCAGAGAGCAGAGGTTGGAAACTTGGGTTCAGAAGGACTGTTACAGAGAGCAGAGTTTGGAGACTGGGGTGCAGAATAACTGATATGGAAAAAAAGTGTTTTTAACCTGGGGTGCAGAAGGACTGTTGCAGAGAACAGAGGTTGGATTATGGGGTTCACTAGGACCGTTGCAGAGAGCAGAGTTTGGAGACTGAGGTGCAGAAGGACTGTTATGGAGAGCAAAGTTTGTAAACCGGGGTGAAGAAGAATCTTACAAAGAGCAGAGGTCGGAGACTGGGGTGCAGAAGGACTGTTGCAGAGAGAAGAGTTTGGAGACTGAGGTGCAGAAGGATCATTCCAGAGAGAAGAGGTTGGAGACTGGGGTTCATTATGTCTGTTACAAAGAGCAGAGTTTGGAGACTGGGGTGCAGAAGACCTGCTAGAGAGAAGAGGTTGAAGACTTTTGTGCAGAAGGATTGTTACAGATAGCACAGTTTGGTGAGTGGAGTGAAGAAGGATTATTGTAGAGATCAGAGGTTTCAGACTGAGGCTTAGAAAAAATGTTACAGAGAGCAGAGGTTGGAGTCTGAGTTGGAGATGGACTGTTTCAGAGAGCAGATATTGGATCCTGGGGTGCTGAAGGATCGTTGCAGAGAGCACAGGTTGGAGACTGCGGTGCAGAAGGCCTGTTACAGAGAGCAGATGTTGAAGACTTGGGTGCAGAAGGCCTGTTACACAGAGCAGAGGTTGGAGACTGGGGTGCAGAAGGATTGTTACAGAGAGCAGAGATTGAATACTGGGGTGCAGAAGGACCATTACAAAGAGCAAAGTTTGGAGACGGAGGTGCCGAAGGTCTTTTACAGAGAGCAGAGTTTGGATACTGGGGTTCAAAAGGACTGTTACAGAGAGCAGAGTTTGGAGACTGAGGTGCAGAAGGATCGTTGCAGAGAGAAAAGTTTGGAGACTGGGGTGAAGAAAACCTGTTAGAGAGAGCAGAGTTTGGAGACTGGGGTGCAGAAGACCTTGTACAGAGAGCAGAGGTTTGAGACTGGGGTGCAGAAGGATTGTTACAGATAGCACAATTTGGAGACTGGGGTGCAGAATTATCGTTGCAGAGAGCAGAGGTTACAGACTGAGGCTTAGAAGGACTGTTACAGGGAGCAGAGGTTGAAATCTTAGGTGCAGAAGGACTGTTACGTAAAGCAGAGGTTGGCAATTGGCGTGCAGAAGGACCGTTATAGAGAGAAGAGGTTGGAGACTGGGGTTCAGAAAACCTGTTACAGAGAGCAGAGTTTGGAGACTGGGGTGCAGAAAACCTTGTACAGAGAGCAGAGATTGTAAACTGAGATGCAGAAAGATTGTTACAGAGAGCAGATTTTCGATATTGGGGTGCAGAAGGACTATTTCAGAGTGCGACGTTTGGAGACTGAGGTGCAGAAAGACTTATACAGAGAGCAGAGGTTGGATACTGAAGTGCAGAAGGACTGTTACAGACAGCAGAGTTTAAAGACTGAGGTGCAGAAGGATTGTTATAGAGAGCAGAGTTTTGAGACTGAAGTGCAGAAGGACTCCTACAGAGAACCGAGTTTGGAGACTGGGGTGCAGAAGGATCATTGCAGAGAGCAGAGGTTGGAGACTGAGGGACAGGAGGATCATTGCAGAGAGCAGAGGTTTCAGACTGTGATGCAAAAAGTTCGTTACAGAGAGCAGAGGTTGGAGACTGAGGTGCAGATGTACAATTACAGAGAGCACAGATGGAGACTGGGGTGCAGAAGAAATGTTGCAGAGAGCAGAAGTTTGAGACTGGGGTTCAGAAGGACTGTTACTGAGAGCCGAGGTTGGAGACTGGGGTGAAGAAGAACTGATACAGAAAGCTGACGTTGGAGACTGAGGTGCCGAAGGACTGTTACAGAGATCAGAGTTTGGAGGTTGTGGTACATAAGGACTGTTACAGAGAGCAGAGGTTGGAGACTTAGGTCCAGAAGGACTGATGCAGAGAACAGAGGTAGGTGACTGGGGTGTCGAAGAACCGTTGCAGAGAGCAGAGTTTGGAGACTGAGGTGCAGAAGGATTTTTATAGAGAGCAGAGGTTGGAGACTTGGGTGCAGAAGGACTGTTGCAGAGAGCAGAGCATGGAGACTGAGGTGAAGAAGAATCGTTGCAGAAAGAAGAGGTTGAAGACTGGGTTGCAGAAAGTCTATTACAGATTGCAGAGTTTGAAAAGTGGGGTGCAGATGGTATTTTTACAGAGAGCAGAGTTTTGAGCCTGGGGTGCAGAAGCACTGTTACATATAGCACAGTTTTGAGACTGGGTTGCAGAAGGATCTTATAGAGAGGATTTTGGAGTCTGAGGTTCAGGAGTTTTGTTACAGAGAGCAAAGTTTGGAAACTTGGGTGCAGAACGATTGGTGCAGAGAGCAGATTTTTCAGACTGAGGTGAAGAAGGACTGTTGCACAGAGCAGATATTGGATCCCAGGGTGCTGAAAGATCATTGAAGAGAGCACAGGTTGGAGACTGGGATGCAGAAGGCCTGTTACAGAGAGAAGAGTTTGAAGACTGGGGTGCAGAAGGCCTTTTACAGAGAGCAGAGTTTGGAGACTGGGGTGCAGAAAGACTGTTACAGAGAGCAGAGTTTTAAGAATGGGTTGCAACAGGATCTTACAGAGAGCAGATTTTGAAGACTGAGGTGCAGAAGGACTTTTATAGAGATTAGAGGTTGGATACTTAGGAACAGAAGGACTCTTGTAGAGAGCAGAGGTTGGAGACTGAGGTCCAGAAAAATTGTTACAGAGATCAGAGTGTGGAGATTGGGGTGCAAAGGAGTGTAACAGAGAGCAGAGTTTGGAGATTGGGGTGCAGAAAAACTGTTACCGAGAGCAGAGGTTGGAGACTGGGGTGCAGAAGGACTGTTGTAGAGACCAGAGTTTGGAGACTTAGGTGCAGAAGGACTGTTATAAAGAGCAGCAGTCGGAAACAGGGGTGCAGAAGCACCATTGCAGAGAGCAGAAGTTGGAACCTGGGGAGAATAAGGATCGTTGCAGAGAGCAGATGTTGGACACTGGGGTGCAGAAGGACTGTTACAGAGAGCAGAGTTTTAAGAATGGGTTTCAGAAGGATCTTACAGAGAGCAGATTTTGGAGACTGAGGTGCAGAAGGACTTTTAAAGAGAGTAGATGTTGGAGAATTTGGAGCAGAGGGACTGTTGTAGAGAGCAGAGTTTGGAGGCTGAATTCCAGAATGATTGTTACAGAGATGAGAGGGTGGAGACTGGGGTGCAGAAGGAGTGTTACTGAGAGCAGAGTTTGGAGATTGTGGTGCAGAAAAACTGTTACCTAGAGCAGAGTTTGGAGACTGGGGTGCAGAAGGATCGTTGCAGAAAGCAGTGGTTTGAGACTGGGGTGTAGAAGGACTGTTGCACAGAGAAGAGGTTGGAGACTAGGGTGCAGAAATACTGTTGTTTAGAGCAGATGTTGGAGACTGAGGTGCAGTAAAACTTTTACAGAGAGCAGAGGTTTTACACTGGGGTGTCGAATAACTTATACCTAAAGTAGAGTTTGTAGTCTAGGGTATAGAAGGACTGTTACAGAGAACAGATTTTGTAGCCTGGGGTGCAGAAGGACTGTTGCGGAGAACAGAAGTTGGATACAGGGGTGCAGAAGGGCCCTTGCAGAGAGATGAGGTTGGAGACTTAGGGGCAGAAGGCCTGTTACAGAGAGCAGAGTTTGGACACTGGGTTGAAGAAGACCTCTTACAGAGAGCAGAGGTTGGAGACTTGGGTGCAAAAGGATTGTTATAGATAGCACAGTTTAGAGACTCGGGTGTAGAAGGATCGATGCAGAGAGCAGAGCTTTCAGACTGATTCTTAGAATGACTGTTACAGAGAAGAGAGATTGGAGTCTGAGGTCCAGAAGGACTGTTATAGAAAGCAGAGGTTGGTAAATGGGGTGCAGATGGACAGTTACAAAGAGAAGAGGTGGGAGACTGCGATACAAAAAAACTATTACAGAGAGCAGAGGTTGGAGACTGGGTAGAAGAAGTATCGTTGCAGAGAGCAGATGTTGGAGACTGGGGTGCAGAACTACTGTTACAGAGAGCAGAGGATGGAGACTGAGTTGCAGAAGGACAGTTACAGAGAGCACAGGTTGGAGAGTGGGGTGCAGAATAAACGTTGCAGAGAGCTGAGTTTGTAGACTTTGGTGCATAAGGACTGATGCAGAGAGCAGAGGTTTGAGACTGGGGTGCAGAAGTATCGTTGCAGAGAGAAGAGGTTGGAAACTAAGGTGAAGAAGGATTGTTACACAGAGCAGAGTTTGGTTCCTGGGGTGTAAAAGGACTGCAAAAGAGAACAGAGGTTGGAGACTGAGGTGCAAAAGGACTGATACATAGAGCAGGCGTTGGAGACTGGGGTGCAGAAGAACTGATAAACAAAGCAGAGGTTGGAGACTGGGGTTAAGAAGGACCATTACAGAGAAAAGAGTTTGGAGACTCCAGAAGAGAAGGACTTTTACAGAGAGCAAAGTTTGGAGATCGTGATGCAGAACGACTGTTGCAGAGAAAAAAGGGTGGAGACTGGGTTGCAGAAGGATTCTTACAGAGAGCAGAGTTTGTAGACTGGGGTGCAGAAGGATCGTTTCAGAGAGTAGAATTTGGAGACTGGGGTGCAGAAAGACGGTTACAGATTGCAGAGGTTGGAGACTGAGGTGCAGAAGAAATTTTACACAGAGGAGAGGTTGGAGACAGGGGTGTCAAAGGATTCTTACAGAGAGCAGAGGATGGAGACTGGGGTTCAGAAGGAGTGTTACAGAGAGCAGAGTTTGGAGATTGAGGATCAGAAGATCTGTTACAGAGATCAGAGGTTGGAGACTGTGGTGCAGAAGGACTGTTACAGAGAGTAGAGTTTGGAGATGAGGTGCAGAAGGATCGCTACAGAAAGCAGAGGTTGGACACTGATGTGCAGAAGGACTGTTACAGAGAGCAGAGGTTGGAGACTGGGATGCAGAAAAATCTTTGCCTTGAGCAGAGGTTGGAGACTGAAATGCAAAAGGATCGCTACCGAGAGCAGAGTTTGGAGACCTGGGTGCAGTAGGAGAGTTAAAAAGAGCACAGGTTGGAGACTGGGGTGCAGAAGAAATGTTGCAGAGAGCAGAGGTTGGAGACTGGGGTGCAAAATAACTTTAGCAGAGAGCAGAGGTTGGAGACTGTAGTGTAGAAGGACTGTTGCAGAGAGCAGACGTTGGAGACTGGGATGCAGAAGGATCGATGTAGAGAGCAGATGTTGGAGACTGGCGTATAGAAGGACTTTTGCAGACAGCAGAGGTTGAACACTGGGGTGCAGAAGGACTGATACAGAGAGCAGAGGTTTTAGACTGGGGTGCAGAATAACTGACACGGAGAGTAGAGTTAAGAGACTGGGGTGCAGAAAGACTGTTACAGAGAACAGAGTTTGTAGCCTGGGGTGCAGAAAGACAGCTGCAGAGAACAGAGGTTGGATACTGGGGTGCAGAAGGGCCGTTGCAAAGAGATAAGGTTGGAGACTGAGGTGCAGAATTACTGTTACAGAGAGCAAAGTTTGAAGACTGGGTTGAAGAAGACCTGTTATAGAGAGCAGATATTCGAGAATGGGGTGCAGAAGCATTTTTATGGATAGCACAGTTTGGAGACTGGGGTTTAGAAGGATTGTTACAGAGAGCAGAGGTTTCACCCTGAGGCTAAGAAGGACTGTTACAGAGAGCAGAGGTTGAAGTCTGAGGTTCAGAAGGACTTTTTCAGAAAGCAGACGTTGGCAATTGGTGTGAAGAAGGACCGTTATAGAGAGAAAAGGTTGGAGACTGTGGTACAGAAGGACTTTTACAGAGAGCAGAGTTTGGAGTCTTTGGTGCAGAAGGACCATTGCAGAGAGCAGATGTCGAAGACTGGGATGCAGAAGGACTGTTATAGAGAGGAGACGTTGGAGACAGAGGTGCAGAAGGATTGTTACAGAGAGCAGAGATTGGAGATTGAGGTGCAGAAGGACTGTTGCAGAGAGAAGAGGATGGAGACTGGGGTGCAGAAGTAGTGTTACAGACCACAGAGTTTGAAGATTGTGGTGCAGAAGAACTGTACAGAGAGCCCAGGTTGGAGACTTGGGTGCAGAAGGATGGTTACAGAGAGCAGAGTTTGGAGACTCGGGTGCAGAAGGACTGTTACAGAGAGCAGACATTCGAGACTGGGATGCAGAAGAACTGTTACAGAGAGCAGAGTCTGGAGACTGGGGTGCAGAAGGCCTGTTACAGAGAGCAGATGTTGGAGACTGCAGTGTAGAAGGATTGTTGCAGGGAGTAGAGGTTGGAGAATGAGGTGCAGAAAGATCTTTACAGAGAGCAGAGGTTGGAGACTGGGCTCAGAAAGACAGTTACGGAGACAACAGGTTGGAGACTGGGGTGCAGAAAGATCGCTGCAGAGAGCAGAGTTTGGAGACTCTGGTACAGAAGGATCGTTACAGAGAGCAGAGGTTTTAGACTGGGGTGCAGAAGTTCTGTTGCATAGAACAAAGTTTGGAG
Organism: Ictidomys tridecemlineatus; assembly: GCF_052094955.1. Lineage (NCBI taxonomy): Eukaryota > Metazoa > Chordata > Mammalia > Rodentia > Sciuridae > Ictidomys > Ictidomys tridecemlineatus. The sequence continues at coordinate 118,351 of NW_027521777.1, forward strand.
ACTGCTGTGAAGAAGAATCTTACACAGAGTAGAGGTTGGAGACTGAGTTGCAGGAGAACTGTTGCAGAGAGAAGAGGTTAAATACTGGCGTGCAGAAGGACTGTTACAGAGAGCAGAGTTTGGAGACTGCGGTGCAGAAGGATCTTACAGAGTGTAGAGATTGGAGAACTGGGTGCAGAAGGACTGTTGCATAGAGCCCAGGTTGGAGACTGGGGTGCACAAGGACTGTTACAGAGAGAAGAGGTTGGAGACTGTGGTGTATAAGGATCTTACAGAGAGTAGAGATTGGAGACTGGTGTTCAGAAGGACTGTTGCAGAGAGCAGAGGTTGGAGACTGGGTTGCAGAAGTACTGTTACAGATAGCACAGTTTCGAGACTGGGTTGCAGAAGGTTCATACAGAGAGCATTTTGCAGACAGAGGTGCATAAGGAGTGTTACAAGAGTAGAGGTTAAAGACTGGGATTCAGAAGGATTTTTGCAGAGAGCAGCATTTTCAGACTGAGGTGCATAAGGACTGTTGCAGAGAGCAGATGTTCGATCTTGGTGTGCAGAAGGACTGTTACAGACAGCAGAGTATGGAGACTGGGGTGCAGAAGGCCTTTTACAGAGAGCAGAGGTCTGAGACTGGGGTGCAGAAGGACTGTTACAGATAGCATAGTTCGGAGACTGGGGTACAGAAGGATCATTGCAGAGAGCAGAGGTTCCAGACTGAGGTGCAGAAGGACTGTTACAGAGAGCATAAGTTGTAGTCTGAGGGGCAGAAGGACTATTACAGAAAGAAGAGGTTGGTAATTAAGGTGCAGAAGGACTGTTACAGAGAGCAGAGTTTTAAGATTGCTGTGCAGAAGAACTGTTACAGAGAGCAGAGTTTGAAGACGGGGGTGCAGAAGGACTAATACAGAAAGTAGAGGTTGGAGACTGGGGTGTAGAAGGATCTTTACAGAGAGCAGAGTTTAGAGACTGCTGTACAGAAGGACTGTTACAGGGAGCAGAGTTTGGAGACTGGGGTTCTAAAGGATTGTTTCAGAGAGCAGATGTTGTAGACTGGTGTGCAGAAGGATCTTAGAGAGAGCATAGGTTGGAGACTTAGCTGCATAAGGACTGTTACAGAGAGCAGAGTTTGAAGACTGGGGTGCAGAAGGATTGTTGCAGAGAGCAGAGGATGGAGACTTTGGTGGAGAATGATACTTACAGAGAGCAGATGTTGGATATTGGGGTGCAGAAGGACAGTTACAGAGAGAACAGGTTGGAGACTAGGGTGCTGAAAACATGTTGCAGAGAGTAGAGGTTGGATACTAGGGTGCAGAAGGACTGTTACAAAGAGCAGAGGTTGTAGACTGAGGTGCAGAAAGATTGTTACAGAGAGCAGAGTTTGGAGACTAGGATACAGAAGAACTGATACAGAAAGCAGAGGTTAGAGACGGGGGTGCAGAAAAACTGTAGTGAGAAGAGAGTTTGGAGACTGGGCTGCAGAAGGACCGATGAAGAGAGCTGAGGTTGGAGATTTAGGTGCAGAAGATTGTTAGAGAGAGCAGAGGTTGGATACTGGCGTACATATGGACTGTTACAGAGAGCAGAGGTTGGAGACTGGGCGAAGAACAATCTTACAGAGAGCAGAGGTTGGAGACTAGGGTGCAGAAAGACTGTTGTACAGAGTAGTGTTTGGAAACTGAGGTGCAGAAAATTGTTTCAGAGAGAAGATGTTGGAGACTGTAGTGCAGAAGGCCTGTTACAGAGAGCAGAGTTTGGAGACTGAGGTGCAGAAGGACTTCTACAGAGAGCAGAGGTTGGAGACTGGGGTTCAGAAGGATTCTTACAGAGAGCAGAGGATGGAGACTGGGGAGCATAAAAAGTGTTACAGAGAGCAGAGTTTGGAGATTCTGGTTCAGAAGAACTTTTAAAGAGAGCAGAGTTTTAAGACTGGGGTTCAGAAGGATTGTTATAGAGTGCAGAGTTTTTATTTGGGTGCAGCAGGACTATTACAGAGAGTAGAGCTTGGAGACTGGGAGCAGAAGAACTGTTACAGAGAACAGAGGTTGGAGACTGCGGTGCAGAAAGACTGTTACAGAGAGCAGAGGTTGGAGACTGAGTTGAAGAAAGATTGTTGGAGAGAGAAGAGGTTAGAGACTGAGGTGCAGAAGGACTGTTACAGAGAGCAGAGTTTGAAGACTGTGGTGCAGAAGTACCATTGCAGAGAGCAGAGGTTGGAGACTGAGGTGCAGAATGGTCTTACAGAGAGAACAGGTTAAAGACTGGGGTGCAGAAGGACAGTTACAGAGAGCACAGGTTGGAGACTGGGGTGCAGAAGAAATGTTGGAGAGAGCATAGATTTGAGACTGGGATGCAGAAGGACTGTTTCAGAGAGCAGAGGTTGAAGAATGAGGTGCAGACGGACTGTTACAGAGAGCAGAGTTTGGAGACTGGGTTGCAAAATGACTGATACACAAAGCAGAGTTTTGAGACTGGGGTGCGGAATGACCTTTACAGAGAGCACAGTTTGGAGACTGCGGTATAGAAGGATTGTTACAGAGAGCAGAGGTTGGAGACTGGGGTGCAGAAAGACTGTTGCAGAGAACAGAGGTTGGAGACTGGGGTGCCGAAGAACTGTTGCAGAGCACATTTTTGAGATTGAGGTGCAGAAGGACTGTTACAGAGAGCAGAGGTTGGAGCCTGGGATGCAGAAGGATCTTACAGAGAGCAGAGGTTGGAGACTGAAGGCAGAAGGACTGTTGCAGAGAGCAGAGGTTGGAGACTGATTTGCAGAATGACCGTTTAAGAGAGAAGAAGTTGGAGACTGGGGTTAAGAAGGCCTGTTACAGAGAGCAGAGGTTGGAGACTGGGGTGCTGAAGGCATGTTACAGAGAGCAGAGGTTATAGACTGGGGTGCAGAAGGACTGTTACAGATAGCATAGTTTATAGACTGGGTTGCAGAATGATTTTTGAAGAGAGCAGAGTTTTCAGACTTAGGTGTAGAAGGACTTTTGCAGAGAGCAGATGTTCGAGTGTGGGGTGCAGAAGGATTCTTTCAGAGAGCAGAACTTGGAGACTGGGGTGCAGAAGGCCTGTTAAAGATATCACAGTTTGGAGACTGTTGTGCAGAAGTATATTATAGAGAGAAGAGTTTGGAGACTGAGGTGTAGAAGGACTTTTACAGAGAGCAGAGGTTGGAGACTGGGGTTCAGAATAATTGTTGCAGAGAGCAGAGTTTTCAGACTGAGGTGCAGAAAGAGTGTTGCAGAGAGCAGATGTTCGCGACTGGGGTGCAGAAGGAGTGTTTCAGAGAGCAGAACTTGGAGACTGGGTTGGAGAAGGATTTTTGCAGGGAGCAGAGGTTGGAGACTGGGGTGCAGAAGGACTGGTATAGAGAGCAGAAGTTTTAGTCTAGGGTGCAGAAGGCCTGATATAGAGAGCAGATCTTTGACACTGTTGTGCAGAATGATTGCTGATAGCTGGTGAGCCTCCTTCTGGACAATTTCTTTTTCGCACAGTCCATCAGGCCCTCTCTCCTCACCCTGCTCTCTTTTGGCTTTATGAGCACCTGTGACTTCCACAGTAACTCTAAGCGATGACTCCCAGGCCTATCTCCTGGGAACCTGTCCCGCTGCCTCCTGGAATCCCCTTGGGGAGACCCTGCAGGTACGGAGACTGCAGGCCCAACCTCCTTTCCTCCTCTCCTCTCCCCAGACACGCTCCTTCTCATTTTTTAAATATTTTAATGAGTGATCCCACTGCCACTCAGCTACCCCCAGACCAGGTACCCTCTTGTGTCCTTGTCAATAGGACTTTAAAGTGCTCCACCCAGGGCTCCTCTTCAGAGCTTTTCCCCAAGCTCCAAATGTCACATCTTCAGTTACCAGATATTTCCTTTTAATCTTGTTTTGGCACCCGATTACCTTCCCAGAATACATGAAGGTATTCTAACCAAAGCACATGGACTTTAGGGTCTATTATGGCTTAGAAATAAGGTATCCCTCCACCAAAAGCTCAGGGTCAGCCACAGTAGCAGTGTTTAGAGGTCAAATGATTAGACTGTGAGACTTGTGACCTAATCTGAGGATCCATCCATTTTGTGGGCTAATTATCTGAAAGGCCCACTGTACTGAGAGGAGTGTGGGCAGGTGGACTGTGGCCAGGGACATGCCCTGGGGAATCACATCTTGTCCCCTGCGAACTGTCTTCTTTCGTCCCGTCTCCCGCCCCAAACTTCTGGCTGCCATGAGGTAGGAATGCTTCCCCCCTTGTTCCCTTCCACCTGTGCGTTTCACCTCATCTCAGGCCGGCAGCAATGGGTCAGCTGGCCCCAGACCAAACCTCCAAGCCAGGAGGCCAGAGTGCATCTCCTTCTCTGGGTTGTTCTGGTCAGGCCTGTGGTAACTGTGGCAACCATGGACTGACCCAGGGAGTAGGTGTTATGAGTGGATTCGACCCACAACCGTTTCCTAAATTCACAGATTCTGTCATTTTCAGTGCTCAAGCCATTTCCTTCTGGATGGCCTGTTTCCAGCCTCCCTCACCTAGAATGTGGTCTACTAGTGATTATTGAGATTCTCCAGCCGAACTGGTCCTGCCCATTTGCACACCACAGCTAGCTCCTAGGCAGACATACCCATGAACCTCCTGCTGCCTACTGAGGAGAGAAGAGAGATTTTTTGAGGAGTCTGTTAGAAGTCAATTCTTATTTTTTTTTTTACAGACCACACTCAGAGGGCATGTTTCAGGCAGTCCTTCACATGCATCTTTGAGAAATCAGACTCACAAAAATTTTTGTGATTCTCTCCCAGGCTCCAATAACCACCGCTCTACTCCCTACTTCTCTGAGATCAACTTTTTAGCTTCCACTAAGAAGTGAAAAACTGCTATTTTTCTTTATGTGTCAGGCTTATTTCACTTAATATAATGTCTCCCATGAGCTAGTTTTAAATAGAAACTGCACAACAAATTCTTTTATGTCAGATTTAAATTTAATTCTAAAGAGATAATTCGAAATGGTCACATATGTATATGTAAGAAAATGTTCATTAAAATATTTATAGGACTGGAGATTATCTGAATGTTTAGCCAAAGAAAAGAGATTAAGTTTATTTAAGAGAGATGTAAGCTTATTGATCATCTCAATAGATGCAGAAAAAGCATTTAAAAAAATATAGCACCCCTACCTGTCAAAACAGTAGAAACACTAGTGACAGAAGGAACTTTGTAAAAGCATTGTAAAAGATATCTATGCTAAACCCAAGGCAGCATCATTCTAAGTAGAGAAAGATTGAAAGCATTCCCTTTAAAAACTGGAAGAAGACATGGTGCCCCCTCTTTCACCACTTCTATTCAACTTCATCCTTGAAATTGCCAGAGCCATTGGACAAAAAAAAGAAATTAAAGGTATACAAATAGGTCAAGAAGAATTCAAATCTCACTCTTTGCTGATAGGATCATGTCATCTTCTTAAATTTTTTATTAGAGCATAATAGTTATACATAGAAGTTGGGTTGATTTCAAAAGTTCCTACGTGCATGGAATCTAATTTACTCCATTAAGTCAGAACCCCCCATCTCCCTCCCCTTCCCGCCCCCATTCTCCTTTCTCTACTGATCTTTCTTTGGGTCATTAATCTGTTAATTTCTGACTGGTGCTTTCTACATATACATACAGGTGCAGTCCCCTGTGATAGACTCCCACATGCACATAACATAATCTGCGTAAGACCTTTCACATTTTCTCCCTTCCCAAACCTCTCCGCCCTCTCATTCTCCTTCTACTCCACTGATGTTCCCAGTATACTTAAGATAGCCAGTCCAACCCCACTTTATCAACTTATTTCCTCTATTTTGCTCTGGCCCTTATAATTTCAGCATTGTACAGGAATAGTTAACTTCTGCCTTTCTAAACACAGAGATCAAGATTTATGTAAAATTAGAAAAACTCTACATTGGAAAACACTGAAGGCAACACCGACTGCTTCTGCAGATGATGACTCTGCTTTGTAAATTTTTTTCTTAACATTTGCAATGAAAATGAACTTCTCCAAAAATCCTATGTTTACATAAAAGGACAACAGGAGACAGAGATTACTGAGACAGTGAAAAATGACTTCACACCATGATGAGGTCGAATGGCTTTCTGTTGGCTTCTAGCAACTCGCTGGTTACTCCCACCCACCATCACCCCTGCAAATGTGTGCAGCTCCATGGATCTGATTTCCTGAGGCCAGTCCCACAGGTTATCAGTCTCCAGGCTGCTTTTCATTCGATATTATATGCCATGTTGCTGCAGATTAACAAGCCTGTTTGGGGTTCTCTCAGTCCATTCTCATCATGGTCTCTTTTTCTCTGTTTTGTAGCTATGACAACATTGGAAATGAGTAATCAATCATTTGTCACTGAATTCATCTTCTTGAAATTTTCCAACCACTTCAACCTACAGGGCTGATTCTTCCTGCTCTTTCTGGTCATTTACCTGACCACTCTCCTGGGGAACATGCTCATAATAGTGACCACCAGTGTCAGTCCTGCTCTAGACACTCTAATGTACTTTTTCCTCAGCAATTTGAGCTTCTTGGACGTCTGCTACATATCCACCACCCTCCCAGTACTGCTGGTGAACTTTTTCTGGGAGAAGAAGGCCATTTCTTATGAGGGCTGCTTTTCCCAGATCTTCTTCTTGGTGACAAGTGCTGGCACAAAAGGCTTCTTACTGGCTTTGTGGCCAGTATGACTGCTGTGTGGCCACCTGCCGTCCTCCTCAGTACCCAGTCATCATGAGTGTGAAGGTCTTTGTTGGCCTGGTGACTGGGTCCTGGCTGTGTGCACTGGTGAATATGGTCACACACACAGTGATGGCCATCACACTCACTCTGTGTGGGCCCCACCAGATCAGCCACTTTCTCTGTGACACCCCATTGCTTCTGAAGCTCTCCTGCTCAGACACCTCTGTAAAGGAGTCTGCGCTCCACGTTGTCAGTGCCACCATGAGCTTGAGCCCCTGCCTCTTCACTGCAGGCTCCTACGCACTCATCATGGCGGCCATCCTGGGGATTTGCTCTGCCCAGGGCAGAAGGAAGGCCTTCTCCACCTGTGCGTCCTCCCTCGCTGTCGTGGTGGTCTTCTATGGAACAGCCAACTTCCACTATGACAGGCCCAGAGAAGGCTGGATACAGACACCCTGGTCTCTGTGCTCTTCTGTGTGGTGACCCCCATGTTGAAGCCCATCCTTCACAGCCTGAGAAGCAACGAGGTCCAGAGTGTTCTGAGGAAGCTGGCTGAGAGAAAGACTGTATGGTGAGATTAGAACTAGATGATGGTTTCGTTCTAGGAAATGTCTTAGTTGTAGAAATATGTGAACTCTTCATCAGCAATTACAAGAGTGCTCTCTCCATACACAGTGTCTCATGACCACTGTGGTGCCCCTCCAACCAGGGGAAGCACACTGTGCTAAGTATGTGACACATTGTGACCTCACCTGGGTTCTCTAATCCACAGGTATTTCAGAATATTTTTATTACTTTTCTCTCCAAAAAAAGCTTATACCCAAAGTAGTCAATCTCCTTTTCCCCAATATTGCAGCTCTAGCCAACACTAGTGAATGTGAAGTGCTATGTGCAATGTGACTTTGACTTGCATTTTCCTAATGGATCTTGATTCTAAGTTTTAAATAAACACAATTTCTGTGTTTCTCTTTCACATGTGAAAAGATCTATGTATACACTCGAGTTTCTGTGGATATTTTTAATGAAGTAATACCATATATGCCTTTTGGATCTAACTCCTTTCACTTAGGATGTTTGCAATTTTCAGTTATATTGTAGCTTGTATTAGTATTTTAGTTTATTCCTCCTTATTGTGACTGATTTCAATCTTATGAAATCGCCACATTTCTTTGTTCATTTCCCACTGGATAGTAATTTTTCCTTTGTGTCTGTGTGGGTGTCGTACTGCAGATTGAACCTGGAGCCTCCTGCACACTAAAAAATGTTCTACCACTAAGCCAAAGCCCAACCCTTTTAAAATTTTTGTTTTGAGACAGGATCTTGCAAATTTGCCCAGGTTGTCCCTGAATTTCTGATCCTCCTGCCTCAGCTTCTTGAGTAGCTAGATTACAGACCTGCCTGGTCATTTTCACTTCTTAACTGATATGAATAAGATTCGTATATATAATATGAACATTATATATAATATGAACATTATATGAACATTCATGTACAAATCATTGGTAGAAAACTTTTTTATTTATTTTGAGTTTGTATGTAGGAGTGGAAGAGGTGGATCGTTAACTCCATGTTTAACTTTCTGAAGAAGTTCCAGATCATTTTCAGACCAGTGGAACCAGCTTACCTTATTATTAAGAGTGGTGAATAAAGCTTCTGATTTCCTCACTCCCTTAACAACACATCATTATCATTCCTTTTATTGTGACGACCCTGGAATTTGTGAAATGCTTCATCAAATGTGCTTTAGCTTTGCCTTTCCCTGATGGCTTATCATTCTAAGATCTTTTAGGAGTACTGTTAATGTGTCTCTCCTAAGCATGAGGAAAACCCCATTGTATTATGGGAAAATTTAAGTTTTAGAGACTTACCTCTTTATCTTATATTTTATTTTTATTTTTGTGCAGTAAAATACTACAAGACTTTCAAGCTTGTTGTCTTTTCTCCATCTGTGCCCGAAAGAGCTGTTTGATGACTCTTTTTTTTCCTACATTTAAACTCCGTAGAAAACAATTTTTTAACCAGGTCATGAGCATCAGTAGGATCATAAAATTAAGGGGCACGAAATCATACAGGGTTTGGTAAGGGATCAGCCCTTAGAAGGAGTGGATCAGCAGAAGATAGTGGGGATGCTTTTAATATTGTGGCTTCTGATATCTGTCCATCTGGCAAAGTATGTAACATGAAGGAAAAACTTCATATGCCATGCGAAATCTATCCCAATAAGTGTACACCCACCCTGACCCCTTGTCTCCCTAGCGGGAAGAGAAGGAAGTCTTGAGGTTTCAGCCACCCACAACTTCTTAGCAGAAATCTCACTCTGAACTTCGCTCACCCACATCCCTGGAGAGAGAGGACGCTGATCTTCTTGCTGCATGCAGGGAACAGGTGATTGCCAAGACATTAATGAATCCAACAGCGAATTAACTGCTCTCCATTGTTGCAGTTGAACTCAAGCTGTTGCCCTTGAGTTGTGTTTGCCCACTGAGGAGTCCCAGAGCAGCTTCAGAGAAAAGGCTCGATGCATATTCCCAACAGGTCAGCCCCAGACCTCTATAAATGTCCATCACAGGAAAATGAATTGTGAGAGATCAGAGGATTTTGACTCCTTCATGAGGCCACAGATATGTGACAGGCAACTTTCAGAATAACAGGTCCGTTTTGTGGTGAATGGAGACCAACATCCAGTTTTACCAAGAGCTTTCTTTGCAGCCCAGGTGCTAGTATGTAGAGCAGCAAGGGCCACACCAAAACCCGAAATCTACGCCTCTCTGTGAGAGTTACTGGTAAGTAGTTTATTTACCATCACAATTTTAAAAAAACTATCCCAGAATCAGGATATACCTACACCTTAAAAACATATTACAGAATATTGTACGTATTTTTATTACCAATTTGATGGCATTTATGTAATGTCCTATCGTAGCACCTTTTCTATGTGTGTCTAAGTTTCCACAATACTACTTGTATTGCCAGAGTAGAAATAAATTCAGAGGTCATCACAAAACCTGAGGGATTTAGCATGATGCCTCCAGTACTGGAAGAAAACCCAAAACATAACCAGAAACCCTGGGATGCCTAAATTCCTAAGTGAGATGATGTGTGTGGAAAATTACTTATGGTAAACAATAGATAATGCTAAGTGTTAATCCTCTTCTTTTGATGAGCAGGACAGAAAGGAATAATTTTTAGGGAGAAAGTATATGGAAACATTCCCATTATGATACAATATAGCATAACTATAGGCCTACCAAAATATCTGTTTAAAAAAATTATTATTGTAGAAGAAGTTATGTTTAGAAACGTATTCATTCACTAACTAGGGGTTTTCATCTTTATCTTACAACACATGGATGCTTGGGGAGGGGAGTTGCAAGCAATGTATTAACTGTAATAAATCCCTGAAGCTTGTGAGTAATCTACTTCATACACAACCCCCCTCCTTTAGAAATATTATATTTTGGGGTCACTCATAAGTGACTTCATTCTCGGTCACCTGACTTTGAGATGACTTATTGGGAAAGAAAGATGCAGAGCTGCTTGTTCTGTGGAAACTGCCGATGGTCTCCATAAGGGATATGTTTAGGAGACAGAAGACACTGAGTTCCTCAGAAGCCGCTGGGCTATGCTGCCTCACTTATGCCCAAAGAGGCTTTATTTTTCTAAGCAAGATATCTGCACCAGAACCACTGAACAGAAATGTCCTCTGGCCTTTGTCAAGTCTCTGTTAGATCCTTTAGGTCCCACACAGTACCGTCTTTAAAGAATCTTTTAAAAACTCTGCTCCATGGATGTACTTGACAGACCTTCTTCATTCTTCAAACCTTTACTGATTGCAAATTTACACTAGGTGTTTCCCTAGTGTTTAGAACACAATTGAGAGGACCAACTAAGACCTGGAGGAGCGCATATTCAAGATGGAATGAGGGGCTTTGACAAGTATTTAGTGCTCTTTTCCCAGAGCTGCCCAAGCAAACACTAAGTGAAAATAATGATAATTTGTAGATTACATAGAATTGTTACCAAGTTTCCTGCACATATTGAGTTCATCTTTCCATTAGATTGTAAGTTGGTTGAAGGACAGTGTCGGAGACCAGCTCCAACAGGGGGTCTCAGGAGACGAACTGATGGTGAGGAGTCGGCGAAAGAGGGGGTGGAGAAACAACACAGACACCAAAGTGAAGGTGTTGATCCCAATCTTTACTTGTGAAGTTGATCATATATACTTTTCATTTTGACAGGCTTACAGTACTTTGTGGTTACAAAACAGGAATCATTATTCAAACAAAACAAAATATTACGTAGCTACAATTAGAATAGAAGAATCTATCTTGGCTTTTGCATAAGCAAGCATTTGTACTTTCAGTTCGAGTTTTGCTTTGAGCTGTTTCTGCTTAGTTAACTTTTAATAATAGTTACAAATGTCCCAAACTATTGGCCTATACCTTGACTATTCTTTCTTGACTTACTGACTGGAACCGGTGCCATGGTTACGGCAAGTAGTTGATTTCTTATTATTTGTAATCAAACAAAAGTAAGAGCACAAACCATTGTGCACAGGAACAAGAACAAGTTGCCCAGTACTAAGCACTAATCTATCTTCTTAACATTAATTTTCTTTCTCTAGATTTTAATTAATTTCTCAAAAACTTCCTTGACAGGAATACAGGGAGTTTTTCTTTAGACATTAACAATTTACACTCCACAGCTGAATCATGGCATTTAGAGCAAACAGATCTATGCTTTAGAAGTAGTTGCATTAATTGGGAAAGGCATGATTTTTCATTTATACTTTATGGTCATATGAGAAATCAAAACTATACTTAGAAAAGGAATACAAAAACAAATTAGCCCATTCCCAGAAACATACTGCGCTCCTCCAGAGGATGGACGCCTTGTGCGATCCACCTCAGTAGGGCCTTGCCATTGCCTGAGTCAGGGGAGGGGCGCAGCAGGAAAGGGATCAGATGTTATCCTTTTTGGGTTTCTTAGTAGATCTGGCTTAGGACTAAATTAGACCCTGTATAGGAACAAAATTGGTTTGAATTGAAACTAATGACTACCAAGAAAAGAAATTTTAAAATCCTAAATGAAAAAGAGAATTTTTTATCTTGAAGAATTTTATAACTAGAAGGCTCTGACATATCGTAAGAGGTAATAATTTGTCTTCCCTTTCCCCTTTATGCTAGAAGAAGCACAGGTGAAATAAAAAGAACTGAAAGAGCTGGCACAGTGGTGCACGCCTGTAACCCAGCAGCTCAGGAGGCTGAGCCAGGAGGATAGTGAGTTCAAACACAGCCTCAGCAAAAACAAGGCACCAAGAAACTCAGTGAGACCCTGTCTCTAAATAAAATATAAAATAGGGCTTGGGATGTGGCTCAGTGGTCAAGCCCCTGAGTTCAATCTTAGGTAACTGCCCCCCCACAAACTGGCCCCCCCAAAAAAAGAACTGAAATAGATGTTAAATGCTGAATTGAGTGCTGAATCTCCAAGACAAGAGGGAGGCTTTTTCCTGTTGAATTTGTTAAGATTTTAAACCTACCAGTTAGGGGTAAGGGCATCCCTGCATGTTAGGTGAAAGAGCCCAGCCTCCCCCAAAGTGTGTCCTTGGACCAGCATCACTGGGAACACTTGTAACTCACTGATTGAGGCCAACTGTTCTGCACAATGACCTCTGATCTTTCCCTCGGCTCCAAGCACCCACACCACATGGAAGGATATGAGGACAACTCTGGGCCAGGCCAGATAGCTCATAGATTTCACAATAATAAATTCACATTGCCACAAGCACCTGAAATCATTCAGATATATTTTCTGTATAAATTGACCTTGTACTGTGTGTGTGTGTGTGTGTGTGTGTGTGTGTTTTAAGCAATTTACTAGGCAACATGAAAATCGGATTTAAAAATTTTAATCATTGCTTGTGCTATTGAGATCAAATAGGAATCATTGTTTCCCTGATGTGCATAAGGGTTTTCATGATCACACTATTCTTCCTCGTCTTGGTCATGCCCATTTTTTTTTTCATTTGAGGAAATGAATCCCTAAGTTTAGTCAGCAAAACATTTCATTTATTGCCAAAGCAAAAAAAAAAAAAAAAAAAAAGAAAAGAAAAGAAAAGAAAAAGTTCTTCTTTTAAGACTCTAGACTTATTTATTTTATTTTGTTTATATTTAGATTTCAAAATTAGTTGAGCTTAACTGAAGCATCTACTTTCTATTGAAATTTAAATACTTTAAGCTTCTTAAGGCCCTGAGATTTGGAATTTTAATGAAAGCTTTGTTGGCCTATTAATCATGTGCAATGAATTATTAGAACCAAAGACAAGAATGTCTGGGCATTGAAGATAATAAGACAGTTTACTAATATATGGTATTATCATCAGGTAACAAAGTATCACTACAAATAAGAGTTATTACATGTAAATTTTCTGAGTCAATTTCTTTTTTGTTTCTTAAATCATAATTGTTAATACATATTAAATGTACAAATTAATGTACATTATGCAAATTAAAGGGATTCATTGATGTTTCCCTACTTGCATTATTATATTGTGCATTAATTTCAATTCTTTTTTCTGTAAAATGGGGATAATAGGTTATCTTATAGGTTGTTGTGTAAACCAAATAAGTTAATGCATGTAAAAGTCTGATAGGCATTTAATAAGTGTTAGGTATTTTTATCTAATGTGTGTCTCTATTCGTTACTCAATTTGAAAAATCCTGATTGGATTCAGGTATGTAAAAATTCATTTTTTCAAAGAAATTCACTGAGTTTTGATAGAATGAATTATCCGAAATTCAATCTAATTTTTACAGAAAACATGCCATTTTTAATCTACATTAAACAAGGTTTTGAAAGTCAGGCATTTATTGTATTGAAGCAATCTAAGAAGACTCACAATCAAATTATTTTTCTATTAAATATGCCCTAGATGATTATGATGATTATGGTTAATATTATTGCAGAGCAGAGGGATTACTATTAAGTTGATCTAATTCCTATGCTGCATTATATAAATTCTAAGGAGCAAGTACATATTGTGTCACAAAGTGTCATTCATGAGTTATGATTGTTAATAATGGATTCTAATGGTGACCATGATGATGATTCAATCTAAATCCCTACATTAATAAGGAGCATAGAGGATAAGGAAAATTATTTGGGTATCATCCTTCACCCTACCCCACACTTGTGATCTACAAGAAATTAGCCAGTAAAACCAAGGAAAAACTTATATGTAGATAAAATTATATAAACATACATTGGGAGATTTTTTTTAATGCCCCATGAAATTGTCCCTCCTGAACTGACCTTTATATTTAAGACCTTTACAATAGCAGTATGCACAACTCCTGAGATTGTATTTTTAAATCCCTGAACATTTACGTTTAGTTTTCCCTTTTACACATCCACAGACCATGTACCAATTCCCCATAGTAAAATCTGCTGGAATTGCCTTCTATGTGGAATTTTAGTTTTTTTCTGAAAACATCTAGATATCTACCTATAAAAGCTAGATATCTACCTATAAAATTGTCATATTGATCTTTTTGATACGGGGAGTTAAAAGAAAGTACATGTCACTGATTTCTAAATGACTTTAAGTTCATGGAGGTAGTTGATAGAGAAAACAGAGAACGTAAGAAATGTGAAGTACATGTAGCTTCTAGCTGCATTTCAAAGTTGATTTATTGTAAATCAATGCTAATAAGGTAAACTCTTGTTTAGGGAAATTATTTAGAGAAAGCAATACCTACAACTGAACTAGATAGTGTGGTGTTTTTAGTCATTTCTGGATAAACTTTTACTACAATTTTCTTGAACACCAAGTATCACAAGAATCCCTACTTTCTCTATTTCCTTCTCTACTTTCTCTATTCTCCTTGGGGATTTCATATTCACCCTTTGCTGTAACAGTTGCCTTCAAGACAATGACTCCCAAATCCACACCTGCAGTTCTAGGCTGTCTGTGAAGGGCATTTCCACGTGATTATCTTACAGATAACTCACATTAAACATTACTCAAATCAAATCCACTAAAGCCTCCTCTACATCTGCTATTCCTCACATATTCCTGTTTTCCTGAGTGATCCCACCAGCTAGCCAACCTTCCCAAACTGATTTGTTGTCTTTACCATGTCGTCTTCAACTAGGACTTTAAAGTTCTCCATATCCTTCTCCATGAGGGCTTCAGAGATTTTCTCCCACCTTCAACACATCACGTCTTCAGATACAGACCACTTCATTTTGATCTTGTTTTAGCAGTCAGATCACTCTTTTGAACTAAACAGGTGTGTCTAAAACCTGGGGAACCAGGTTTCACAGTTATCGACCCCTGCTCCTTGGACTCATAGGCACAATTACATGAGTGGGTCTATCTGCGTGTTCTAGACCTAGAGATCTGATGATTTTCTAAAACCAAGTCTATCTCCCTCCAGATGTCCCTGTTTTCAGTCTGCACTCACCTGAAAGAGATTTATGGTCCCCTATTGTTGATACTCTGCCATCATTGATGTCCATGCTCATACCCAAGCCTGGCTTCCAGAGACGCACCTGGGCCCTCTGGTGGCCCATGGCATGGTGGGGGGTGGGAGGTTTTCCGAGGTTTTTATTGCCAAGTATCTTGCTTAGAAATCAGGCCTGACACAGCTTCACAGAGCCTAGACCCGGCCCCATAGGCTGATACCCTGCCACCTCCCCTGAAGTAGCAGGCTCCTCAGAATGACCCAGGGCTTGGCAGCATCCACTGATACTATCCTATCAGCCCCTAGAAGCCTAGCTGGATTCTCCATAGAAACAGGGTACATCTCTATGGAAATGGGCTCCCTCCTCCCGCCCCAGTGTGATGCAGCTCTCAGAGAAGCTCAATAGTGAGGGTTTTTCCATTTATAGCAATTAGGATAACCAAGTGTTCTGAGCTTGCTGAGCCTTAGATGGCAGGTTCCTGCTATATTCTTTGAGATTTCTGCCATCAATGTTGCCTGAGATGCCAACGTGCCATCCCACTAACTATAAGACAGTGTTCTCAGTCAAGACCAATCCCACAAACAATAACACACACACACACACACAAACACACACACACACACACACACACACACACATGCACACGCCCATCCATCATGGTGAGCAAGGCTTTGTATCTGTGATACAGACCGAATGCACCCACCAATCACATTCACTGCTTCAAACAGATCATGATCAGGAAACAACTGATGTCACTTGTAAAATGTGATATGTCCTGGACTATCACTGTGGTAAAAAAATATAGTAGAGAAATGCAAAAATATGGGAGGAAATACTTAACCTCTTAGAGACCTAAAAATATATTTAGATGTGGTTCCAACCAATCCTGAGTTAAAAATTATCTTGAAAAAAAATGCTTTCACTTCTATGTATCAATTTACTTTCTTACTTACTTACTTACTTATTTACTTACTGCAGTACTTGGGATTTAACCCAGTGGCACTCTACCATGAAGCTATATCCCCTGCCCTTTCAATAATTTGGGGCCGGGGGCCTTGCAGAGTTTCAAATTTATAATCCTCCTGCCTTAGTCTCCCAAGTACCAGGGATTACAGGCAGGTACCACTCTTCCCCATTAATTAATTATTTTTTAAATAAGGCTATTTTTAAAAATTAAAGTATAATTTGTACTCAAAGAATGCACAGATCTAAAGTGTATATGTTTATAATATTTTACATATATATGAACTACCAAAAATCAGGATATAAAACATTTCCATCTCTTTAGAAAATTCCTTCATGCTTCAACGGATATCACCCTTGAGCTCCAAAAAAAAAAAAAAAAAAGACCACCATTATTACTTGACCATTAATGTTCCAGTATTTGTGTTTCTAAAGTAACTGAATAATTCCACTGCATGATAAACCGTGATTTGTCTTCTGTCCTTCTGCTGAAGGCATAATATTTGTTTAAGTTATTATGAATTTTTACACAAGAATTTTTGTGAACTGTGCATTAATTTCCTTGGAAATAGGCTAGGAGTGGGATTGTTTTGAATAAAATAACTACATATTTAACTAATTAGAAATTACTAAATATTTTTGAAAAGTAAGTGTATAGACTTCAAATTTCACCTTGAGTATCTATCGAAATAGCTAGAAAGCATGTTGTTTTCATCATTATACTAACCAAAAAGAGCAGAAAAAATGCAAATTAATAACTTTCCTTGACTTTATTAGGGATGAAGATTATAAGAAAAACCACTAACCAAAGTCTGGGGAGAGATAAGCAACCAAAATAATCCAGGCATTTTTTTAACTATGGGAGAACTCACTAGATACATAGGAGTTTATTTATAAAAAAAACTCAAATTAAGAATAGTTAATGGATTGCTTAAGACTAAGTATAAACTGGTTTAAGAGCATAAAGACCCAGAGGGCTATAGACATAAGATGTTTGTATTCTTTTCTCTTTCTCCATGGATTCCACTAAATGCTCCCAGGAAGATAGGGTAGTATTCTGAGAAATTGTCTTTAACGGTATCATTTCTTGGATAGGTGGAGGGACAAAGAGCAGCAACAGCATCCAAAACTCCTCCCAGACCCATTTCCTGATTTTTTGCATAGAATAAAAGCTGTAATCTTCAGGGGCAAGAGTAAAAGAAACTGTTACATTAGGACACTCAACGGAAAACCTTTGCAGCTATGGAATGAACAGGCCGAAATGTCTAACGTTGGGAAGAATAAGAACTAGACTCAGCCAAAATACTAAAAAGTGGGTCACTGTGAAGGCCATATCCCTGTGACTGAGTTTACAGTACCTAAGGCAGGGCTTCCTGGAAACATCAGAATTCCCTTCTCTGTTTCCCACTAGTCCACTAACATGCATTGACTGAAAATAACAGTAGAATACAGCTGAGAATTCGTCAAGAAATAGATTATCTATGGACAACAGCGAAAATAGAATACACAAAAGCAAGCAGGGAACAATATTAACAAACTCAACTCAGCCATATAGAATAAGGATAACATTACAGTCAATTGAGATCAATCCCAGAATGCTAGGCTGGTTCAATATTCAAAAATTCAATCAACCGAATTTCTATAGTAACAGACTAAATAAGTAAAAATAAATATCATTTCAATAGATGCAGAAAAAATAAGAAAATTCAATATCTATTTATGATAAAAACTATAACTAAATGAAACTAGGGCAAAGTCCAGTGGTAGAGTGCATGCTTAGTATGCATAAGGCTCTGAATTCAAAACCCAGCACACATACACACACACACACACAAAAAGAAACTACTAGTTAAAAATGGATAGACATTTTCTAACTTGATAAAAGGCATTGAGTAAATGTAATGTGCCAGACACATAGCTTATATTATCTCAAAACTTTATTCAGCAGTTGTGAAATAGACATCATTAATATCCTAAGCAAGGAACAAACTGAGGAATACAGATGAGATGACTTTTTTACAAACAACATCTAGTAAACAACAGATGAATTTCAATCCACATCTATCTCGACCAAGAACCTACTGTTTTACTATAATATTTTTCAGTTAAGATTGAAAAAGAAACAGAAATTTTAGTTCAAAACAATGGATCACGGATTAGCATGGGTAACATGATAGAAAATCAGTAATTGTATCAATCATTTTTTTTTCAGGAAATGTAATGTTCAGTGAGGTAAATCTTATAATACAATAGAAGAAAAATACCTAAGTATATATCATTTGTCAAAATTTTTTGTATCTTATAAAACTTAAAAAAATAAAAGTTTCTACTTAAATAATAGATAAATGTATTTAAAAGCAGGTGACTTATAATTTTACTTTTAAGAAATAATCAGAGATGATCACAGATACATATGTATGAAAGCTTCTATTCCAATATTTATGATAGTAAATGAAATGGAAGGTTTCTATGTTCAATAAAAAGGGAGATATTAACTTAATTTCAAGTTAGGAAATTAAGATTACAAGGCAAAAAACTAAATAGAGTACAACAATATTGGGAAATTTTGCTTTGGATATTTTAAAGATAGATAGAGGTAGAATGGGATGAATGCAAAGAGAGCTTTGATTTTCTGACCTGTTCTATTCTTCTGAATAACTTTATGCATTTTCTTCATTTTTCCACAATGAAAACTTATTATTTTAAATAACATACATACAAAAAAGAATTCATCACAGTGAAGCACAGTGTTAGAAGGGAGATACTGCAGATTCAAAGAGACACAGGGGTTGATAGCTGGTTGTGCATTTTGACCAAGTCTCCATTTATTCTTACGAAAGAGCACCCATGCAAAAGTGTGTGAGAAGTTATGCTCTCTCTAAAGTCACTCCTATACGTCTGTTTCGAGAGTCCAGGCATCTCTGTATACAATATTATTTGCCATGCTGCTGCAGATTAACAAGCCTATTTGGGGTGCACTCAGTCCATTCTCGTCATGGTCTCTTTTTCTCTGTTTTGTAGCTATGACAACATTGCAAATGAGCAATCAATCATTTGTGACTGAATTCATAATCTTGAGATTTTCCAAACACTCCAACCTACAGGGCTGGTTCTTTCTGCTCTTTCTGGTCATTTACCTGACCACTCTCCTGGGGAACATGCTCATAATAGTGGCCACCAGGGTCAGTCCTACTCTCCACACTCCAATGTACTTTTTCCTCAGCAATTTGAGCTTTTTGGACGGCTGCTACACATCCACCACCCTCCCAGTACTGCTGGTGAACTTCTTCTGGGAAAAGAAGGCCATTTCTTATGAGGGCTGCCATTCCTAGATCTTCTTCTTGGTGACAAGTGCTGGCACAGAAGGCGTCTTACTGGCTATGTGGCCAGTATGACTGCTGTGTGGCCACCTGCCGTCCTCCTTAGTACCCAGTCATCATGAGTGTGAAGGTCTGTGTTAGCCTGTGACTGGGTCCTGGCTGTGTGGGCTAGTGAATTTGGTCACACACACAGTGATGGCCATCACACTCACTCTGTGTGCGCCCCACCAGATCAGCCACTTTCTCTGTGACACCCCATTGCTCCTGAAGCTCTCCTGCTCAGACACCTCTGTCAAAGAGTCTGCGCTCCACGTTGTCTTTGCCACCATGGGCCTGAGTCCCTTCCTTTTCACTGCAGGCTCCCAGGCACTCATCATGGCAGCCATCCTGGGGATTCCCTCTGCCCAGGGCAGGAGGAAAGCCTTCTCCACCTGTGCGTACACCCTCACTGTCGTTGTGGTCTTCTATGGAACAGCCAACTTCCACTATTACAGGCCCAGAGAAGGCTGGACATGGACACCCTGGTCTCTGTGCTCTTCTGTGTGGTGAGCCCTCTGTTGAGCCCCATCATTCATAGCCTGAGAAGCAACGAGTTCCAGAGTACACTGAGGACGCTGGCTGGAGGGTGTGCATCTTTTTGCACGATTAAAGTCTTGATCAATCTTCAAACTGGAGTATACAGTCATCTGAAAAAGATGCTTCTCAGGGACTTGTAGGCACCTGGTTAGCTAGTCTGTATCTGGAGCTTCAACTCCAACTCCCGCTTTTAAAATCTCTGAGACTCTTTTCTCTCCTCTCTTTTCACAAACACCCTTTTCCAACTTTCAGGTTGAAGTGTGTTGGACACCTTATGTGGGTGTTCAGCACCATCTCTGTCCTTCTGTGTTCTCCCCACACAAGAGGGACAGAAAGTATGAGAACCTAGATTCCAACACTACCCTTCTTGCAGGCCTTCATTTTAGGAGGTTCTGTCAAGATCAGCCAAACACTAGGCAGAGAGGAAGAAAGGAAAGGAAGAAAGCGGGTTTTTTTTGGATCCCATAGCAGCAGCAGCAAACCAGCCCTTTTGAGGCAGGAACTAATCTCCTTGGTGCCAGGAGCTGTGTGTGCAGGCTCCTAGACAGCTGTTCCTGAATGTGAGTCACAGTAGCGTTGAATGAGCATCTCTTTCCAGGGAAGATAGGGTTTCCATATATGGGGTGGTGTCACCTGCCCTATTTTCCTTTTTTCTTCCAGATCTCCCAACCATTTTATAACTTTTTTCTGTGTCAACTTCCTCTACCCTAAGACATCAAGAGTCATTCTTCATCTCTACCTGACTACGGTGGCACTGACCACAATAGTGGTTTACATCAGAGATGGTTCTAGATAACAGATCTGAGTAGGTAGGTTGGATGTCTGACGTGAGAGAATTGAATATGTTGATGATGTCACAGCCCATGGGAAATGAGACCTGATAATTCCTGGTGTGCAATGACTCAACAGAGACTTTAAGTTATCGTGGCCTGAAATCAAATGACTATGGAAAACTGAGCTTTGGAATAACACCATTGACCTTCAGGGTGGGAATTAACATTACAACATGACTACAGACTTCTGTTACTGACTGGAGTGGAAGATTTACAGAAAGAAAATGATAGGTTCAAGAATTATATTCCTCTTTCAAGTCAGGTTCAGATCATCAGAAATATTTTATCTCTGGAAACTGATAAAGGTTAATATCAGAATAAAACATCCATTTCTCCAAATTGCAGAAGTACAAAGAAAATTATAAATCCACAATTTCTCCAGTCTCTCTTATGTCAATTAGGACATTAATGGAGGAATGATTGAGACCCTGTTAATTAGAATGGCAAAATACCAGTGGAATTAGACAAACCTCAGAGCCTTGAACCCTGAAATCTCCATTAACCCTTTTTGCTGTCAGAAGCAGCCCCTCCTCCCCCGAGGAGACTAGCTTTCCCTAAATTGAATACCCTATGTTGACTCTACTTGGGCAGTTGTCTTTTTTTTTTTTAAAGAGTGAGAGAGGAGAGGAGAGGAGAGGAGAATGGAGAGAGAGAGAGAGAGAGAGAGAGAGAGAGAGAGAGAGAGAGAGAGAGAAAGAGAGAGAGAATTTTTAATATTCATTTACTAGTTCTCGGCGGAAACAATATCTTTGTTGGTATGTGGTGCTGAGGATCGAACCCGGGCCGTACGCGTGCCAGGCAAGCGCCCTACTGCTTGAGCCACATCCCCAGCCCAATTGTCTTTAAGATGCTCATCCATCATCCCACATTGTCATCAGACTCTTAATTGGGGTCTGATCCTAGAACGCCTCAGGTAAGGGTATAAAATATAGCCCAGGAGAGTATAAGGGTCACACCAAAATAAAAGGTAAATATTTTACTGTATTTTGTTAATAGGAGCCTTAAGAATATATAAGAGAATTTGTTTGAGTCTTTTAGACCAAAGAAGTCAGGACATATTGCTGGATAATCTTGAATGCAGTCACAGGGACGTAATCACCAGAAATGTTAGAGCCAAGGATTTTCCTGAGCCACAGGGAGTGGCTATTAGACTCTCTTTGGTTGATGGACTGAAATCTTGACTCAGTGTTTGCTTAAGTTCAATGACCAATATGATCCTGGAATAATGGAGAGGATGGTGATCATAAATAAATAAGGTGTTATATGGCATGTTATTTGACCCCTTCCCTGGCCTCACAGCTGGATCTGGAGGAGGGCCTAGAGCACCAGCCTTTGCCAAGGCCTCGTGGACATGCGTTCAGAAGGCAGCCCCAGATCCTTGTGAAACACGCAGCCGCTGTCCTCGGCAGCCTGGGAAGACATTGACAGATGGCATCGTTGAAACGGGCTCCCTGATTTCAGTGAGAATAAGGGGACCCTGAAGTAGAAGAGGCCATGTGGTGGAGCAGTGATCAGAACATTTGAATCTGTAGAGATTTTTCACAGTGGTAAATGATCGTGGTGTTTATAGATGGGATAAAATGGGCACCCTCCTAGAATAGTGCCTGTCCCATGTAATGTGAAACTCTTCTTTTCACACTTCATTGGTGCATTGTAGTGGTCCATAATGGTGGGATTTGCTGACACATATTTGAACATGCACACAAAATAACCGTGAACTTTGGCCAATATCATTCCAATATTTCCCTTTTCCTCACCTTCTCCCCTGGTGCCTTGACTCTACTGATCTTCCTTCAACTTTCATGATGAGACTCCCTTCCCAACTTTCCTTCCTTTTCCCACTCTAGCTTTAACAGAGGAAAAACATATGGCCCTTAACTTTTTGAGTTGCTTATTTCCCTTAATGTTCTGAAGAATCATCCATCTTCCAGCAAGACATAATTTCGTTCTTCTTTATGGCTGAATGAAATTCCAGTGTGCATATACCAGATGTTCTTTATCCATTCGTCCACTGATGTCACCTCGGCTGGTTCATGGGCATGTATGTGTCATTATAGTATGATGACTTCCATCCGCTGTTATAAATACCAAGCAGAGGTAGAGCTGGGTCGCAGGGTGGTCAATGGCTACTCCTGAGGAGCCTCCATCCTGATTTCCATGGTGGTTGTGCTGATTCACATGCCCACCAACAGGGTGAGAGTGCTCCTTTCTCTCCAATTCTCTTCTTGTCACACTCATTTCTTTTTGAATTCTTGGTAGTTGCCTTTGTCACTGAAGTGAGATGAAATCTCAGGGTAGTCTTAACTTGAAAGTATTTTCATATATTTGTTGGCCACTCACATATTTTATTCTAAGACGTGTCTGTTTAGTTCATTTAGTTTTCCATTTGGTAATTGGGTTACTTGATAATTGTGGGTTTGATGTTAAGTTTTTTGAGTTCTTTATTAATATTCTGAATATTCGTCCTTTTTTAGAAGAGCCTCTCATAAGAATTTTCTCCCTTTTCGTAGGTTCTCTCTTCATATTCTAATTGTCTCCTTTGCTGTGCAGAACTTTCTTAATTTGATGCCATCCTATTAGATAACTTTTGGTGTTATCTCATGAGCTTTGGCATCCTATTAAGAAAGCATTGCCTCTGCCTGTAGGTTGGAGTATTGACTTTGTTATTTCCTAGAAACTGCATAATTTCTGGTCTAGTGCCTGGGTCTTTAATGCATTTTGAGTTGATTTTTTGCAGGGTAAGCAATAGTTCAGGTCTCATTCTTTGCATTTGGACAGGGGTGTAGAAGGACTCTTTCAGAGAGTAGATGTTAAAGTCTGGGGTGCAGAAAAACTGTTGCAGAGAGCAGAAGTTGGAGACTGAGGTGCAGAAGGACTGTTACAGAAAACAGAGTTTGGAGACTGGGGTGCAGAAGGATCATTGCAGAGAGCATAGTTTTCAGACTGAGGTGCAGAAGGACTGTTGCAGAGAGCAGATGTTGGAGACTGGGGTTAAGAAAGACTTTTTCAGAGAGCAGAGGTTGGAAACAAGGGTGCAAAAGAATGGTTGCAGACAGCAGACGTTAGAGACTGGGGAGAAGAAGGACCATTGCAGAGGTCAGAGTTTGGGAACTGAGGTGTTGAAGGATTGTTACAGAGAACAGAATTTGAAGACTGGGGTGCAGAAGGACTGTTGCAGAGAGCAGAGTTTGGAGACTATGGTTTAGAAAGACTGTTGCAGAGAGCAGAGGTTGGAGACTGGGGTGCAGAAGGCCTGTTACAGAGAGTAAAGATTGGAAATTTGCGAGCATAAGGACTGTTTCAGAGAACAGAGTTTGGAGACTAGGGTGCAGCAGGAGCGTTGGAGAAAGCAGCAGTTAGAGACTGGGTTGGAGAAGAAATGTTACAGAGATTAGAGTTTTTAAACTGGGGTGCGGAAGGACCTTACAAAGAACAGAGTTTGGAGACTGGGTTGCACAAGGAGTGTTAAGGAGAGGAGATGTTGAAGACTGGGGTGCAGAAGGATCATTGCAGAGAGCAGAGGTTGGAAACTGGCTTGCAGAAGGATGGTTGCAGAGAGCAGAGGTTGAAGACTGAGGTCCAGAAAAACTGTTACAGAGATCAGAGGTTGGAGAGTGAGGTGCAAAAGGATAGTTGAAGAGAGCAGAAGTTGGAGACTGGGCTGAAAAAGGATGGTTACAGAGAGCAGATGTGGGAGACGTGGGTGCAGAATGACTCTTACAGAGAGAAAAGTTTGGATAATAAGGTGCAGAAGCAATGTTACAAAAAGCAGAAGTTGGAGACTGGGGTGTAGAAGGACTGTTGCAGAGAGCAGAGTTTGGAGACTGAGATGAAGAAGCACTGTTACACAGAAAAGACGTTGGAGACTGGGGTGAAGAATTATGATACAGAAAGCTGAGGTGGGAGACTGGGGTGCAGAAGGGCTGTTACAGAGAGCAGAGGTTGGAGACTGGCGTGCAGAAGAACTGTTGAAGAGAGCAGAGTTTGGAGACTGGGGTGCAAAGGATTGATACAGAGAGCAGAGTTGGAGACTGGGTTGCAGAAGGACTGTTATAGAGAAGAGTTTTGAGGCTGGGTTGCAGAAGGACTGTTATAGAGAGCAGAGTTTTTAGGCTGGGTTTCAGAAGGATCTTACAGAGAGCAGAGGTTGGTGACTGAGGTGCAGGACGACAGTTACATAGAGCAGTGGTTGGAGACTGGGGTTCAGAAGGATCGTGGAGAGAGCAGAGGTTTAAGACTGAGGTGCAGATGTACTGTTACAGAGAGCAAAGGTTGGAGACTGAGGTGCAGAAGGATGATTACAGAGAGCAGAGTTTGGTGACTGAGGTACAGAAGGATTGTTACAGAAAGCAAAGGTTACAAATTGGGGTGCAGAGGGACCGTTACAGAGAGCAGAGGTTGGAGAACGTGGTATACAAAGACTGTAACAGAGAGCAGAGGTTAGATAATATGGTGCAGAAGGACTGTTACAAAGAGCAGAGTTTGGAGACTGGGGTGCAGAAGGACTGTTACACAGAGCAGAGGTTGAAAACTGGGGTGTAGAAGGACTGTTGCAGAGAGCAGAGGTTGGAGACTTGGGTGCGAAGGACTGTTGCAGAGAGCAGAATTTGGAGATAGAGGTGCAGAAGGACTGTTAAAGTGACCAGAGTTTGGAGACTGGGGTGCAGAAGGACTGTTGCAAGGAGCAGGTGTTGGAGACTTGGGTGCAGAAGGACTTTTGCAGAGAGTAGAATTTGGAGACTGCGGTGCAGAAGGACTGTTGCAGATAGCAGTGGTTGGAGACTGGGGTGCAGAAGTACTGTTGCAGATAGCAGTGGTTGGAGACTGGGGTGCAGAAGGACTGATACAGAAATCAGAGGTTGGAAACTGAGGTGCAGAAGGACCATTACAAAGAGCTGAGTTTGGAGACTGCAATACAGAAGGACGTTTACAAAGAGCAGAGTTTGGAGACTGGAGTGGAGAAGAACTGTTTCAGATTGCAGATGTTGGAGTCTGGTGTGCAGAAGATCTGTTGCAGAGAGCAGTGGTAGGAGACTGAGATGCAGAAAGAATGTTAAAAAGAGCAGAGTTTGGACACTGGGGTGCAGAAGGACTGATACAGAGAGCAGAGTTTGGAGACTGGTGTGTAGAAGGCCTGTTACAGAGAGCAGAGGTTGGAGACTGGATACAGAAGGGCTGTTAGAAAGAGCAGAGTTTGGACACTGGGTTGCAGAAGAATATTGCGTAGAGCAGAGGTTGGAGACTTGGGTGCAGAAGGACGGTTGCAGAGAGCAGATGTTGGAGACTGGGATGCAGAAGGATCGTTGCAGAGATCAAAGATTGGAAACTGGGTTGCAGAAGGACTGTTACACAGAGCAGAGGTTGACGACTGGAGTGTTGATAGATTGTTGCAGAGTGCACAGTTTGGAGACTGGGGTGCAGAAGGACTGTTATAGAGAGCAGATTTTGGGGACTGAGATGCAGAAGGAATGTTACAAAGAGCAGAGGTTGGAGACTGGAGTGCAGAAAAACTGACACAGAAAGCAGAGGTCGGATACTTGGGTCCAGAATGAACATTACAGACAACAGAGGTTGGAGACTGCAGTACATAAGGACTGTTACAAAGAACAGAGGTTGGAGACCAGGGTACAGAAGGACTGTTGCAGAGAGCACAGGATGGAGAATGGGATGCAGAAAGACCGTTTTAGTGAGGTGATGTTAAAGACTGGGGTGCAGAAGAAGTGTTTCAGAGAGCAGAAGTTGGAGACTTCGGTGCAGAAGGATTGTTGCAGGAAGAAGAGGTTGGAGACTGAGGTGCAGAAAGAATGTTACAGAAAGAAAAGGTTTGAGACTGGGGTGCAGAATTACTGATACAGAACGCAGAGGTTAAGACTGGGGTGCAGAAGGATCGGAACAGAGTGCAGAGGTTGGAGACTGTGGTACAGAAGGACTGTTGCATAGAGTAGGGGTTCGAGAATTGGGTGCAGAAGGACTTTTACAGAGAGCAGTGTTTAGAGAATGGGGTGCAAAGGTAAGGTTGCAGAGTTCAGAGATTTGAGAAAGAGGTGAAAAAGTACTGTTACAGAGAGCAGAGGTTGGTGACTGTGGTACAGAAAGACTGTTACAGAGAGCAGAGGTTTGAGACTGTGGAGTAGAAAGACTGTTGCAGAGAACAGATGTTGGAGACTGGGTTGCAGCCGGACCATTGAAGAAAGCAGAGGTTTTAGACTGAGTTGGAGAAAGAATGTTACAGAGAGCAGAGTGTGAAAACTGTGGTGCAGAATGACCTTACAGAGAACAGAGGTTGGAGACTGCTGTGCAGAAGGAGTGTTAAGGAGAGAAGACTTTGGAGGCTGGGGTGCAGAAAGACAGTTGCAGAGAGCAGATGTTGGAGACTGCGGTGCATAAAGATCATTGCAGAGAGCAGAGGTTGGAGACAAGGGTGCAGAAGGACATTTGCAGAGAGCAGTGTTTGGAGTCTTAGGTGCAGAAAAACAGTTACAGAGAGCAGAGTTTGGAGACTCGGGTTTGGAAGGATCTTTGAGGGTACCAGAAGTTGGAGACTGAGTTGCAGAAGAATCCTTGAAGAGAGCAGAGGTGGAGACTGGGATGCAGAAGGATCGTTAAAGAGAGAAGAGGTGGGAGACTGCGGTGCAGAAGGATTGTTACAGAGAGCACAGGTTGGAGACTGGGGTGCAGAAGGAATGTTTCAGAAAGCAGAGGTTGGAGACTGGCGTGCAGAAGGACTGTTGCAGAGAGCAGACGTTGGAGACTGAGATGCAGAAGGACTGTTAAAGAGAGCAGACGTTTGAGACTGTGGTGAAGAATTATAATACAGAATACAGAGGTGTGAGACTGGGGTTCAGAAGGACCATTACAAAGAACAGAGGTTGCAGACTGGCGTGCAGAAGGACTGTTTCAGAGGGCAGATTTTGGAGACTGTGGTGCATAAGGCCTGCTACACAGAGCAGAGTTTGGAGACTGGGTTGCAGAAGGATCTTATGGAGAGCAATGGTTGGTGACTGTGGTACAGGACGAATGTTACAGAGAGCAGTGTTTAGAGACTGAGGTGCAAAAAGATAGTGTAGAGAGCAGAGGTTTCAGACTGAGGTGCAAAAAGACTGTTACAGAAAAAAGAGTTTGGAAATTGGGGTACAGAGGGACCATTATAGAGAGCAGAGTTTGGAGACTTTGGTATATAAAGACTGTAACAGAGAGCAGAGATTGGAGTATATGGGGCAGAAGGACTGTTACAGAGAGCAGAGGTTGGAGACTAGGGTGCAGAAGAATTGTTACAGAGAGCAGAGGTTGGAGACTGGCGTGCAGAAGGACTTTTACACAGAGCAGAGGGTGAAGACTGGGGTGCAGAAAGACTGTTGCATAGAGCAGAGGTTGGAGACTTGGGTGAAGAAGGACTGTTGCAGAGAGCAGAATTTGGAGACACAGGTTCAGAAGGACTGTTGAGGAGAGGAGACGTTGGAGACTAGGGTGCAGAATGATCGTTGCAGAGAGCAGAGGTTAGAAACTGAGGT
The DNA here is from genome assembly GCF_052094955.1 of Ictidomys tridecemlineatus. Lineage (NCBI taxonomy): Eukaryota > Metazoa > Chordata > Mammalia > Rodentia > Sciuridae > Ictidomys > Ictidomys tridecemlineatus. The sequence continues at coordinate 146,720 of NW_027521777.1, forward strand.
GCAAAAAGAGTGTTACAAAGAGCAGAGGTTGGAGACTGGGGTGCAGAACTCCTGTTACGGAGAACAGAGTGTGCAGAAGGGCTTCAGAAGGTCTGCTACAGATCACAGAGTTTAGAGAATGGGTTGAAGAAGGATATAACAGAGAGCAGATGTTGGGGACCCAGGTGCAAAAGGATCATAGCAGAGAACAGCGTTTTAAGACTGGGGTGCAGAAGGCTTGTTATAGAGAACAGAATTTGGAGACTGGGGTGCAGAAGGTCTGTTACGGAAAGGAGAGTTCAAAAAATAGGTGCAGAAGGTCTGTTAGAGAGGACAGAGTTGGGAGACTGGGTTGCAGAAGGATCTTACAGAGAGCAGATGTTGGAGACTGAGGTGTAGAATGATCGTTGCAGAGTGAAGAAGTTGGAGACTGGGGTGCAGAAGGCCTGTTACAGAGAGCAGAGGTTGAAGACTGTGGTGCAGAATGACTGATATAGAGAGCAGAGTTAGGGACTGAGTGGCAGAAGTATCTTAAAAACAGCAGAGTTTGGAGACTTAGGTGCAGGAGGACTGTTACTAAGAGCAGTGTATGGAGACTGGGATTCAGATGGATCCTGAAGAGAGAAGAGATTTCAGACTGAGGTGTAGATCGACTGTTATAGAGAGCAGAGGTTGGAGACTGAGGTGCAGAAGGACTGTTAAGGAGAGCAAATTTTGGAGACTGTGTTGCAGAAGGATGTTACATTGAGCAGAGTTTGGAAACTGAGGTGCAGAAGGACTGTTACAGAGAGCAGATGTTGATGTCTGGGGTGCAGAGGAATTGTTGCAGAGAGCAAAATTTTCAGATTGAGGTGCAGAAGGACTTTTGCAGAGAGCAGATGTTGGAGACTGGGGTGTAGAAGTTTCGTTGCAGAGAGCAGAAGTTGGAGACTGCAGTACAGAAGGACTGTTGCAGAGAGAAGAGGTTGGAGACTAGGGTACCAAAAAACTTTTTCAGAGAGCAGATGTTGGAAATTCTTGTTCAGAAGGACTGTAGCAGGGAGCAGAAGATGGAGAATGCAATGCAGAAGGACTTTTGCAGAGAGCAGATGTTGGAGACTGAGGCACAGAAGGACAGACAAAGAAAGCAGAGGTTGGAGACTGGCTTACAAAAGGACCTTTACAGAGAGCAGAGTTTAGAGACTGGGGAGCAGAAGGAGTGTTGCAGAATACAGAGGTTGGAGACTGGCGTGGAGAAGGAATATTACAGAGAGCAGAGTTTGGAAACTGGGGTCAGAAGGATCTTTCAGAGACCAGATGTTGAAGACTGGGGTTCAGTAGGATCGTTGCAGAGAGCAGAGTTTGGACACTGATGTGCAGAATGACTGATGCAGAGAGCAGATGTTGGAGACTGGGGTGAAGAAGGACTGTTTAGAGAGCAGATGTTGGAGACTGGGGTGCAGAAGAACTCCTTCAGAGAGCAGAGGTTGAAGACTGAGTTGGAGAAAGACTGTTACTGAGAACAGAGTTTGGAGACTGTGGTGCAGAAGGACTGTTGCAGAGAGCAGAGGTTTAAGACTGAGGTACAGAAGGATCATTGCAGAGAGCAAAGTTGGAGTTGGGATGCAGAATCACTATTACACAGAGCACACGTTGCAGACTGGGGTGCAGAAGGAATTTTGCAGACACCAGAGGTTGTAGACTAAGGTGCATAAGGACTGTTGCAGATAGCAGAGTTTGGATATGAGGTGCAGAAAGACTGTTACCGAGAGCAGAGGTTGTAGACTGGGGTGCAGACTAAAGAAAGCAGAGGTTGGAGACTGGGATGCAGAAGGACCATTACAGAGAGAAGTGTTTAGAAACTGCGGTACAGAAGGACTGTAACAGAGAGTAGAGTTTGGCGACTGGGGTGCAGAAAGAGTGTTGCAAAAAACAGAGTTTGGAGACTGAGGTGCAGAAGGACTGTTTCAGAGTGCAGAGTTTTTAGAAAGGTCTTAGAAAGATGTTACAGAGAGCAGAGATTGTAGACCGAGGTGCAGCAGGACTGTTACAGAGAGAAGAGGTTGGGGACTGGGGTGCAGAAGGATTGTTATAGAGAACAGACTTTGGAGACTGTGGTGGAAAAGGCCTGTTACGGAGAGGAGAGTTGGAGAAGGCGTGCAGAAGGACTGCTACAGAGGGCAGAATTTGGAGACTGCGTTGCAGAAGAAACTTACAGAGAGCAGATGTTGGAGAGTGAGGTGCAGAGGGACTGTAACAGAGATTAGAGGTTGGAGACTGAGGCACAGAAAGATTGTTACAGAGAGCAGAGTTTGGAGACTGGGGTTTAGAACGACTGTTGCAGATACCAGAGGTTGGAGACTGGGGTGTAAAAGGATTGTTGAAGAAACCAGAAGTTGGAATCTGGGGTGCTGAAGAACTGTTGCAGAGTGCAAATGTTGGAGACTGTGATGCAGACGGACTGTAAAAAGAGCAGAGGTTTGCGACTGGGGTGCAGAAGAACTGATAAAGAGAGCAGAGTTTGGAGACTGGGGTGCAGAAGGCCTGTTACAGAGAGCAGAGTTTTGAAACTGGGGTGCAGAAGGATCGTTAGAGACAGCAGAGTTTCAGGACTCAGGTGTAGAAGGACTGTTGCAGAGATCAGATGTTGGAGACTTGGGTGCAGAAGGACTGTTACAGAGAGGAGATGTTGGAGACTTGGATGCGGAAGGATCGTTGCAGAGAGCAGAGTTTGGACACTGGGGTGCAGAAGGATTGTTACACATAGCAGAGGTTGAAGACTGAGGTGAAAAGGACTGATACAGAGAGCAGATATGGAAGACAGGGGTGCAGGACTGATACAGAGAGTAGATATGGGAGAAAGGGTGCAGGACTGATACAGAGAAGAAGTTGAAGACTGAGGTACAGAGGACTTTTACAGAGAGCAGAGGTTGGAGACTTGGGTGCAGAAGGATTATTGCAGAGAGCAGAGTTTTCAGACTGAGGTACAGAAGAACTGTTGAAGAGAGCAGATGGTGGAGAATGGGGTTTACAAGGAATGCTGCAGTGAGCAGAGTTTGGAGACTGGTGTGCAGAGCATCGTTGCAGAGAGCAGAGGATGGAGACTGGGGTGCAGAAGGTCTGATACAGAGAGCAGAGGTTGGAGACTTGGGTGCAGAAGGTCTTTTAAAGAGAGCAGAGTTTGGAAAGTGAGGTGCAGAAGAACTGTCAGAGAGAGCAGAGTTTGGAGACTGGGTTGCAGAAGGATCTTACACAGAGCAGACTTTGGAGACTGAGGTCTGTAAGCACTGTTACAGAGAGTAGAGGTTGGAGACTCAGGTGCAGAAGGGCCGTTGCAGAGACCAGAGGTTAGAGACTGAGGTGCAGAGAATTGTTACAGAGACCAGAGTTTTGAGACTGGGGTCTATAAGGACTGTAATAGAGAGCAGAGGTTTGAGAGTAAGGTGCAGAGGGACAGTTACACAGAGCACAGGTCGGAGAATGGGGTGCAGATGTACTGATACAGAAAGCAGAAGTTGGAGACTCGGGTGTAGAAGTACACTTAGAGAGAGCAGAGGTCGTAGAATGCAGTACAATAGGAGTGTTATAGAGAGCAGAGGTTGGAGACTGGGGTGGAGAAGGACTGCTGCAGAGAGCAAATTTTGGAGACTGGGGTGCAAAAAGACTGTTGCAGAGAGCAGAGGATGGAGACTGGGTTGCAGAAGGACTGTTGCAGAGAGCAGAGGTTGCAGACTGAGTTGCAAAAGAACTGTTAGATAGGGAAGAGTTTGGTGACGGTGGTGCAAAACGATTCATAAAGAAAGCAGAGGTTGGATACTTGGGTGCATAACGACCCTTACAGAGAACAGAGGTTAGAGAAGGCGGTACAGAGGACTGTTAAAGAGAGCAGAGGTTGGAGACTGGGGTTCAAAAGAACTGATGTAGAGAACAGAGGTTGGAGACTGGGGTGCAGAAGGATCGTTGGGGCGAGCATAGTATGAAGACTAGGGTGTAGAAAGACTGTTGCAGAGAGCAGAGGTTGGAGACTGAGTTGCTAAAAAACTGCTTAAGAGACCAGATGTTGGAGACTTGTGTTCAGAAGGACTGTTGCATAGAGCAGAGATTTGAGACTGTGGTACAGAAGGACTGTTACAGAGAGCAGAGGTTAGACACTGGGGTGCAGGTGAATTATGGCAGAGAGCAGAGTTTTCAGACTGAGGTACAAAACAACTGTTTCAGGACGCAGATGTTGGAGACTAAGGTTCACAAGGACTGTTGCAGCGAGCAGAGGTTTCAGACTGGGGTGCAGAAGTATCTTTGCAGAGAGCAGAAGTTGGAGACTGAGGTGCAGAAGGATCATTGCAGAGAGTAGAGGTTCAAGACTGGGGTGAAGCAGGATCGTTACAGAGAGCAGAGTTTGGAGACTGGGGTGCAGAAAAACTTTTACAGGGAGCACAGGTTGGAGAATGGGGTGAAGAAGGAATGTTGCGGAGAGCAGAGTTTGGAGACTTGGGTGCAGAAGGACTGTTGCAGAAAGCAGAGTTTGGAGACTGAGGTGCAGAAGGACTGTTGCAGAGAGCAGATTAAAGACTGGGGTGTAGAAAGACTGTTTCAGAGGGCAGACTTTAGAGACTGAGTTTCATAAAGATCTCACAGAGAAAAGAGTTTGGAGACTGAGGTGTAGAAAGACTGTTACATAGAGTGGAGTTTCGAGACTGAGGTGCAGAAGGATCGTTACAAAGAGAACAGGTTGGAGACAGGGGTGCAGACGGACTTTTATAGAGAGAACAGGTTTGATACTGGGGAGCAGAAGGAATGTTGCAGCAAGCAGAGGTTGGAGACTAGGGTGCAGAAGGACTGCTGCTGAAAGCAGAGGTAGGAGACTGAGGTGCAGAAGGACTGCTACAGAGAGCAGAGGTTGGAGACTGGAGTGCAGAAGGATTATTGCAGAGAGCAGAGTTTTCAGACTGAGGTACAGAAGAACTATTGCAGAGAGCAGATGTTGTAGACTGGGGTGCAGAATGATATTTGCAGAGAGCAGACGTTGGAGACTGGGGTGCAGATGGACTGATACAGATAGCAGAGTTTGAAGACTGGAGTTCAGAAGGCTTGTTACAAAGAGCAGAATTTGGAGACTGGGGTGATGAAGGACTGCTACAGAGAGCAGAGATTGGAGACTGGGTTGCAGAAGGATCTTAAAGAGATTAGAGGATGGAGACGGAGGCACAGAAGCACTGTTACAGAGAGTGGAAGTTGGAGACTGAGGTGCAGAACAACTGTAGCAGAGAGCAGAGGTTTGAGACTGAGGTGCATAAGGATTGTTACAGAGATCAGAGTTTGGAAACTGGGGTTCAGAAAGATTGTTGCAGAGAGCAGAGGTTTTAGACTGCGATGTAGAAGGACTGTTGCATAGAGTAGAATTTGGAGATTGGGGTCCAGAAGGACTGTAGCAGAGAGCAGAGGTTGGAGACTGTGGTGCAGAAGGACTGACAGAGAAAGCAGAGGTTGGAGACCTGGGTGCAGAAGTACCCTTACAGAGAGCAGAGGTTTGAGAATGCAGTATAGAAGGACTGTTACAGAGAGCAAAGTTTGGAGAGTAGGGTGGAGAATGACTGTTGCAGAGAACAGATGTTGGAGACTGGGGTGCAAAAATACTGTTGCAGAGAGCAAAGGTTGGAGACTAGGGTGCAGAAAGACTGTTGCAAAGAGCAGAGGTTGGAAACTGAGTTGCAGAAGGACGGTTACAGAGGGCGGAGTTTAAAGACTGTGGTTCAAAATGACTTATACAGAAAGCAGAGGTTGGATACTGGGGTGCATAAGGACCCTTTCAGAGAACAGAGGTTGGAGACTGTGGTACAGAAGGACTGTTACAGAGAGCAGAGGTTTGAGACTGGGGTGCAGAAGAACTGAGTAGAGAACAGAGTTTGGAGACTGGGGTGCAGAAGGATAGTTGGGGCGATCAGAGTATGGAGATTGGGGTGTAGAAGGACTGTTGAATAGAGCATTGATTGGAGATTGAAGTACAGAAGAACTGTTACAGAGAGCAGAGTTTGGAGACTGGGTTGCAAATAGAGTATTACAGAGAGCGGAGTTTTCAGAATGAGGTACAGAAGAACTGTTGTAAAAAGCAGATGTTGGAGACTGGGGTTCACAAGAACTGTTGCAGCAAGAGGAGGTTTGAGACTGGGCTGCAGAAGGATCATTGCAGCGAGCAGAGTTTGGGGACTGAGGTGCAGAAGGGTGGTTGCAGAGAGCAGTGGTTCGAGACTGGGGTGCAGAAGGATCGTTACAGAGAGCAGAGTTTGGAGATTGGGGTGCAGAAAGACTTTTACACAGAGCACAGTTTAAAGACTAGGGTGCAGAAGGAATCTTGCAGACTGCAGCGGTTGGAGACTGGGGTGCATAACGACTGTTGCAGAGAGTAGAGTTGAATATGAGGTGCAGAAGGACTGTTACAGAGAGCAGAGTATGTAGACTGGGGAGAAGAAGGACTGATACAGAAAGCAGAGGTTTGAGACTGGGGTGCAGAAGAAGTGTGGCAAAAAACAGAGGTTGGAGACTGAGGTGCAGAAGGACTGTTACAGAGAGCAGAGTTTTTAGAAAAGGTTGCAGAAGGATCTTACAGAGAGCAGAGTTTGTAGACCGAGGTGCAGCAGGACTGTTAAAGAGAGCAGAGGTTGGAGACTGCGGTTCAGAAGACCTGTTATGGAGAGCAGAGTTTGGAGAAGGGCTCCAGAAGGACTGTTACTGATGGCAGAGTTTGGAGACTTGGTTGCAGAAAGATTTTTTTTTTATTGATTGTTCAAAACATTACAGAGCTCAAGACATATCATCTTTCATACATTTGACTCAATTGGGTTTTGAACTCCCCAAATACATAATACAGACTCACTTCTGTTACATACTCACATTTTTACATAATGGCATATTAGTGACTGTTGTATTCTGCTACCTTTCCTATCCCCTACTATCCCCCCTCCCCTCCCCTCCCCTCCCATCTTCCCTCTCTACCTCCTCTGCTGTTGTTCAATTCTCTCCCCTTTTTCCCCCCACCCCCTTGCCCCTCATAACCTCTTATAATTTTGTGTATCACTGAAGGTCTCCTACCATTTCCATATGTTTTCCCTTCTCTCTTCCTTTCTCTCCCCCCATTCGTCTTAGTTTACTGTTAGTCTTTTCCTCATGCTCTTCCTTCCTGTTCTATTCTTAGTGGCTCTCTTTATATCAAAGAAGACATTTGCAGAGACCAGAGTTTGCAGACTGAGTTGCAGAAGGACTGTTACAGAGGGCAAATTTTCGAGACTGTGGTGGAAAACGACTGATACAGAAAGCAGAGGTTGGATACTGGGGTGCATAAGGACCCTTACAGAGAGCAGAGGTTTGAGACTGGTGTGCAGAAAAATTGTTGAAGAGAACAGAATTTGGAGATTGGGGTGCAGAAGGATCGTTGCGGCTAGCAGAGTATCGAGACTAGGGGGTAGAAAGACTGTTACAGAGAGCAGAAGTTGTGGACTGGGGTGTAGAAGGACTTTTGCAGAGAGCAGATGTTAGAGACTTGGGTACTGAAGGACTGTTGCAGAGACAAGATGTTGGAGACTGGGGTGCAGAAGGACTGTTACAGAGAGCAGACTTTGGAGACTGGGGTGAAGAAGGATTGTTGCAGAGAGCAGATTTTGGAGACTGGGGTGCAGAAGGATCGTTATAGAGAGCAGAGATTGGAGACTGAGGTGCAGAAGGACTTTTACAGAAAGCACAGGTTGAAGACTGGGGTGCAGTAGGACTTTTACAGAGAGCACAGGTTGGAGACTCATGTGCAGAAAATCTATTGCACAGAGCTAATTTTGAAGACTGGGTTGCAGAAGGAGTGTTGCAGAGACAAAGATTGGAGATTGAAATGTAGAAGGACCCTTACAGAGAGCTGAGTTTGAGACTGCTTTTCAGAAGTACTTTTACAGAGAGCAGAGGTTGGAGACAGGTGTGCAGAAGGATCTTACAGACAGCATAGGTTTGAGACTGGGATGAAGGAGGACTGGTGCAGAGAGCAGAGGTTAGAGACTGAGGTGCAGAAGGATAGTTGAAGAGAGAAGAGTTTGGAGACTGGGGTCAAAAGGCCTTTTATAGACAGCATAGGTTGGAGATTGGGGTGCAGAAAGCCTGTTACAGAGAGAAGTGCTTGGAGACTGGGGTGCAGAAGGATAGTTACAGAGAGCAGAGTTTAAAGAGTGGGTTGCAAAAGGATCTTACAGAGACAAAAGTTTGGAGACATAGGTACATAAGGACTGTTACACAGAGAAGAGTTTTGAGACTGAGATGCAGAAGGATCGTTCCAGAGAGAAGAGTTTTCAGACTGAGGTGCAGAAGGACTGTTACTGAGAGCAGAGTTTGGAGACTAGAGTGGAGAAGGACTGCTGAGGAAAGTAGAGGTTGGAGACTGAGGTGCCGAAGGACTGTTACAGAGAGGAGAGGTTGGAGACTGGGGTGATGAAGGACTGATACAGAAAGCAGATGTTGGTGACTGTGGTGCAGAAAGACTGTTGCAGAGAGCAGAGGTTAAAGACTGAGATGCAGAAGGACTATTGCAGAGAGCAGAGGTTGCAGACTGAGGTGCAGAAGGACTGTTACAGAGATCAGAGTTTGGAGAATGTGGTGCAAAAAGACTGATACAGAAAGCAGTGGTTGGAGACTGGGGTGCAGAAGGACCCTTACAGAGAACAGAGGTTGGAGACTGTGGTACAGAAGGACTGTTACAAAGAGCAGAGGTTGGAGACTGGGGTGCAGAATAACTGTTGTAGAGAACAGAGTTTAGAGGCTGTGGTGCAGAAGGACCATTGCAGAAAGCAGAGGTTGGAGACTGGGTTTCAGAAGGATCTTACAGAGAGCAGAGTTTGGACACTGAAGTGCAGATGGACTGTTGCAGAGAGCAGAAATTGTAGTCTGAGTTGCAGAAGGACTGTTATGGAAAGCAGATTTTAGAGACCAGGGTGCAGAAGGACTGATACAGAAAGCAGAGTTTTGAGACTGGGGTCCAGAAGGACCAATACAGTGAGAAGAAGTTGGAGACTGTAGAACAGAAGGACTGTAACAGAGAGCAGAGGTTGGAGATTGTGGTGCCGAAGGACTGTTGCAGAGAGCAGACGTTGAAGACTGAGGTCCAGAAGGACTATTACTGAGAGCAGAGTTGGACACGTGAGTGCAGAAGGTCTGATAGATAAAGCAGAGGTTGGAGAGTGGGGTGGAGAAGGACCGTAACAGAGAGAAAAGTTGGAAACTGCAGTACAGAAAGACTGATACAGAGAGCAGATGATGGAGACTAGGGTTCAGAAGGACTGTTGCAGAGAGCAGAGGTTTAAGACTGGTGTGCAGAAGGATTGTTGCAGAGAGCAGAGGTTGAAGAGTGAGGTGCAGAAGGACAGTTACAGAGAGCAGAGTTTGGAGACTGTCGTGTCGAAGGACTGATACAGAAAGCCGAGGTTGGAGACTGGGTTGCAGAAGGACCCTTACAGAGAACAAAGGGTGAAGACTGCGGTACAGAAGAACTGATATAGAGAACAAGGTTGGAGACTGGGGTGCAGAGGGACCATTGCAGAGGGCAGACGTTGGAGACTGGGGTGCAGAAGGAATGTTACAGAGAGCAGACGTTGGAAACTGAGGTGTAGAAGGACTGTTACACATAAGAGAGTTTGGAGACTCAGGTGCAGAAGGACTATTATGAGAAGCAGAGTTTGGAAATTGGGGTGCAGAAAGACTGTTACAGAGAGCAGAGGTTAGAGACTGTGGTATAGGACTGTTACCGAGAGCAGAGGTTGGAGACTGGGGTGCAGAAGGATTCTTACATAGAGCACAGGTTGGAGACTGAGGTGCACACGGTTCGATACAGAGAACGGAGGTTAGAGACTGGGGTTCAGACAGACTGATACCTAAAGCAGAGGTTGGAGACTGGGGTGTAGAAGGACCCTTACAAAGAGCACAGGTTGGAGACTGCGGTACAGAAGGACTGTTACAGAGAGCAGATCTTGGAGTCTGGGGAGCAGAAGTACTGTTTCAGAGGACAGAGGTTGGAGACTCGGGTGGAGAAATAATGTTACAAAGAGCAGAGTCTGGAAACTGGAGTGCAGAAAGATATTACAGAGAGCAGAAGGTGGAGACTGTCGTGCAGAAGGACTGTTGCAGAGAGCAGATATTGAAGACTGGGGTTCAGAAAGACTGTTACAGAGAGTAGAGTTTGATGACTGGGGTGCAGAAGGACAGTTACAGAGAGCAGAGGTCGGAGACTGGGGTTCAGATGGATCTTACAGAGAGCAGTGTTTGGAGACTGGGGTGCAAAGTACTGTTGCAGAGAGCAGATGTTGGAGAAGGGTGGAGAAGAATCGTTGAAGAGAGAAGAGGTTGGAGACTGGAGTGCAGAAATCCTATTACAGAGAGCAGAGTTTAAAGACTGTTGTGCAGAACGACTGTTACAGAGTGCAAAGTTTAAAGACTGGGGTGCAGAAGGACTGTTACAGATGGCAGAGGTTGAAGACTGGGGTTCAGATTGATCTTACAGAGAGCAGAGTTTGGAAACTGGAGTGCAGAAGGATATTACAGAGAGCAGAGTTTGGAGACTGTCATGCAGAAGGACTGTTGCAGAGAGCAGATGTTGGAGACTGGGTTCCAGTAGGATCTTTTCAGAGAGCAGAGTTTGGAGACTGGGGTGTAGGAGTACTGTTGTAGAGAGAAGATATTGGAGACTGGGGTTCAGAAAGACTGTTACAGAGAGCATAGTTTGATGACTGGGTTTTAGAAGGACAGTTACAGAGAGCAGAGGTTGGAGACTGGGGTTCAGATGGATCTTACAGAGAGCAGTGTTTGGAGACTGGGGTGCAAAGGACTGTTGCAGAGAGCAGATGTTGGAGACTGGGGTGGAGAAGAATCATTAAAGAGAGAAGAGGTTGGAGACTGGAGTGCAGAAGTCCTGTTACAGAGAGCAGAGTTTAAATACTGTTGTGCTGAACGACTGTTACTGAGTGCAAATTTTAAAAACTGGGGTGCAGAAGGACTGTTACAGAGAGCAGAGGTTGAAGACTGGGGTCCAGATGGATCTTACAGAGAGCAGAGTTTGGAAACTGGAGTGCAGAAGGATCTTAAAGAGAGCAGAGGTTGGAGACTGTGGTGCAGAAGGACTGTTGCAGAGAGAAGACGTTGGAGACAGGGGTTCAGAAGGATCGTTGAAAAGATTAGAGTTTGGAAACCGGGGTTCAGAAAGACTGCTGCAGAGAGCAGATGTTGGAGACTGGGGTGAAGAAGGACTTTTGCAGAGAGCAGATTTTAGAGGCTGGGGTTAAGAAGGACTATTACATAGAGCAGAGGTTGGAGACTGAGGTGCAGAAGGACTGTTAAAGAGAACAGAGTTTGGAGACTGGAATGCAGAAAGACTGTTACAGAGAGCAGAGGTTGAAGACTGGGGGTCAGATGGATCTTATACAGAGCAGAGTTTGGAGACTGGGGTGGAAAATGACTGTTGCAGAGAGCAGATGTTGGAGACTGGGGTGGAGAAAAGTCATTGCAGAGAGAAAAGGTCAGAGACTGGGGTGCAGAAGTCCTGTTACAGAGAGCAGAGGTTGGAGACTGTTGTGCAGAAGGTCTGTTACAGAGTGCAAAGTTTAAAGACTGGGTTGCAGAAGGATCTTACAGAGATCAGAGTTAGGAGACTGCAGAGAAGACGGACTGTTACAGAAAGCAGAGGTAGGAGACTGGGGTGCAGAAGGGTCGTTGCAGAGAGCAGAAATTTCAGACTGAGATTCAGAAGAACTGTTCCAGAGAGCAGATGTTGGAGACTGGGGAGCAGAAGGACTGTTGCAGAGAGCACATGTGGGTAACTAGGGTGCAGAAGGACTGTTGTAGAGAGTAGAGGTTGGAGAATATGCTGCAGAAGGACTGTTGCAGAGAGCAGAGTTTAGAGACTGATGTGTGGAAGTCCTGCTACAGAGAGTCGAGGTTGGAGACTTGGATGCAGAAGGACTGTTACAGAGAGCAGAGGTTGGATACAGGGGTGCAGAAGGATCTTACAGAGAGCAGAATTTGGAGACTGTGGTGCAGAAGGACTGTTGCAGAGATCAGAGGTTGGAGACTGGATTGCACTAGAATTATTGCAGAGAGCAGAGGTTGGAGCCTCGGTTGCAGAAGGATCGTTTCAGAGAGCAGATTTTGGAGACTGGGGTGTAGAAGGCCTGCTACAGGGAGAAGACGTTGGAGACTGGCATGCAGAAGGCCTGTTATAGAGAGGAGAGGTTGGAGATTGAGGTGCAGGTGGACTGGTACATAGAGCAATGTTTTGAAACTTGGATGCAGAAGGATCGTGTAGAGAGCAGACGTATCAGACTAATGTGCAGAAAGACTGTTGCAATAAGTAGAGTTTGGAAATTGGGGTGCAGAAGGATTGTTACAGAGACCAGAGTTTGGAGACTGCGGTATAGAAAAAACTGTTACAGAGAGGAGAGGTTGGAGACTGGGTTGCAAAAGGAATGATACAGAGAGCACAGGTTGGAGACTGAGGTGCAGAAGGTTAGATACAGAGAGCAGAGGTTTGAGACTTAGGTTCAGAAGGACTGATACTGAAAGCAGTATTTGAATACTGGGAGCAGAAAGACTGTTGCAGAGGACAGAGGTTGGAGACTAAGGTGCCGCAGGACACTTGCACAAAACAGAGGATAAAGACTGGGGAAGAGAAGGAATGTTACAGAGAACAGAGTTAAGAATCTGGAGTGCAGAAGGATCTAACAGAGACCAGGGTTAGGAGACTGTGGTGCAGAAGGACTGTTGCAGAGAGCAGTGATTGGAGACTGAGGTGCAGAAGTCCTGTTACATAGAGTAGAGATTGGAGACTGGTGTACAGAAGGATGGTTGAAAAGAGCAGAGCTTGGAGACAGGGGTGAAGAAGGATCTTACAGAGAGCAGAAGTTGGAGACTGAGGTGAAGAAGGACTCTTGTAGAGATCAGAGGTTGGAGACTGGGGTGCAGTAGGATCATTGCAGAGAGCAGAGGTTGGAGTCTGGGGTGCAGAAGGACTGTTGCAGAGAGCAGATTTTAGAAACTGGGGTGCAGAAGACTGTTACACAGAGTAGAGTTTGGAGACTGGGGTGCAGAAGGACTGTTACAGAGAGCAGAGTTTGGAGACTGGGGTGCAAAAGGACTGTTACAAAATGCAGAGTTTAAAGACTGGGTTACAGAAGGATCTTACAGATAGCAGATTTGAAAGACTGAGGTGTAGAAGGACTGTTAGAGAGAGCAGATGTTGGAGACTGGGGTGAATAAGCACTGTTGCAGAGAGCAGATGTTGGAGACTGACTTGCGGAGGTCCTGTTACAGAGAGCAGAGGTTGGAGACTCGGAAGCAGAAAGACTGTTACAGAGAGCAGTGTTTAAAGACTGGAGTGCAGAACGATCATTTCAGAGCACAGAATTTTCAGACTGAGGTGCAGAAGGACTGTTGCAGAGAGGAGTTTTTGGAGACTTGGGTGCAGAAGGACTGTTGCAAGGAGCAGACGTTGGAAACTGGGGTGAAAAAGGATCGTTGTAGAGAGCAGAGGTTTGAGACTGGGGTGCAGAAGGTCTGGTACAGAGAACAGATGTTGGAGACAGGGGTGCAGAATGCTTGTTACAGAGAGAAAGGTTTGGAGAAAGGGTGAAGAAGGACTGTTACAGATGGAAGAGAGTGGAGACTGGTTGCCTAAAGATCTTACACAGAGACGAGGTTGGAGACTGAGGTGCAGAACGACTGTGACAGAGAGTAGAGGTTGGAAACTGAGGTGCAGAAGGATTTTTACAGAGAGCATATTTTGGAGACTGGGGTGCAGAAAGACTGTTGCAGATAGCAGAGGTTGGAGACTGTGGTGTAGAAGGACTTTTTGAGGGAACAGAATTGGAGACTTGGGTGCAGAAGAAATGTTGCAGAGAGCAGAGTTTGGAGACTGAGATGCAGAAGGACTGTTACAGAGATCACTGGATGGAGACTGGGGTACAGAAGGACTGATAGAGAAAGAAGAGGTTGGAGACTATGGTGAAGAAGCAAAGTTACAGAGAGCAGACTTTAAAGATCGCAGTACAGGAGGCCTGTTACAGAGAGCAGAGATTGGAGACTTGGGTTGAAAAGGACTCTTTCAGAGTGCAGATATTGGAGACTGGGGTTCAGAAGAACTGTTGCAGAGAGAAGAGGTTAGAGACTAAGGTACAGAAGAACTGTTGCAGAGAGCTGAGTTTGGAGACTGAGGTGCAGAAGGAATGTTAGAGAGAGCAGAGGTTGGAGACTGGGGTGCAGAAGTACTGATACAGAGAGAAGACGTTGAAGACTGTGGTGCAGAAGGACCTTTAGAGAGAGCAGAGTTTGGAGACTGCAGTACAGAAGGACTGCTACAGTGAGTATACGTTGGAGACTAGGGTACAGAAGGACTGTTTCAGAGAGCAGATGTTGGAAACTGTGGTTCAGAGGACTGTTGCAGAGAACAGAGTTTAGAGAATCGGGTGTAGAAGGACTGTTGCAGAGAGCACATGTTGGAGATTGAGGTGCAGAAGGATTCTTACAGAGAGCAGAGTTTGGAGATTAGGGTGCAGAAGGATCTTACAGAGATCAGAGTTTGGAGACAGGGGTGCAGAAGTACTGTTGCAGAGAGCAGAGGTTGGAGACTGAGGTGCAGAAGAACTGTTGCAGAGAGCAGAGGTTGGAGACTGTGGTGCAAAGGACTGTTACAGAGAGTAGAGGTTGGAAATTGGCGTGTAAAAAGCCTGTTACAGAGAGCAAAATTCAGAGACTAGGGTGCAGAAGAACTGTTACAGAGAGCAGAGTTTTTAGACAAGGTTGCACAAGGATCTTACAGAGATCAGAGGTTGTAGACTAAGGTGCAGCAGGACTGTTAGAGAGAGCAGAGATTGGTGACTAGGGTGCAGAAGGATCGTTGCAGAGAACAGAGTTTTCAGACTGAGGTGCAGAAAGACTTTTGCAGAGAGCACATGTTGGAGACTGGGGTGTAGAAGGACTGTTGCAGAGAGCAAGGTTGGAGACTGAGGTGCAGAAAGACTGTTACAGAGAGCAGAGTTTTTAGACAAGGTTGCACAAGGATCTTACAGAGAGCAGAGGTTGTAGACCAAGGTGCATCAGGACTGTTACAGAGAGCAGAGGTTGGAGACTGGGGTGCAGAAGGATCGTGATAGAGAACAGAGGTCGGAGACTGAGGTGCAGTAGGCCTGTTACAGAGAGCAGAGTTTGGAGAAGGGGTGCAGAAGTACTTTTACAGAGAGTAGAGCCCGAGGTGCAGAAGGACCATTGCAGAGAGCAGAGGTTGGAGACTGAGGTGCAGAAAGATTGCTACAGAGAGCAGACGTTGGAGACTTGGTCTCAGAGGGACTGCTGCAGAGAGCAGATGTCGCGACCCCTTGCCCGCAAGGAAGACGCAACTCGGGAATTTTCTTTCAGCAGTTTATTCAGGCCTTTAATTATGTGTCTCTGGAAGCTTCTTTTATTACTACTACTACTTCTACTTCTACTTCTACTACTACCTCTACTACTACTACTACACCGGAGCGCCCCAGCCTTGATAAAGCACATCAAGTCCCAATGCAAAGCCGCCATGTGGATCTTTCTCACAGGGTGTTTTACAGCTACGTGCTAACTCTCCCAATACAAGGAGTTGTTTATCACAAACCACAGCGGAGCCAGCGCCATCTTGTAATGGCGACCATCGTCTGCATAAGCGGCAGAAACGGCTCACCACAGTTCCCCCTTTCTGTTTTCTTAAAACAATACAGGCGAGAGTAGAGGTCCTATCCCACTGTGCAGAAGTGGCTGCATAGTATGACTCAGTCCTAAGGAGGCACCTTCCCCAGATCTGACTCCATATCAGCCGACGCCTTTTTTCGTGGGGCAGGGCGTTGACAGGGCGTGGATTTCAAACCTGCATGCAATAAGACATGCTCCCCTTGAGGTCCCTCTTCTCAATGGATCACTCAAGTGCAGTGCCTTGCCTCACATCCTGTATCATGAGGATGGTGAACAAGAGGGGATAACTGAGGTTGAACTGTGGCTGTCTAGAAATACAGCTACAAACAAGTTGGCAGTACCCTGAAAGAAAGGCACGGACTTTAAGGCGATAGATAAGCACTAGTGTGGAAACCCGTCTGCGTGCAATGGCAGCAAGACCTGCAGAGTGCAAGGGCTTTTCAGCACTAGAAGAAAGACAAAGGACATGTCATTTCCAGTGCAATGTTAAAATAACTTGGGGTGCAATGACCATGTCAAAGGTTTACTGTTTAAGATACGCAAGCCAGACTTGAGGTGAGTTGCCATTTTCCAAAGCAGCAAGAGCTTGGACGAGCATTGCCTTTTCTAGAGCAATGCGAGCCTTAAGACAACAGAGAAGCCACAAACAAAGTATCACACCAAAGCAACATACTTCCCCCAAAATGCTTACTCCCACCCACTCTTTAAAAAAGGAAAAAGCAGAAGATATCCAATTAGTGAATTGACCCAAAGTCACGGGATCAACACGGGTATTATTCAAGACAGCTATCTAAGTCAGTTGAGACTGGATCATGTCTTCCGCCGCCATGGACCAATTCCCGGCCAAGTAGTCACCGATGATGCGGGAAGCATTCCTGGAATCATTAAATCTGACACAGGTTATGCATAAATGTGCACGTCAACGCAACCCAAAAGCACCAAGTCAGCCAATTCTTCTACCTGAGCTTGGAGTAAATCTATTCTTTGGTTGGCAGCTAAAATTCCTGACAATATATGTTGATTAATTGTTTTTTGAGATTTAAGTATGGTGGAAGTTTGTTGAACAACTTGATTAATAGTGGCAGCAGTTTGCACCTGGCTGGCCATGGCTACTCCGGCCGTAACTGCTGCAGCAGCAGCAAGGCCTGCATTAGTTAATGGCCCACCTATCTCTTTACAGACTTTCATCCAAGCTTCTATGCCTTTGTTTTTATAAGGAGTAATAGCTGCCTTACATTCTGTAGTACACTGTTCAAAGACCAATTGTTTAATCAAGGGCATGGCTCTATCGGGATCGCCAAAAATTTTTCCTACAGCATCCACCATCCTAGCAACAAAGTCTGAGATCTGTATTGACTGTTCTCCAAACTTGAGAATGAAAAGTCCTCCCGGAGCCTTGGACTCCACCCACATATGGGGGCGAAACTACTGGAGGCATGGGGAAGGGTGGAGCAGCATCAAGTACTGGCTCCTCCTCTAGATTTTCCACCTTCCCAGAACTGGATTTATTACTCTTCTCACAGCAGGCTTTTACATCTGTTGTTTCCCGTTTTTATCTTAGTCTTATGTAATTGTTGTAATAACTTGTCCAATTCCTCAGAACTGTCCGAGCTACTTGTGTCCTTGGGAGTTTTTAATTCAGTCAAGTCCGGATAGAGCCTTCTCCTCTGTTTAACTTCAGACTCCCTTGTCTGTTCACCACTCTTACTCCTAATACTTTCTGCTACCTCGCTATGTGACCCCTCCGATTTTTCTTCATGCAATTGCTCAAGAATGGCCTGACCCTCGCTCACAGCTTCCTGGCATTTACCATCCATTATACACCCCCTCACTAATTTCCAAAGCGGAATGGTACCGCCCTTTAAAGTTCCTTGTTTGTAAGCGAAATCCAGATCTTTCCCTAATTTGTCCCAACTGGGAATCGTAAGACTCCCTGAGAAAGCAAACCAAGGAGCTACAGAGTCAGTCTCTTCTATAAACCTCTGTAATGTGCTCCGCTTCACTTTAAGTCCCTTTGAACGCAGTAACCCTTCCAAGGCCAGCAAAATTGGGCTTGAGGAGTTAACACCCATAATGTTTTAAAAACTATGAAGATGTTTTTAAAACTATGAAGAAAGTGAAAGTAGAAAAGCCCTGCTCTCTCTCTATCTACAGAGGAGCGTCCTATTTTATTATTTTTTCCCTGCTCTCTCTTTAATTACAGAGGAGCTTCTTATTTTATTATTTTTTCCCCGCTCTGTCATTATCTACAGAGGAGCGTCTTATTTATTTTTTTCCCTGCTCTCTCTTTATCTACAGAGGAGCGTCTTATTTTATTATTTTTCCCCCCTCTCTCTTTAATTACCGAGGAGCGCCCCACTTTGATCGCGTATCCCACTTACCTGGGACTAACCGGAGCACCACCCCTGACTGCTGAAAGTTATGGTTCAGGGGTTTCGGCACCACATGTCGCGACCCCTTGCCGGCAAGGAAGACGCAACTCGGGAATCTTCTTTCAGCAGTTTATTCAGGCCTTTAATTATGTGTCTCTGGAAGCTTCTTTTATTACTACTACTACTTCTACTTCTACTTCTACTACTACCACTACTACTACTACTACACCCGAGCGCCCCAGCCTTGATAAAGCACATCAAGTCCCAATGCAAAGCCGCCACGTGGATCTTTCTCACAGGGTGTTTTACAGCTACGTGCCAACTCTCCCAAAACAAGGAGTTGTTTATCACAAACCACAGCGGAGCCAGCGCCATCTTGTAATGGCGACCATAGTCTGCATAAGCGCCAGAAACGTTTCACCACAAGCAGAGGCTGGACATGGGGTGTAGCAGGACTGTTGCAGAGAGCACAGGTTTGAGATTTGGGTGAAGAAGGACTGTTGCAGAGAGTACGGGTTGAAGACTGTGTTGCAGTAGGACTGTTACAGAGGCAGAGGTTGGAGACTTTGGTGCAGAAGAACTTTTGCGGAGAGAAGATGTTGGAGACTGGGTTGCAGAAGGACTATTGCAGAGAGCAGAGTTTGTAGACTGAGATGCAGAAGTACTGTTACAGAGAGCAGAGGTTGGAGATTGGGGTGCAGATGGACTGATACAGAAAGCAGAGTTTGGAGAATCGGGTGCAGAAGAACTGTTGCAGAGAGCAGAGGTAGGAGAATGGGGTGCAAAAGGCCTGTTACAGAGAGCAGAGGTTGGATACTGGGTTGCAGAAGGACTGTTACAGACAGCAGAGTTTGGAGACAGGGTTGCAGAAGGATCTTACAGAGGGCAGAGCTTAGAGACTGTGGTACAGCAAGACTGTTACAGAGAACAGAGGTTTGAGACTGGGGTGCGAAGGATCGTTGCAGAGAACAGAGTTTTCAGACTGAGTTGCAAAAGGACTGTTGCAGAGAGCAGATATTGGAGACTGGAGTGCAGAAGGACTGCTGTAGAGAGTAAAGGACGGAGAATGGGGTGCAGAAGGACTGATAGAGAAAGAAGAGGTTAGAGACTGTGGTGAAGAAGCAAAATTACAGAGAGCAGACTTTAAAGACCGCAGTACAGGAGGCCTGTTACAGAGAGCAGAGGTTGAAGACTGGGGTTGAGAAGGACTCTTTCAGAGTGCAGATATTGGAGACTGGGGTTCAGAAGAACTGTAGCAGAGAGAAGAGGTTAGAGACTGGGGTGCAGAAGAACTGTCGCAGAGAGCTGTGTTTGGAGACTGAGGTGCAGAGGGAATGTTACAGAGAGCAGAGGTTGGAGCCTGGGGTGCAGAAAGACTGTTGCAGATAGCACAGTTTGCAGAATGCGGTGTAGAAGGATTGTTGCAGATACAGAGGTTTGAGAGTTTGGTGCAGAAGGACTGATACAGAAAGCAGAGGTCGAAGACTGGGGAGCACAAGAACCCTTACAGAGTGCAGATTTTGGAGACTGCACTACAGGAGGACTGATACAGAGAGCAGAGTTTGGAGACTGGTCTGGAGAAGGACTGTTTCAGAGTGCAGACCTTGGATACTGGGGTGCAGACAAACTGTTGCAGAGAGCAGAGGATGGAGACTGGGGTGCAGAAGAACTGTCGCACAGAGCAGAGAATGGAGACTGAGGTGCAGAAGAAATGTTGCAGGGAGCAGAGGTTGAAAACTGTGATGCAGAAGAAATGATACAGAAAGAAGAGGTTGAAGACTGGGGTGCAGAACGACCGTTACAGAGAGCAGAGGTTAGAGACTGAGGTACAGAAGGACTGTTACAGAGAGCAGAGTTTGGAGACTGGGGAGCAGATGGACTGTTGCAGAGAGCAGAGGTTGGAGACTGAGGTGCAGAAGAACTGTTATAGAGAAGAGGCTGGAGATGGGGAGAAGGACTGTTACTGAGAACAGAGGTTGGAGACTAATGTTCAGCAGTACTGTTGCAGAAAGCAGAGGTTGAAGACTGGGGTAGAGATGGAATGTTACTGGGAACAGAGTTTTGAAACTGTGGTGCAGAAGGATATTACATAGAGCAGAGGTTGGAGACAGGGGTGCAGAAGGTTTGTTGAAGAGAGCAGACGTTGCAGACTGGGGTGAAGACGGATCGTTGCAGACAGCAGAGGTTAGAGACTGGGGAGCAGAAGGACTGTTACAGAGAGTAGAGTTTGGATACTGAGTTGAAGATGAATCATTGCTTAGAGCAGAGATTGGAGACTGAGGTGCAAAAGGACTGTTGCAGAGAGCAGAGGTTGGAGACTGTGGTGCAAGGGACTGTTACAGAGAGTAGAGGTTGGAAATTGGCGTGCCAAAGGCCTGTTACAGAAAGCAGAATTCAGAGACTAGGGTGCAGAAGAACTGTTACAGAGAGCAGAGTTTTTAGACAAGTTTGCACAAGGATCTTACAGAGATCAGAGGTTGTAGACCAAGGTGCAGCAGGACTGTTAGAGAGAGCAGAGGTTGGTGACTAGGGTGCAGAAGGATCGTTGCAGAGAACAGAGTTTTCAGACTGAGGTGCAGAAAGACTTTTGCAGAGAGCACATGTTGGAGACTGGGGTGCAGAAGGACTGGTGCAGAGAGCAAGGTTGGAGACTGAGGTGCAGAAAGACTGTTACAGAGAGCAGAGTTTTTAGACAAGGTTGCACAAGGATCTTACAGAGATCAGAGGTTGTAGACCAAGGTGCAGCAGGACTGTTACAGAGAGCAGAGTTTGGAGACTGGGGTGAAGAAGGACTGTTACTGAGAGCACAGGTTGGAGACTGGGGAGCGGAAGGACTGTTACAGAGAGTAGATTTTGGAGACTGGGGAGCAGATGGACTGTTACTGAGAGCACAGGTTGGAGACTGGGGAGCGGAAGGACTGTTACAGAGAGTAGATTTTGGAGACTGAGGTGCAGTAGGACTATTACAAAAAGCAGAGTTGGGAGACTGGGGTGCAAAAGAATCGTTGCAGCGAGCAGAGTTTTCAGACTTAGGTTCAGAATGACTGTTGCTGAGAGCAGATGTTGGAGACTGGGGTACAGAAGGACTTTTGGAGAGAGCAGAAGTTGGAGACTGGGGTGCAAAAAGATCGTTGAAGACAGCAGAGGTTGGAGACTGGGGTCAAGAAAGATTGTAACAGAGATCAGAGTTTGGAGACTGGGGTGCAGAAAAACCATTACAGAGAGAAGAGGTTGGAGACTGTGGGACAGAAGGACTCTTACAGAGAGCAGAGGTTAAAGACTGTGGAGCAGAAGGACTGTTTCAGAGAGCAGAGGTTGGAGACTGGGGAGCAGAAGGAATATTTCAGAAAGCAGAGTTTGGAAACTGGGGTACAGAAGGATCTTACAAAAAGAAGTGGTTGGAGACTGAGGTGCTGAAAGACTGTTACATAAAGCAGAGTTTGAAGACTGGGGTGCAAAATGATCGTTGCAGAGAGCAGAGTTGTCAGACAGAGGTGCAGAAAGACTGTTGCAGGGAGCAGATGTTTGAGACTTGGGTGCAAAAGGACTTTTGCAGAGAGCAGAGTTTGGAAACTGGGGTGCAAAAAGATTGTTGTAGAGAGCAGAGTTTTTAGACTAAGGAGCAGAGGGATTGTAACAGAGAGCAGAGGTTGGAGACTGTGGTGCAGAAGGACCATTGCAGAGATCAGAGTTTGGTAACTGAGGTGAAGAATTATTGTTAAAGTGAACAGAAGTTGGAGACAGGGGTGCAGAAGGACTGTTGCAGAAAGCAGAGTTTGGAGACTGGGTTTTAGAAGGACCCTTGCAAAGAGCAGAGGTTGAAGACTGGGGTGCAGAAGGACTGTTACATAGAGCAGAGTTTTGAGACAGTGTTACAGAAGGATCTTACAGAGAGCAGAGTTTCGAGACTGAAGTGCAACAGGAGTATTACAGAGAGCAGAGTTTGGAGACTGGGGTGCAGAAGGATCATTGCAGAGAACAGCGTTTTCAGACTGAGGTGCAGAAGGACTGTTGCAGAGACCAGTGGTTGGAGACAGGGGTGCAGAAGGACTGTTGCATAGAGCAGATATTGGATACTGGGGTGCACAGGGATTGTTGCAGAGAGCAGAGTTTGGAGACTGGGGTGCAGAAGGACTGTTGCAGAGAGCAGATGTCGGAAACTGGTGTACAGAAAGATCGTTGGAAACAGCAGTGGTTTGAGACTGGGGTGCAGAAGGACTGTTACAGAGAGTAGAGTTTCGAGACAGAGGTGCAGAATGATCATTGCAGAGAGCAGAGGTTGGAGACTAGGGTGCAGTAGAATTCCTATAGAGAGCTCAGTTTTCAGACATGTTGCACAAGGATCTTACAGAGAGCAGAGTTGTAGACCGATGTACAGCAAAACTGTTACAGAGAGCAGAGGTTGGAGACTGGGGTGCAGAAGGATCGTGGTAGAGAACAGAGTTTTCAGACTGAGGTCCAGAAGGACTTTTGCAGAGAGCACATGTTGGAGACTAGGGTGCAGAAGTACTGTTGCAAAGAGCAGAGTTTGGAGACTGGGGTGCAGAAGGATCGTTTTAGAGAGCAAAATCTTGAGACTGGAGTGCAGAAGGATTGTTATAGAGAACAGAGGTTGGAGACTGGGGTGCAGAAGGCCTATTACAAAAAGCAGAGTTTGGAGAAGGGATTCAGAAGTACATTTACAGAGAGTAGTTTTTGGAGACTGAGGTGCAGAAGGACGGTTGCAGAAAGCAGAGGTTGAAGACTGAGGTGCAGAAGGATTGTTACAGAGAGCAGAGGATGGAGACTGGGTTGCAGAGGGACTGTTGCAGAGAGCAGAGGCTGGACACTGGGGTGTAGAAGGACTGATTCGGAGAACACAGGTTGGAGATTGGGGTGCAGAAAGACTGTTGCAGGAAGCAGAGTTTGGAGACTGCATTACAGTAGGAATGTTACAGTGGCAGATGTTGGAGATTTGGTGCAGAAGAACTGTTACAGTGAGCAGAGGTTGGAGAATAGGGTGCAAAAGGCCTGTTACAAAGAGCAGAGGTTGGAGACTGGGGTGAAGAAGGACTATTACAGAAAGCAGGGTTTGGAGACAGGGTTGCAGAAGGATCATGGCAAAGAACATAGTTTTCAGACTGAGGTGCAGAAGGACTGTTGCAGAGAGCAGAGTTTGGAGACTGAAGTACAGAAGGACGGAAAAAGAGAACAGAAGTTGGAGAAAGGGGTGGAAAAGACTGTTGCAGAAAGCAGATTTTGGAGACCAGGGTGCAGAAGGACTGTTGCAGAGAGCAGAGGTTGCAAAGTGAGGTGCAGAAAAACTGTTACAGAGAGCAAAGTTTGGAGAATGGCGTTCAGAAGGAACCTTACAGAGAACAGAGTTTGAAGACTGCCGTACACTAGAACTGTTGTAGAGAACAAGGTTGGAGACTGGGGTGCATAGGGACCATTGCAGAGAGTAGACGTTAGAGACTGTGGTGCTGAAGGAATGTTACCGAGAAAAGAGTTTGAAAACTGGGGTGCAGAAAAAGCTTCCAGTGGAAAAAGTTTGGAGACTGGGGTGAAGAAGGATTGTTGCAGAGAGCAGACGTTGGAGACTTGGGTGCAGAAGGATAATTACAGAGAGCAGAGGGTGGAGACTGGGGGTGCCGAAAAACAGTTACAGAGAGCAGAGGTTGGAGAGTTGGGTGCAGAAGGACTGTTACAGAGAGCAGAGTTTGGAGTCTGGGTTCAGAAGTACTGTTGCAGAAAGCAGAGTTTTGAGACTGGTTTTCAGAAGAGTCCTACAGAGAGCAGAGTTTTGAGACTGCGGTACAGAAGGACTGTTACAGAGAGCAGAGGTTGGAGACTGGGGAGAAAAAAAAGACTGTTGCAGAGGACAGAAGTTTGAGACTAGGGTGCAGCTCGACCATTGCACAAAGCATTGTTTGGAGACTGGGGTAGAGAAGGCATGATACAGAGAGCAGTGTTTGGAAATGGGATGCAGTAGGATCTTACAGAGAGAAGAGGTTGGAGACTGATGTGCAGTAGGACTCTTACAGAGAGCAGAGTTTGAAGACTGGGGTGCAGAAGGACTGATAGAAAAAGCAGAGATAGGAGTTTGTGTTGAAGAAAGAAGGTTACAGAGAGCAGAGTTTGGACAGCAGTACAGAATGTCTTTTACAGAGAGCAGTGGTTGAAGTCTGGGGTGCCGAATGATTGCCGCAGAGATCAGATGTTGCTAACTAGGGTGCAGAAAGACTGTTGCAGAGAGCAGAGGTTGGAGACTGGGGTGCAGAAGGACTCTTAATGAGAGCAGATGTTAGTGACTACGTTGAAGAAGGACTGTTAAAGAAAGCAGAGTTTAGAGACTGGGGTGCAGAAGAACTGTTGCAGAGAGCAGAGGTTGGAGACTGGGATAGAGGAGAATTGTTGCAGAGAGAAGAGTTTGGAGACTGGGGTGCAGAAGGATTGTTGCAGAGAGCAGGGGTTGGATACAGGTGTTCAGAAGGACCTTTGCAGAGAGCAGAGGTTAGAGATTGAGGTGCAGAAGGAATATTAAAAAGAGCAGTAGTAGAAGACTGGGGTGCAGAAGGATTGTTACAGAGAGAAGAGTTTTGAGACTGGGGTGCAGAAGATCGGTTGCCGAGAGCAGAGGTTGGAATCTGGGGTGCAGAAGGACTGTTACAGAGAGAATAGCTTCGAGACTGGGTTGCAGAATTCCTGTTACAGTGTACTGAGGTTGAAAACTGTTGTGGAGAAGAACTGTTACAGAGAGCTGAGTTTGGAGATTGGGTTGCACAAGGGTCTTACAGAGAGCAGAGATAGAAGGTTGAGGTGCAAAAGGATCATTGCAGAGAGCAGAGTTTTCAGACTGAGTTGCAGAAGAACTGTTTCAGAGACCAGATGTTGGAGACTGGTGTGCAGAAGGACTGTTAAAGAGAGCAGAGGTTGAAGACTGGGGTTCAGATGGATCTTAAAAAGAGCAGAGTTTGGAGACTGGGGTGCAAAAGTACTGTGGCAGAGAGCAGATGTTTGAGACTTGGGTGGAAAAGAATCGTTGCAGAGAGAAGAGGTTGGAGACTGGGGTGCAGAAGGCCTGTTACAGAGAACAGAGGTTGGAGACTGGGTTGCAGAAGTCCTGTTACAAAGAGCAGAGTTTGGAGACTTTTGTGCAGCAGGACTGTTACAGAGTGCAGAGTCAAAAGACTAAGTTGCAGAATAATCTTAAAGAGAGCAGACTTGTGAGAATGAGGTGCAGCAGGACTGTTACAGAGAGCAGAGGTTGGAGACTGGGGTGTAGAAGGGTTCTTGCAAAGAGTAGAGTGTTCAGACTGAAGTGCAGAAGAACTGTTGCAGAGAGCAGATGTTGAAGACTGGGACGCAGAAGGATTGTTACAGAGAGCAGAGGTTGGAGACTGGAGTACATAAAGATCTTACAGAAAGCAGAGATTGGTGACTATGGTGCAGAAGGACTGTTGCCGAGAGCAGAGGTTGGAGACTGGGGTGGAGAAAAATCATTGCAGAGAGAAGAGTTTGGAGACTAGGGTTCTGAAGACCTGTTACAGAGAGCAGAGTTTCGAGACTGGGTTTCAAAATTCCTGTTACAGAGAGCAGAGGTTGGAAACTATTCTGCAGAAGAACTGTTACAGAGAGCAGAGGTTGAACACTGGGGTGCAGATGAATTATGGCAGAGAGCAGAGTTATCAGACTGAGGTACAGAACTACTGTTTCAGGAAGCATATGTTGGAGACTGGGGTTCACAAGGACTGTTTCAGCGAGCAGAGGTTTAAGACAGTGGTGCAGAAGGATGGTTGCAGAGAGCTGAAGTTGGAGACTGAGGTGCAGAAGGATCGTTGCAGAGAGCAGAGGTTCAAGACAGGGTGCAACAGGATCGTTACAGAGAGCAGAGTTTGGAGACTGGAATGCAGAAGGACTTTTACAGAGAGCACAGGTTGGAGAATGGGGTGCAGAAGGAATGTTGCAGAGAGCAGAGGTTAGAGACTTGGGTGCAGAAGGACTGTTGCAGAAAGCAGAGTTTGGAGACTGAGGTGCAGAAGGACTGTTCCAGAAAGCAGATTAAAGACTGGGGTGCAGAAAGACTGTTTCAGAGGGCAGACTTTAGAGTCTGAGTTTCAGAAAGATCTCACAGAAAAAAGAGTTTGGAGACTGAGGTGCAAAAAGACTGTTACATAGAGTGGAGATTCGAGACTGAGGTGCAGAAGGATCGTTACAAAGAGAAGAGGTTGGAGACTGGGGTGCAGACGGACTTTTACAGAGAGAACAGGTTTGATACTGGGGAGCAGAAGGAATGTTGCTTAGAGCAGAGGTTTGAGACTGGGGTGCAGAAGGACTGCTGCTGAAAGCAGAGGTAGGAGCCTGAGGTGCAGAAGGACTGTTACAGAGAGCAGAGGTTGGAGACTGGGGTGCAGAAGGATTATTGCAGAGAGCAGAGTTTTCAGACTGTGGTACAGAAGAACTGTTGCAGAGAGCAGATGTTGTAGACTTGGTTGCACAAAGACTGTTGCAGAGAGCAGAGGTTAGAGACTGGGGTGCAGAAGGATCGTTGCAGAGAGCAGACGTTGGAGACTGGGGTGCAGATGTACTGATACAGGGAGCAGAGGTTGGAGACTGGGATGCAGAAGGACTGTTACAGAGAGCAGAATTTGGAGACTGGAGTGATGAAGGACTGCTACAGAGAGCAGATATTGGAGACTGGGTTGCAGAAGGATCTTAAAGAGAGAAGAGGATGGAGACTGAGGCGCAGAAGCACTGTTACAGAGAATAGAGGTTGGAGACTGAGGTGCAGAAAGACCATTGCAGAGAGAAGAGGTTTGAGACTGAGGTGCATAAGGATTGTTACAGAGATCAGAGGTTGGAGAGAGGGGTTCAGAAGGATTGTTGCAGAGAGCAGAGGTATTAGACTGGGATGTAGAAGGACTGTTGCAGAGAGTAGAGGTTGGAGATTGGGGTCCAGAAGGACTGTAGCAGAGAGCAGAGGTTGGAGACTAAAGTGCAGGACAGTTACACAGAGCAGAGGTTGGAGACTGTGGTGCAGAAGGACTGACACAGAAAGCAGAGGTTGGAGACTCGGGTGCATAAAGACCCTTACAGAGAACAGAGGTTGGAGACTGTGGTACAGAAGGACTGTTACAGAGAGCAGAGGTTTTAGACTGGGGTGCAGAAGAACTGAGTAGAGAACAGAGTTTGGAGACTGGGGTGCAGAAGGATAGTTGGGGCGATCAGAGTACGGATACTGGGGTGTAGAAGGACTGTTTCAGAGAGCAGAGTTGGAGACTGTGGTGTAGAAGGACTGTTTAAGTGAGCAGATGTTGGAGACTTGTGCACAGAAGGACTGTTGCATAGAGTAGAGTTTGGAGATTGAGATACAGAAAAACTGTTACAGACAGCAGAGTTTGGAGATTGGGTTGCAAATGGAGTATTACAGAGAGCGGAGTTTTCATAATTAGGTACAGAAGAATTGTTGCAAAAAAGGAGATGTTGAAGACTGGGGTTCACAAGGACTGTTGCATCGAGAGGAGGTTTGAGACTGGGCTGCAGAAGGATCGTTGCAGAGAGCAGAGGCTGCAGACTGAGTTGCAGAAGGGTGGTTGTAGAGAGCAGAGGTTCGAGACTGGGTTTCAGAAGGATCTTACAGAGAAAAAAGTTTGGAGACTGCGGGGCAGAAGGACTGTTACAGAGAGCAGATGTTTGAGTCGGGGGTGCATAAGGATCATTACAGAGAGCAGAGGTTGGAGACCGGGGTGCAGACAGAATTTTACAGAGAGCATATATTTGATACTGGTTGCAGAAGGAATGTTGCAGAGAGCAGAGGTTGGAGACTGGGGTGTAGAAGGACTGTTTCAGAAAACAGAGGTTGGAGACTGGGGTGCAGAAGGAGCGTTTCAGAGAGCAGAGTTTGGAGACTAGGTTTCAGAAGGACTGTTACAGCGAGCAAGGGTTGAAGACTGGTGTGCAGAAGGATCTTACAGAGAGCAGAGATAGGCGACTGGGGTGCAGAAGGACTGTTTTAGAGAGAAGAAGTAGGAGACTGAGGTGCAGATGGATTATTTCAGAGTAGAGGTTGGAGACTGGGGTGCAGAAGGCCTCTTAGAGGGAGCAGATGTTGGAGACTGGGATGCAGAAGGCCTGTAACAGAGAGCAGAGTTTGGAGACTGTGGTGCAGAAGGACTGTTACAGAGAGCAGAGTTTGCGGAATTGTTTTCAGAAGGGTCTTACAGAGAGCAGAGGTAGGAGACAGAGGTACAGAAAGACTGTTACAGAGAGCAGAGGTTGAAGACTGGGGTGAAGAGGGATTGTTGCATAGAGCAGATTTTTCAGACTGAGGTACAGAAGAACTGTTGCGCAGAGCAGATGTTGGAGACTGGGTTGCACAAGGACTGTTTCAGGCAGCAGAGGTTGGAGACTGGGGTGCAGAAGGTTCGTTGCAGAGAGCAGAGGTTTGAGACTGGGGTGCAGATGGACTGATACAGAGAGCAGAGGTTGGAGACAGGGGTGCCCAAGGCCTGTTACAGAGAGCCGAGATAGGAGACTGGAGTGCAGAAGGATCTTACAGAGAGCAGAGTTTGGAGACTGAGGTGCAGAAGGATAGTTACAGAGAAAAGAGGTTGGAGACTGGGGTGCAGAAAAACTTTTGCAGAGAGCAGAGGTTTTAGACTGGGGTGTAGAAGGATTATTACAGAGAATAGAGTTTGGATATTCGGGTCCAGAAAGACTATTACAGAGAGCAGAGGTTGAAGACGGGGGTGGAGAAGGACTGTTGCAGAGAGCAGATGCTGGAGACTGGGATGCAAAAGGACAGTTGCAGAAAGAAGAGGATAGAGACTGGGGTGCAGAAGGATCCTTGGGGCGAGCAGAGTATGGAGACTGGGCTGTACAAGGACTGTTACACAGAGCAGAGGTTGGGGACTAGGATTTAGAAAGACTTTTTCAGAGAGCAGATGTTGGAGACTTGGGTGAAGAAGAACTGTTGCATAGAGCAGAGGATGGAGACTGAGATGAAGATGACGGTTACAGAAAGCAGAGTTTGAAGAATGGGGTGCAGAAGGACTGTTACTGAGAGAAGACTTTGGAAACTGTGGTGCAGAAGGATCATTGCAGAGAGCAAAATTTGGAGACTTGGGTTCAGAAGGATGGTTAGAGAGAGCAGAGTTTGGAGACTGTGGTGCAGAAGGACTTTTACTGAGAGCATAGTTTGGAGACTGGGGTGCAAAAGGACTTTAACAGAGAGCACAGTCTGAGGTGCAGAAAAACTGTTTAAGAGAGCAAAGTTAGGAGACTGGGGTGCAGAAGGAGTGTTGCAGAGAGCAGAATTCTTAGACTGAGGTTCAGAAGGACCCTTACAGAGAGCAGAGAAGTTGGAGACTGTGGTACAGAAAAGTGTTACAGAGAGCAGAGGTTGGAGACAGGTGTGCAGAAGGACCTTACAGCGAGCATAGGTTTGAGACTGGGGTGCAGAAGGATCGCTGCAGAGAGCAGAGGTTGGAGACTGGAATGAAGAAGGACTGATACAGATAACAGAGATTGGAGACTGGGGTGCAGAAGACCTGTTACAGAGAGCAGAGTTTGGAGACTGGTGTGCAGAAGGACTGTTACAGAGAGCAGAGTTTTAATACTGGTTTGCAGGAGGATGTTACAGAGATCATACGTTGGAGACTGAGGTGCAGAAACACTGTTAAAGAGAGAAGAGTTTGGAGAATGAGGTACAGGAGGACCCTATAGAGAGCAGAGGTTGGAGATTGGGGTGCAGAAGTCCCATTAAAGAGATCAGTGCTTGGATACTGGGGTAGAGAAGGACAGTTACACAGAGCAAAGTTTAAAGACTGGGTTGCAAAAGGATCTTATGGAGAGAAGAGTTTGGAGACTGAGGTACAGAAGGACTGTTACAGAGAGCAGAGGTTGGAGACTGAGGTGAGGAAGGATTGTTGCTGAGAGCAGAGTTTTCAGACTGATGTGCAGAAGGACTGTTTCAGAGAGCCTGAGGTTTGAGACGGAGGAGCAGAAGGACTGTTATAGATACTGAGGTGCATTAGGACTGTTATAGAGAGCAGAGGTTGGAGACTGGGGTGCAGAAAGACTGATACAGAAAGCAGAGCTTGGTGAGTGGGGTGCAGAAGGACTGTTGCAGAGAGCAGAGGTTGGAGACTGAGGTGGAGAAGGGCTGTTACAGAGAGCAGAGATTGGAGAATGTGGTGCTAAAAAACTGATACTGAAAGCAGAGGTTGGAGACTTGGGTGCAGAAGGACCCTTACAGAGAACAGAGGTTGGAGACTGTGGTACAGAAGGACTGTTACACAGAGCAGAGTTTGGAGACTGGGGTGCAGAATTACAGTTGTAGAGAACAGAGGTTAAAGGACCATTGCATATAGAAGAGTTTGGAGACTGGATTTCAGAAGTAACATACAAAGAGGAGAGTTTGAACACTGAGGTGCAGAAGGACTGTTGCAGAGAGCAGAGGTTGGAGATTGTTCCACAGTAGGACTGTTGCAGAGAGCATAGTTTAGAGACCAGGGTGCAGAAGGACTGATACAAAAAGCAGACTTTAGAGACTGGGGTGCAGAAGGACAGTTACAGAGATAAGAGGTTGGAGACAGCAGTATAGAAGGACGGTTACAGAGAGCAGAGGTTGGAGATTGTGGTGGAAAAGGAATATTTCAGAGAGTAGATTTTGGAGACTGGGCTGCAGAAGGACTGTTGCAGCGAGCAGAGTTTGAAGACTGGGGTGCAGGAGGACTGTTGCAGAGAGTAAAGGTTGTAGACTGAAGGGCAGAGGATCCTTACAGAGAACAGAGGTAGGATACTGTGGTACAGAAGAACTGTTACAGGGAGCAAAGTTTGGAGACTGGGGTGCAGAATAACTGTTGTGGAGTACAGAGGTTGGAGACTGGGGTGCAGAAGGATCGTTGCAGTCATCTGAGTTTCCAGACTGAGATACAGAAGGACTGTTACACAGAGCTGAGGTTGAAGAATGAGGTGAATAAGGACAGTTACAGAGAGCAGATGTGGGAGACAGGGGTGCAGGACTGATACAGAGCAGAAGTTGGAGACTGAGGTACAGAAGGACTGTTTCAGAGAGCAGCGGTTGGAGACTCGGGTGCAGAAGGATTATTGCAAAGAGCAGAGTTAGATATGAGGTGCAGAAAGACTGTTACGGAGAGCAGAGTATGTAGACTGGGAAGCATAAGGACTGATACAGAAAGCAGAGGTTGGAGACTGGTGTGGAGAAGGACTGTTACAGAGAGCAGAGGTGGGAAACTGGGGTGCAGAAAGATCTTACTGAGAGCAGAGTATGTAGACCGAGGTGCAGCAGGACTGTTAAAGAGAGCAGAGGTTTGAGACTGAGGTTCAGAAGGCCTGTTATGGAGAGCAGAGTTTGAAGAAGGGCTCCAGAAGGACTGTTACTGATGGCAGAGTTTGGGAACTTGGTTGCAGAAGGATTTTACAGAGAGCAGATGTTGGAAACTGATGTGCAGAAGGACTGTTAGAGTAGAGGTTTGAGACTGGGGTACAGAAGGATAGTTGCAGTCAGCAGAGTTTACAGACTGAGATGCAGAAGGACTCTTAAACAGAGCAGAGGTTGAAGACTGAGGTGTAGAAAGACAGTTACAGAGAGCAGATGTGGGAGACAGGGGTGCAGGACTGATACAGAGCAGAAGTTAAAGACTGAGGTACAGAAGGACTGTTACAGAGAGCAGAGGTTAGAAACTCATCTGCAGAAAGATAATTGCAGAGAGCAGAGTTTTCATACTGAGGTACAGAAGAACTGTTGCAGAGATCAGATGTTGGAGATTGGGGTGCACAAGGACTGTTGCAGCGAGCAGAGTTTGGAGACTGGGGTGCAGAGGGATCGTTGCAGAGAGCTGAGGTTGGAAAGCGGGGTGGAGAAGGCCTTTTACAGAGAGCAGAGATTGGAGACTGAGGTGCAGAAGGACTGTTACAGAGAGCAGAGATGGGAGACTGGGGTGCAGAAGGAGTGTTGCAGAGCAGATTATGGAGACTAGGGTGTAGAAGGACTGTTCCAGAGAGAAGAGGTTGTTGACTGGTGTGCAGAAGCATCTTACAGCGAGCGAAGTATGGAGACTGAGGTGCAGAAAGACTGTTGCAGAGAACAGAGGTAGAAGACTGGGGTGCAGAATGACTGTTAAATAGAGCAGAGTTTGGAGACTTGGGTGCAGAAGGCCTGTAACAGAGAGAAGAGGTTGGAGACTGGAGTGCAGAAGGCCTCTGAAAGACAGAAGAGATTGGAGACTGATGTGCAGAAATAGAGTTGCAGAGAACAGAAGTTGGAGACTGGGGTGCATAAGGACCATTGCAGAGAGAAGAGGTTGGAGACTGATTTGCAGAAGGACTTTTACAGAGAGCACAGGTAGGAGACTGGGGTGCAAAATGAATGTTGCAGAGAGAATAGGTTGAACTCTGGGGTGCAGGAGGACTGTTACAGAAAGCAGAGGTCAGAGACTGAGGTGCAAAAAGACTGTTAAAGAGAGCAGAGGTTGGAGAGTGGGTTCAGAAAAACGTATTGAGAAAGCAGATGTTGGAGACTGGGGTGCAGAAGGACGGATAAAGAGAGCAGAGTTTGGAGACTTTGGTACAGAAGGACTGCTACAGAGTGCAGAGGTTGGGAAATGGGGCGCAGAAGGACTGTTGCAGAGAACAGAGTTTGAGACTGGGGTGCAGAAGCACCTTTGCAGAGAGCAGAGGTTGGAGACTGAGGTGCAGAATTATTGTTACAGAGAGTAGAGTTTGGAGATGGGGTGCAGAAAGACTGTTTTAGTGAGCAGAGTTTGCAGACTGGGTTTCAGAAGGGTCTCACAGAAATAAGAGGTTGGAGTCTTATGTACAGAAGGACTTTTACAGCGAGCAGAGTTTGGAGACTGGGGTGCAGAAAGATTGTTGCAGAGAGCAGAGTTTTCAAACTGAGGTACAGAAGAACTGTTGCAGAGAGCAGATGTTGGAGACTGGGTGAACCAGGACTGTTGCAGTTAGCACAAGTTGGAGACAGCGTGCTGAAGCATCATTGCAGAGAGCAGAGGTTGGAGACTGGGGTGCAGAAGGACTGATAAAGACAGCAGAGTTTGGAGACTGGGGTGCAGAAGGCCTGTTACAGAAGCAGAGTTTGGAGACTGGGGTGCAGAAGGACTGTTACAGAGAGCAGAGTTTGGAGACTGGGTTGCAGAAGGATCTTACAGAGATCAGAGGTTGGAGACTGAGGTGCAGAAGCACTGTTGCAGACAGTAGAGTTTGGAGACCGAGGTGCAGAAGGATCGTTGCAGAGAGCAGAGCTTGGAGACTGAGGTGCAGAATGATTGATAAAGAGAGCAGAAGTTGGAGCCTGGGGTGCAGAAGGACTGTTGCAGAGAGTAGAGGTTTTAGACTGGGGTGTAGAAGGACTGTTGCAGAGAGTAGAGATTGGAGATTGGGGTGAATAAGGACTGTAGCAGAGAGCAGAGGTTGGAGACTAAGGTGCAGAAGGACAGTTACACAGAACAAAGTTTGGAGACTCTGGTGCAGAAGGACTAAGACAGAAAGCAGATCTTGGAGACTCGTGTGCAGAAGGACCCTTACAGAGAGCAGTGATTGGAGACTGCAGTACAGAAGGACTGTTGCAGAGAGCAGAGGTTGGAGACTGGGGTGGAGAAGAACTGTTGCAGAGACCAGATGTTGGAGACTGGTGTGCAAAAGAACTGTTGCAGAGAGCAGAAGATAGAGACTGGTGTTCAAGAGGACTGTTTCAGAAAGCAGAAGTTGCAGACTGAGTTGCAGAAGGACTGATACAGAGGGCATAGTTTGGAGACTGTGGTTCAAAACGACTGATTCAGAAAGCAGAGGTTGGATACTGGAGTACATTAAGACACTTACGGAGAAAAGAGTTTGGAGGCTGCGGTACAGAAGAACTGTTACAGAGAGCATGGGTTCGAGACTGGGGTACAGAAGGATCATTGGCGTGAGAAGAGTACGGAGACTTGGGTGCAGAAGGACTGTTGCAGAGAGTAGAGGTTGGAGATTGAGGTGAAAAAGGACTGTAGCAGAGATCAGAGGTTGGATACTAAGTTGCAGAAGGACAGTTACAAAGAACTAAGTTTGGAGACTCAGGTGCAGAAGGACTGATACAGAAAGCAGAGCTTGGACACTCATGTCCAGAAGGACCCTTACAGAGAGCACTGGTTGGAGACTGTAGTACAGAAAGACTGTTAAAAAGAGCAGAGTTTGGAGACTGGGGTGGAGAAGAACTGTTTAGAGAGCAGATGTTGGAGACTGGTGTGCAAAAGCACTATTGCAGAGAGCAGAGGATGGAGACCATGGTTCAAGAGGACTGTTTCAGAAAGCAGAATTTGCAGACTGAGTTGCAGAAGGACTGATACAGAGAGCATAGTTTGAAGACTGTGGTTCAAAACGACTGATAAAGAAAGCAGAGGTTGCTTACTGGAGTACATAAGGACACTTACGGAGAAAAGAGTTTGGAGGCTGCGGTACAGAAGGACTGTTACAGAGAGCATGGGTTGGAGACTGGGGTACAGAAGGATCATTAAGGTGAGAAGATTATGGAGACTGGGGTGTAGAAGGACAGTTGCAGAGAGCAGAGGTTGGAGACTGGGGTGTAGAAGGACTGTTGCAGAGAGCAGACGTTGGAGACTGGGGTGCAGAAGGACTGTTGCATAAAGCAGAGGTTGGAGACTGTGTTACAGAAGGACTGTTACAGATAGCAGAGGTTGTAGACAGGTGTGCAGGATTATCTTACAGAGAGCATAGTTTGGAGACTGGGGTGCAGAAGGACTGTTGCATAGCAGATTATGGAGACAAAGGTATAGATGGACTGTTTCCGAGAGCAGAGGTTGTATACTGGAAAGCAGAAGAATCATACAAAGAGCAGAGTTTGAAGACTGAGGTGCTGAAGCACTGTTGCAGAGAGCAGAGATTGGAGACTGGGGTGCAGAAGGACTGATACAGAGGGCAGAGTTGGGAGACTGGTGTACAGAAGCATCATACAGCGAGCGACCTATGGAAACTTGGTGCAGAATGACTGTTGCAGAGAGCAGAGGTTGGAGACTGGGGTACAGAAGGACTGTTAAAGAGAGCAGAGTTTGGAGACTTGGGTGCAGAAGGCCTGTTACAGAGAGCACAGGTTGGAGACTGCAGTACAGAAGGACTGTTACAGAGAGCAGATGTTGCAGACTGCGGTGCAGAAGGACTGTTGCAGAGAACAGAACTTGGAGACTGGGGTGCATAAGGACCGTTGCTGAGAGAAGAGGTTTGAGACTGATGTGCAGAAGAATTGTTACAGAGAGCATAAGTTGGAGACTGAGGTGCAGAAGAACTGTTACAATGAGTAGAGTTTGGAGAATTGAGTGCAGAAGAACTGATACAGAGAGCAGAGGTTGGAGACTGGGGTACAGAAGGAATGTTGCAGAGTGCAGAGTTTTAAACTGGCGTGCAGAAGGACTGTTACAGAGAGCAGAGGTTGAAGCCTGTGGTGTAGAAGGACTGATACAGAAAGCAGAGTTTGAAAACGGGGATGAAGAAGGACCGTTACAGAGATCAGAGGTTGGATACAGGTGTGTAGAAGGATCTTACATGAAGCAGAGTTTTGAGACTGTGGTGTAGAAGGAATGTTGCAAAGAGCAGAGGTTAAAGACTGTGGTGCAGAAGGACTGTTACAGAGAGCAGAGTTTGGACACTGGGGTGAAGAAGGATCGTTGTAGAGAGCAGAGATTGTAGACTCGTGTGCAGAAGAACTGTTATAGAGAGCAGAGGTTGGAGACTGGGGTGCAGAAACACTGTTACAGAGAGTAGAAGTAGGAGACTAAGGTGCAGAAGGACTGTTACAGAGAGCAGAGTTTTTAGACTGGGGTGCAGAAAGACTGTTGAAGAGAGCAGAGGTTTTAGAATTGGGTGTAGAAGGACTGTTGCAGAGAGTAGAGGTTGGAGATTGCGGGGAAGAAAGACTGTAGCAGAGAGCAGAGGTTGAATACTAAGGTGTAGAAGGACAGTTACACAGAACAAATGTTGGAGACTCGGGTGCAGAAGGACTGATACAGAAAGCAGAGCTTGGACACTCATGTACAGAAGGACCCTAACAGAGAGCAGTGGTTGGAGACTGCAGTACAGAAAGACTGTTAAAAAGAGCAGAGTTTGGACACTGGGATGGAGAAGAACTGTTTATAGAGCAGATGTTGGAGACTGGTGTGCAAAAGGACTGTTGCAGAGAGCAGAGGATGGAGACTGGGGTTCAAGAGGACTGTTTCAGAAAACAGAGGTTGCAGATTGAGTTGCAGAAGGACTGATACAGAGGGCATAGTTTGAAGACTGTGGTTCAAAACGACTGATGCAGAAAGCAGAGGTTGGATAATGGAGTACATAAGGACAATTATGGAGAAAAGAGTTTGGAGACTACGGTACAGAAGGACATGTTACAGAGAGCTTGGTTTGGAGATGGGGTGCAGAAGGATTATCGGGGTGAGCAGAGTATGGAGACTGGGTTGTAGAAGGACTGTTTCAGAGAGCAGAGTTTGTAGACTGGGTCGTAGAAGGACTGCTGCAGAGAGC
Source organism: Ictidomys tridecemlineatus (assembly GCF_052094955.1). Lineage (NCBI taxonomy): Eukaryota > Metazoa > Chordata > Mammalia > Rodentia > Sciuridae > Ictidomys > Ictidomys tridecemlineatus. The sequence goes on from NW_027521777.1 coordinate 183,301, forward strand.
AAACTTTGGAGACTGGGGTGCAGAAGGACTGTTGAATAAAGCAGAGGTTTGAGACAGGTGTGCAGAATTATCTTACAGAGAGCATAGGTTGGAGACTGGGGTGCAGAAGGACTGTTGTATTGCAGATTATGGAGACTAAGGTGTAAATGGACTGTTTCTGAGAGCAGAGGTTGTAGACTGGGGTGCAGAAACATCATACAAAGAGCAGAGTTCAGAGACTGAGGTGAAGAAGCACTGTTGCAGAGAGCAGAGATTGGAGACTGGGGTGCAGAAGGACTGATACAGAGGGCAGAGTTGGGAGACTGGGTTGCAGAAGCATCATGCAGCGAGCGAAGTATGGACACTTGGTGCAGAAAGACTGTTGCAGAGAGCAGATGTTGGAGACTGGGGTGCAGAAGGACTGTTAAAGAGAGCAGAGTTTGGAGACTTGGGTGCAGAAGGCCTGTTACAGAGAGCAGAGTTTGGAGACTGCAGTACAGAAGGACTTTTACAGAGAGCAGATGTTGTAGACTGTGGTGCAGAAAGACTGTTGCAGACAACAGCAGTTGGAGACTAGGGTGCATAAGGACAGTTGCTGAGCAAAGAGTTTGGAGACTGATGTGCAGAAGGATTGTTACAGAGAGCATAATTTGGAGACTGAGATGCGGAAAAACTGTTACAGAGAGTAGAGTTTTGAGACTTGGGTGCAGAAGGACAGATACAGAGAGCAGAGGTTGGAGACTGGGGTACAGAAGAAATTTTGCAGAGTGCAGAGTTTTAAACTGGCCTGCAGAAAGACTGTTGCAGAGAGCAGATTTTGGAGACAGGGTGCCGAAGGACTGTTACAGAGAGCAGAGGTTGAAGCCTGTTGTGCAGAAGAACTGATACAGAAAGCAGAGTTTGGAGACGGGGATGAAGAAAGACCATTACAGAGATCAGAGTTTGGATACAGGTGTGCAGAAGGATCTTACAGGAAGCAGAGGATTGAGACTGGGGTTTAGAAGGAGTGTTGCAGAGAGCAGCGATTGGAGACTGGGGTGCAGAAGGACTGTTGCAGAGAGCAGAGGTTAAAGGCTTTGGTGAAGAAGGACTGTAACAGAGAGAAGAGTTTGGACACTGGGGTTAAGATAGATCGTTGCAGAGAGCAGAGACTGGAGACTCGTGTGCAGAAGGACTGTTACAGGGAGCAGAGGTTGAAGACTGAGGTGAAGAAGGACTGTTACAGAGAGCAGATTTTGGAGACTGGGGTGCAGGACTGATACATAAAGCAGATGTTGGAGACTAGGGTGCAGAATTATTGTTGCAGACAGAAGAGGTTGGAGACTGGGTTTCAGAAGGACTCTTACTGAGAGCAGAATTTGGAGACTTAGGTGCAGAAGGACTGTTACAGAGAGCAGAGGTTAGAGACTGAGATGAAGAAGGACTGTTGCAGAGAACAGAGGTTGAAGACTGAGGTGCAGAAGGATCGTGAAAGAGAGCAGAATTTTCAGTTGAGGTGCAGAAGGACTAATGCATAGAGCAGATTTTGGAGACTGGGGTGCAGAAGGACTGTTTCAGAGAGCAGAGGTTTGAGATTTGTGTGCAGAAGGACTGTGCCAGAGAGGAGATGTTGGAGATTGGGTTGCAGAAAGCCTGTTACAGAGAGCAGAGTTTTGAGAAGGGGTGCAGAAAGACTGTTACAGAGAGTAGATTTTGGAGATTGGTTTGCCAAAGTATCTAACAGAGAGTAGAGGTTAAATACTGAGATGCATAAGGACTGTTACAGAGAGTAGAGGTTGGATACTGAGGTGCAGAAGAACTGTTACATAGAGAAGAAGTTGGAGACTTAGGTGCAGAAAGACTGAAAAAGAAAGCAGATTTTAGAGACTTGGGTGCAGAAGGACCATTACAGAGAGCAGAGGTTGGGGACTGCGGTGCAGAAAAACTGTTACAGAGAGCAGAGTTTGGAGACTGGGGTGCAGAAGGATTTTTGTAGAGAGCAGACGTAGGAGACTGTGGTGCAGAAAGATTGTTGCAGAGATCAGAGGTTGGAGACTAAGGTTCAGAAGAACTGTTACAGAGAGCAGAGGTTGGAGACTGGGGTGCAGAAGGACTGTTGCAGAGAACAGAGTTTGGCGACTGAGGTGCAGAAGGACTGTTGTAGAGAGCAGACGTATGAGACTGGGGTGCAGAAGGATTGTTGCAGAGAGCAGAGTTTGGAGACTTGGGTGCACGACTGGAAAGGAAGCAGAGGTTGGAGACTGGGGTGCCGAAGGTCCGTTATAGAGCTGAGATTGGAGACTGGGGTGCAAAAAGACTTTTACAAAGAGCAGAGATTGAAGACTGTGGAGCGGATGGGCTGTTGCCAAAACAGAGGTTTAAGACAGGGTTGCAGAAGGACCTTTGGAGAGAGCAGAGTTTGGAGACTAAGGTGGAGAAGTATTGTTACAGAGAGCAGAGTTTGGAGACTGCAATGCAGAACACCTGTTACTGAGAGTAGAGTTTGGACACTGGGGTAAAGAAGCATATTACAGCGAACAGAGGTTGGAGAGTTGGGTGAAGTAGGACCTTTGCAGAGAGCAGAATTTGGAGACTGGGATGCAGTAGGATTGTTACAGAGAACAGAGTTTGAATACTGAGGTGCATAAAAACTGTTGCATAGAGCAGAAGTTGGAGATTTGGGTGCAGAAGGACTATTTCAGAGAGCAGAAGTTGGAGACTGAGGTGCAGAATGACTGTTACAGAGAGCAGAGGATTGAGACAGGGGTGCAGAAGGAATGATACAGAAAGCAGAGTTTGGAGACTAGGGTACAGGAGGACCATTACAGAGAGCAGAGGTTGGAGTCTGCAGAACAGAAGGACTGTTACAGAGACCAGAGTTTGGAGACTGGGGTGAAGAAAAACTGCTGCAGAGATTAGATAATTAAGACTGGGGTTCAGTAGGACTGTAGCAGAGAGCAGACGTTGGAGACTGTGGTGCAGAAGGACTGATACAGAAAGCAGTGTTTGGAGACTGGGTTGCAGAAGGACTGTTACAGGGAGCAGAGTTTGGAGACTGCGGTACAGAAGGACTGTTACAGAGAGGAGAGTTCAGAGACAGGATTGCAGAAGGATCTTACAGAGAGCAGAGGTTGGAGACTGTGGTGCAGAAGAACTGATACAGAAAGCAGATTTTGGAGACTGGGGTGCAGAAGGACCATTACAGAGAGCAGAGGTTAGAGACTGCAGTACAGAAGAACTGTTGTAGAGAAAAAGGTTGGAGACTGTGGTGCATATGGACCATTGCAGAGGGCAAACGTTGGAGACTGTGTTGCAGAAGGAATGTTACAGAGAGCAGAGTGTGGAAACTGGGGTGCAGAACAATCTTAAAGAGAGGAATGTTTGGAGACTTGGGTGTAGAATGATTTTTTCAGAGAGCAGACGTTGGAGACTGGGGTGTAGAAGGATCGTTGCAGAGAGTAGATTATGGAGACTGTAGTATTGAAGGACTTTTCTAGAGAGCAGACGTTGGAGACTGGGGTGCAGGAGGACTGTTTCAGAGAGCAGTTGTTGAAGACTGAGGTGCAGAAAAACTGTTACAGAGAGCAGTGTTTGGAGCCTGGGGTGCAGAAGGACTAATACTGAGACCAGAGTTTGGTGACTGGGGTTCAGAACGATCATACAGAGAGGAAATTTTTGATACTGGGGTGCAGAAGGATTGTTGCAGAGAGCAGACTTTGCAGACTGGGGTGCAGAAGGATCGTTGCAGAGAGTGGATTATGGAGACTGGTATATAGAAGGACTGTTCTAGAGAGCAGAGTTTGGAGACTGGGGTGAAGAAGGACTGTTGCAGAGAGCAGTTGTTGAAGACTGAGGTGTAGAAAAACTGTTACAGAGATCAGTGTTTAGAGACTAAGGTGCAGAAGGACTGTCGCAGTGAAGAGAGGTTGGAGACTGAGTGCAGAAGGACTGTGCAGAGTGCAGTGTTTGGAGACTGGGCTGCAGAAAGACTGTTACAGAGAATAAAGGTTAGAGACTGCTGTAAAGTAGAACTGTTAAAGGAAGCAGAAGTTTGAGACAGGTGTGCAGAAGGATCTTACAGAGAGCAGAGTTTGGAGACTGGGGTGAAATAGGACTGATGCAGAGAGCAGAGTTTGGAGAATGGGGTGCAGAAAAATTGTTGCAGAGAGAAGAGGTTGGATGCTGAGGTGCAGAAGGCCTGTTACAAAGAGCAGAGCTTGGAAACTGGGGAGCAGATGACATGTAACACAGCAGAGTTTGGAGACTGTGTGGCATAAGGATCTTACAGAGAGCAGAGGTTTGTGACTGAGGTGCTGAAGGACTGTCAGAGAGAGCAGAGGTTGGAAACTGGGGTCCAGAAGGATCCTTTCAGAGAGCAGAGTTTTCAGAATGAGGTTTAGAAAAACTGTTGCAGAGAGCAGATGTAGGGGACTGGGGTGCAGAAGACCTATTGCAGCCAGCAGAGGTTGGAGACTTGGGTGTAAGAGGATCGTTGCAGAGAACATAGGGTGCAGATTGAGGTGCTGAAGAAGTTTTACAGACTGCAGAATTTTGAGACTGGGGTGCAGAAGGACTGGTATAGAAAGCAGAGTTTGGAGACATTTTTTTAGAAGGATCTTACAGAGAGCAGAGGTTGGCAACTGAGGTGCAGAAGGACTGTTACAGAGAGTAGATGTTGAAGACTGAGGTGCAGAAAGACCTTTGCAAAGAGAAGAGGTTGGAGACTGAGGTTCAGAAGGACTGTTGCAGAGTGCAGAGGTTGGATACTTGGGTGTAGGACTGTTGCAGAGAGCAGAGGTTGAAGTTTGGGGTTCCGAAAGACTGTTGCATCTAGCAGACGTTAGAGACTGAAATTCAGCAGGACAGTTACAGAGCACAGGTTGGAGAATGAGTGCAGAAGGACTAATAGAGAAAGCATAGATTGGATATTAGGGTGCAGAAGGACCGTTACAGAGAGAAGAGTTTGGAAACTGCAGTACAAAGTACTGTTACAGAGAGCATAATTTCGAGACTGGGGTGGAGAAGGACTTTTGTAGAGAGCAGATGTTGGAGACTGGGGTGCAGAAGGACTTTTGCAGAGAGCAGAGGTTGAAGACTGGATGCAGTAGGACAATTGCAGAGTGCAGAGGTTGCAGACTGTGGTGGAGAAGGACTGTTACAGAGCAGAGTTTTGAGGCTGTGGTGCAGAAGGACTGATACAGAAAGCAGAGGTTGGAAACTCGGGTGCAGAAGGACCCTGAAAAGAAACAGAGGTTGGATACTGCGGAACAGATAGACTGTTACAGAGCAGTGTTGGATACTGGGGTGCAGAAAACGTGTTTTAGAGAACAGAGGTTGAAGACTGGGTTGCAGAAAGATCGTTGCAGAGACCAGAGGTTGGAGACTGGGGTGCAGAAGAACTGATACAGAAAGCAGAGGTTGGAAACTCGGGTGCAGAAGGACTCTTAAAGGAAACAGTGGTTGGATACTGCGGAACAGATAGACTGTTACAGAGAGCAGTGTTTGGAGACTGGGGTGCAGAAGAAGTGTTGTAGAGAACAGAGGTTGAAGACTGGGGTGCAGAAAGATCGTTGCAGAGAGCAGAGGTTTGAGACTGTGGTGCAGAAAAACTGATACAGAAAGCAGAGGTTGGAGACTCTGGTGCAAAGGATCCTTACAGAGAGCAGAGGTTGGAGACTGAGGTGCAGAAGGACTGTTGCAGAGAGCAAAGTTTGCAGACTAAGTTGCAGAAGGACTGTTACAGCGGGCAGATTTTCGAGACTATGGTGAAAAACAACTGATATAGAAAGCAGAGGTTGGATACTGGGGTGCATAAGGACCCTTAGAGAGAGCAGAGGTTGGAGACTGGCGTGCAGAAGAACTGTGGAAGAGAACAGAGGTTGGAGACTGGGGTGCAGAAGAATCGTTGCGGCGAGCAGAGTATTGAGACTAGGGCGTAGAAGGACTGTTGCAGAGAGCAGAAGTTGTAGACTGGGGTGTAGAAGGACTGTTGCAGAGAGCAGATGTTGGAGACTTGGGTGCTGAAGGACTGTTGCAGAGACCAGAGTTTGGAGACTGGGGTGCAGAAGGACTGTTAAAGAGAGCAGACTTTGTAGACTGGGGTGCAGAAGGATTTTTTCAGAGAGCATATTTTGGAGACTGGGGTTCAGAATGACTTTTACAGAAAGCACAGGTTGAAGACTGGGGTTCAGTAGGACTTTTACAGAGAGCACAGGTTGGAGACTCATGTGCAGAAAATCTATTACACAGAGCAAATTTTGGAGACTGGGTTGCTGAAGGAGTGTTGTAGAGAGCAAAGATTGGAGATTGAAATGCAGAAGAACCCTTACAGAGAGCAGAATTTCGAGACTGCTTTTAAGAAGTACTTTTACAGAGAGCAGAGGTTGGATACAGGTGTGCAGAAGGATCTTACAGACAGCATATGTTTAAGACTGGGGTGCAGGAAGACTGGTGCAGAGAGCAGAGGTTAGAGACTGGGGTGCAAAAAATAGTTGAAGAGAGAAGAGTTTGGAGACTGGGGTCAAAAGGCCTGATATAGGTTGGAGTTTGGGGTGCAGAAGGCCTGTTACAGAGAGCAGTGCTTGGAGACTTGGGTGCAGAAGGATAGTTACAGAGAGCAGAGTTTAAAAAGTGGGTTGCAAAAGAATATTACAGAGACAAAAGTTTGGAGACTGAGGTACATAATGACTGTTACACAGAGAAGAGTTTTGAGACTGAGATGCAGAAGAATCATTCCAGAGAGAAGAGTTTTCAGACTGAGTTGCAGAAGAACTGTTACTGAGAGCAGAGGTTGGAGACTAGAGTGGAGAAGGACTGCTGAGGAAAGTAGAGGTTTGAGACTGAGGTTCAGAAGGACTGTTACAGAGAGCAGAGGCTGGAGACTGGGTTTCAGAAGGATATTACAGAGAGCAGAGTTTAGACAATGAAGTGCAGATGGCCTGTTGCAGAGAGCTGAGTTTGGAGATTTTGGCGCAGAAAGACTGTTGCAGAGAGCAGAAATTGTAGTCTGAGTTGCAGAAGGACTATTACAGAAAGCAGAGTTTAAAGACAAGGGTGCAGAAGGACTGATAGAGAAAGCAGAGTTTTGAGACTGGGGTCAAGAAGGACCATTACAGAGAGAAGAAGTTGGAGACTGTAGTACAGAAGGACTGTATCAGAGAGCAGAGGTTAGAAACTGGGGTGCCGAAGGACTGTTGTAGAGAGGAGACTTTGGAGACTGAGGTACAGAAGGACTATTACAGAGTTCAGAGGTTGGAGACCTGAGTGCAAAAAAAGTGATAGAGAAAGCAGAGGTTGGAGAGTGGGGTTCAGAAGGACCGTAACAGAGAGAAGAGTTTGGAATCTGCAGTTAAGAAGGACTGTTACAGAGAGCAGATGATGGAGAATTCGGTGGAGAAGGACTGGTGCAGAGACCAGATGTTGGAGACTAAGGTTCAGAAGGACTGTTGCAGAGAGCAGAGGTTAAGGACTGGTGTGCAGAAGGACTGTTGAAGAGAGCAGAGGTTGAAGAGTGAGGTGCAGAAGGACTGTTACAGAGAGCAGAGTTTAAAGACTGGAGTGCAGAAGGATCATTTCAGAGCACAGAATTTTCAGATTGAGGTGCAGAAGGACTGTTGCAGAGAGCAGTTGTTGGAGACTTGGGTGCAGAAGGACGTTGGAGACTGGGGTGAAAAAGGATCGTTGTAGAGAGCAGAGGTTTGAGACTGGGGTGCAGAAGGACTTGTACAGACAACAGAGTTTGGAGACTAGGGTGCAGAATGCTTGTTACAGAGAGAAAGGTTTGGAGAAAGGGTGCAGAAGGAGTGTTACAGAGGGAAGAGTTTGGAGACTGGTTGCCTAAAGATCTTACACAAAGCAGAGGTTGGAGACTGAGGTGCAGAACGACTGTTACAGAGAGTAGAGGTTGGAGACTGAGGTGCAGAAGGATTGTTACACAGAGCAGATTTTGGAGACTGGGGTGCAGAAGGACTGTTGCAAATAGCAGAGGTTGGAGACTGTGGTGTAGAAGGACTGTTTGAGGGAACAAAATTTAGAGACTTGGGTGCAGAAGAAATGTTGCAGAGAGCAGAGTTTGAAGACGGAGATGCAGAAGGACTGTTACAGAGATCACTGGTTGGAGACTGGGGTGCAGAAGGACTGATAGAGGAAGAAGAGGTTGGCGACTGTGGTGAAGAAGCAAAATTACAGAGAGCAGACTTTAAAGACCGCAGTACAGGAGGCCTGTTACAGAGAGCAGAGGTTGGAGACTGTGGTTGAGAAGGACTATTTCAGAGTGCAGATATTGGAGACTGGGTGCAGAAGAACTGTTGCAGAGAGAAGAGGTTAGAGACTGGGGTGCAGAAGAACTGTCGCAGAGAGCAGAGTTTGGAGACTGAGGTGCAGAGGGAATGTTACAGAGATCACTGGTTGGAGACTGGGGTGCAGAAGGACTGATAGAGAAAGAAGAGGTTGGCGACTGTGGTAAAGAAGCAAAATTACAGAGAGCAGACTTTAAAGACCGCAGTACAGGAGGCCTGTTACAGAGAGCAGAGGTTGGAGACTGTGGTTGAGAAGGACTATTTCAGAGTACAGATATTGGAGACTGGGGTGCAGAAGAACTGATGCAGAGAGAAGAGGTTAGAGACTGGGGTGCAGAAGAACTGTTGCAGAGAGCAGAGTTTGGAGACTGAGGTGCAGAGGGAATGTTACAGAGAGCAGAGGTTGGAGACTGGGGTGCAGAACTACTGATACAGAGAGCAGAGGTTGGAGACTGTTGTGCAGAAGGACCTTTAGAGAGAACAGAGTTTGGAGTCTGCAGTACACAAGGACTGTTACAGTGAGCATACGTTGGAGACTAGGGTACAGAAGGACTGTTTCAGAGAGCAGGTGTTGGAAACTGTGGTTCAGAAGGAGTGTGGCAGAGAACAGAGGTTAGAGAATCAGGTGTAGAAGGACGTTTGCAGAGAGCACATGTTGGAGATTGAGGTGCAGAAGGATTCTTACAGAGAGCAGAGTTTGGAGACTAGGGTGGAGAAGGATCTTACAGAGAGCAGAGGTTGCAGACAGGGGTGCAGAAGTACTGTTGCAGAGAGCAGAGGTTGGAGACTGAGGTGCAGAAGGACTGTTATAGAGAAGAGGTTGAGATGGGAGAAGAAGGACGGTTACTGAGAACAGAGGTTTGAGACACATGTGCAGCAGTACCGTTGCAGAAGCAGAGGTGGAGACTGGGGTAGAGATGGAATGTTACTGGGAGCAGAGTTTTGAAACTGTGGTGCAGAAGGATATTACATAGAGCAGAGGTTGCAGACAGGGGTGCAGAAGGACTGTTGCATAGAGCAGATGTTGGAGACTGGGGTGCAGAAGGATCATTGCAGAGAGCAGAATTTGGAGACTGGGGTGCAGAAGGTTTGTTGCAGAGAGCAGACTTTGCAGGCTGTGGTGAAGACGGATCGTTGCAGACAGCAGAGGTTAGAGACTGGGGAGCAGAAGGACTGTTACAGAGAGTAGAGTTTGGATACTGAGGTGCAGATGAATCGTTGCTTAGAGCAGAGATTGGAGATGAGGTGCAAAAGGACTGTTGCAGAGAGAAGAGGTTGGAGACTGTGTGCAAAAGGCCTGGTAACAGAGAGCAGAGTTCAGAGACTAGGGTGCAGAAGAACTGTTACAGAGAGCAGAGTTTTTAGACAAGGTTGCACAAGGATCTTACAGAGATCAGAGGTTGTAGACCAAGGTGCAGCAGGATGTTAGAGAGAGCAGAGGTTGGTGACTAGGGTGCAGAAGGATCGTTGCAGAGAACAGAGTTTCAGATTGAGGTGCAAGAGGACTTCTGCAGAGAGCACATGTTGGAGACTGGGGTGCAGAAGGACTATTGCAGAGAGCAGAGGTTGAAGACTGGAGTGCAGAAGGACTGTTGCAGAGAGCAAGGTTGGAGACTGAGGTGCAGAAAGACTGTTACAGAGAGGCAGATTTTGGAGACTGGGGTCCTGAAAAATGGTAAAGAGAGCAGGGGTTGGAGAATGGGGTGCAGAAGGATCGTTATAGAGAACAGATGTCGGAGTCTGGGGTGCAGAAGGCCTGTTACAGAGAGCAGAGTTTGGAGAAGGGGTGCAGACATACTTTTGCAGAGAGTAGAGCCCGAGGTGCAGAAAGACCATTGCAGAGAGCAGAGTTTGGAGACTGAAGGTGCACAAGGATTGTTACAGAGAGCATACGTTGGAGACTTGGTCTCAGAAGGACTGCTGCAGAGAGCAGAGGCTGGTCATGGGGTGTAGCAGGACTGTTGCAGAGAGCACAGGTTTGAGATTTGGGTGACGAAGGACTGTTGCAGAGAGTACGGGTTGAAGACTGTGTTGCAGTAGGACTGTTACAGAGGCAGAGGTTGGAGACTTTGGTGCAGAAGGACTTTTGCGGAGAGCAGATGTTGGAGACTGGGTTTCAGAAGGAATGTTGCAGAGAGCAGAGTTTGTAAACTGAGATGCAGAAGTACTTTTACAGAAAGAAGAGTTTGGAGATTGGGGTGCAGATGGACTGATATGGAAAGCAGAGTTTTGAGACTCGGGTGCAGAAGAACTGTTGCAGAGAGCAGAGGTTGGAGAATGGGGTGCATAATGACTGTTACAGAGAGCAGAGTTTGTAGACTGAGATGCAGAAAGACTATTACAGAGAGCAGAGGTTGGAAATTGTGGTGCAGATGGACTGATACAGTAAGCAAAGATTGGAGACTGGGGTGCAGAAGGACTGTTACAGAGAGCAGGGTTTGGAGACTGGGATGCATAAGACCTGTAAGACAGAAGAGGTTGGAGACTTCTGTGCAAAAGGATTGTTACAGATAGCACAGTGTGGAGAGTGTGGTGCAGAAGGATCGTTGCAGAGATCAGAGGTCTCAGACTGAGGCTTAGAAGGACTGATACAGAGTGCAGAGGTTGGAGTCTGAGGTGCATAAAAACTGTTAGAGAACAGAGTTTGGAGACTGGGGTGCAGAAGGACCGTTTCAGAGAGCAGATGTTGGAGACTGGGGTGCAGAAGGACTGTTACAGAAAGCACAAGTTGGAGACTGTGGTGCTGAAACATCATTACAGTGAGCAGAGGTTGGAGACTGAGGTGCAGAAGAACTGTTTGAGAGAGGATAGGTTGGAGACTGGGGTGCAGAAAGATTTTTGCAGAGAGCAGATTTTTCATACTGAGGTGCAGAAAGAATGTAGCAGAGAGCAGGTTTTTCAGACTGAGGTGCAGAAAGAATGTAGCAGAGAGCAGATGTTGGATTCTGGGGTGCCGAGGACTATTACAGAGAGCAAAGTTTGGAGACTGGGTTGCAGAAGAATCGTTAGAGAGAGCACAGGTTGGAGTGTGGGGTGCAGAAGGCCTATTATAGAAAGCAGAGTTTGAAGTCTGGGGTGCAGAAGGCCTTTTACAGAGAGCAGAATTTGGAGACTGGGGTGCAGAAGAACTGTTAAAGAGAACAGAGCATGGACTGGGTTGAAGATGGACTGTTTCAGAGAGCAGAGGTTGGAGACTGTGGTGAAAAAGGATCCTTTAGAGATCGGAGCTTGAAGACTGAGGTGCAGAAGGATCGCTACAGAGAGCACAGATTGAAGACTGGGGTGAAGCAGGACTGATTCAGAGAGCACAGTTGAAAGACTGGGGTGAAGAAGAAACGTTGCAGAGAGCAGAGGTTGGAGACTGGGGTGCAGAAGGACTGTAGCAGAGAGTAGAGGTTGGAGACTGCGGTGCAGAAAGACTGTTGCAGAGAGCAGATTTTGGAGACTGGGATGCAGATGGATCCTTGCAGAGAGAAGTGGTTGGAGACTGGGGTTTAGAAGGACTGTTGCAGAGAGAAGATGTTGGAGACTGGGGTGCAGAAGACCTGTTGCAGAGAGCAGAGGTTGGAGACTGAGGTGCAGAAGGACTGTTACAGAAAGCAGAGGATCGAGACTGAAGTGCAGAAGAACTCTTACAGAGAGCAGAGGTTGGAGACTGGGGTACAGAAGGATCATGCAGAGGGCAGAGGTTGGAGACTAAGGGGCGGAATGATCCTTGCAGAGAGCAGAGGTTTCAGACTGTGGGTCAGAATGTTCGTTACAGAGAGCAGAGTTTGGAGACTGTGGTGCAGAAGGACAGTTACTGAGAGCACAGATGGAGACTGGGGTGCTGAAAAAATGTTGCAGAGAGCAGAAGTTGGATACTGGGGTGCAGACGGACTGTTTCTGAGAGCAGAGGTTCGAGACTGGTGTGCAGAAGAACTGATACAGAAAGCTGACGTTGGAGACTGGGGATTAGAAGGACCGTTACAGAGAGCAGAGTTTTGAGACTGTGTTACAGAAGGACTGTTACAGAGAGCAGAGTTTGAATACTGGGGTGCAGAAAGACTGTTGCAGAGAACAGAGTTTGGAGACTGGGTTGTAGACAAACCGTTTCAGAGAGCAGAGTTTGGAGACTCAGGTGCAGAAAGATTGTTACAGAGAGCAGAGGTAGGATAGTGGTGTGCAAAAAGACTTATCCAGAGAGCATATGTTGGAGAATGGGGTTCAGAAGGCCTGTTAGAGAGAGCAGCGGTTGGAGACTGAGGTGCTGAAGGATCATTTCAGAGAGCAGATATTGGAGAGTGAGATGCAGAAGGACTGTTACTGAGAGGAGCAGTTGGAGACTGTGGTTCAGAAGGATTCTTACAGAGAGAAGAGGATGGAGACTGGGGTGCAGAAAGAGTGTTACAGAGAGAAGAGGATGGAGACTGGTGTACAGAAGAAGTGTAAGAGAGAGCAGAGTTTGTAGATTGGTGTCCAGAAGAACTGTTAAAGAGAGCAGAGTTTGGAGACTGAGATGCAGAAAAGTTGTTACAGAGAGCAGAGTTTTGACACTGATGTTCAGAGGGACTGTTACAGCGAGCAGAGCTTGGAGACTGGTGTGTAGGAGGATCATTGCAGAGAACAGAGGTTTGAGACTGAGGTGCCGAAGGACCATTGCAGAGAGCCGAGGATGCAGACTGAAGTGCAGAAGGATCGCTACAGATTGCAGAGTTTGAAGACAGAGAGCACAGGTTGGAGACTGGGGTTAAGAAGAAATGTTGCAGAGAGCAGAGGTTGCAGAAGGATTTAACAGAGAGCATTTTGGAGACTGAATTTCAGAATGACTGTTTCAGAGAGCAAAGGTTGGAAACTGGGGTCCAGAAGGACTGTTTCAGAGTGTAGAGTTTTCAGACTGATGTGCAGAAAGACTGTAGTAGAGAGCAGATATTGGATCAATGGGTGCAGAAGGACTGTTACAGAGAGCAGAGTTTGGAGACTGGGTTGCAGAAGAATCGTTGCAGAGAGCACAGGTTGGGGGCTTGGGTGCAGAAGGCCTGTTACAGAGAGCAGTGGTTGAAGACTGGAAGGATCTTATAGAGAACAGAGTTTTGGAGACAGAGATGCAGAAATACTTTGTAGAGCATAAAGGTTGGAGACTTAGAAGCAGAAGGACTGTTGTAGAGAGCAGAGGTTGGAGACTGAGGTCCAGAAGGATCGTTACAGAGATCAGAGTGTGGAGACTGGGGAGAAGAAGGAGTGTTACAGAGAGCAGAGTTTGGAGATTGGGGTGCAGTAGAACTGTTACCTGGAGCAGAGGTTGGAGAATGGGGTGCAGAAGAACTGTTGCAGAGAGCAGAGTTTGGAGACTGAGGTGCAGAAGGACTGTTACAAAGAGCAGAGGTTGGAAACTGAGGTGCAGAAAAACCGTTGCAGAGAGCAGAGGTTGGAACCTGGGGAGAAGAAGGATCATTGCAGAGAAAGGATGTTGGAGACTGGGGTTCAGAAAGACTGTTACAGAGAGCAGAGGTTGGAGACTAAAATGCAGAAGGACCTATTCAGATTGCAGAACTTCGAGACTGAGGTGGAGTAGGACTTTTAGAGAGGAGAGGTTGGAGACTGGGGTGCAAAAGGATTCTTACACAGAGCAGAGTATGGAGACTGGGGTGCAGAAGGAATTTTACAGAGTGCAGAGTTTGGAGATTGGGGTTCAGAAGAACTGTTACAGAGAGCAAAGGTTGGAGACTGGGGTGTAGAAGGCCTCTTACAGAAAAAAGAGTTTGGAGAATTATGTGAAGATGAATTTTTAAAGAGAGCAGATTTTGGACACTGATGTGCAGAAGGACAGTTACAGAGAGCAGAGATTGGAGACTGGGGTTCAGAAGGAGTGTTGAAAAGAGCAGAGTTTGGAGACTGTGGTGAAGAAGGATCGATGCAGAGAGCAGAGGTTGGAGACTGGGGTGCAGCAGGACAGTTGCAGAGAGCACTGTTTGGAGACTGGTGTGAAGAAGGACTGTAGCAGAGAGCAGAGGTTGAAAACTGGGGTGCAGAAGGATCGTTGAAGAGAGCAGAGTTTGGAGACTGGGGTGTAGAAGGACTGTTGCAGAGAGAAGAGGATGGAGACTGAAGTGAAGAAGGACTGTTACAGAGAGCATAGGTTGGAGACTTGGGTGCAGAATACAGAGAACAGAGTTTGGAGACTGCGGTACATAAGGAGTGTTACAGAGAGCAGATGTTGGAGACTGAAGAGCAGAAGGAGTGTTACAAGGACAGACGTTGGAGACTGGGGTGCAGAAGGATCGTTGCAAGGAGCAGAGCTTGGAGACAGGGGTGCAGAACTATCTTACAGAGAGACGAAATCGGAGACTGAGGTGCAGAAGAAGTTTTGCAGAGATCAGAGGTTGGAGACTAGCGTGCAGTAGGATCATTGCAGAGAGCAGAGGTTGGAGACTGGTGTGCAGAAGGATCGTTCCAGAGAGCAGAGGTTGGAGACTGGGGTGCAGAAGGCCTGCTACAGAGAGCAGAGTTTGGAGACTGGGTTGCTGAAAGATCTTACAGAAGCAGAGGTTGGAGACTGAGGTGCAGGTGGACTGTTACAGAGAGTAGTGGTTGGAGACTGGGTTGCTGAAGGATCTTACAGAGAGCAGAAGTTGGAGACTGAGGTGTAGAAAAACTGTTACAGAGAGCAGCGTTTGTAGACTGAGGTGCAGAAAGACTGTTATTGTAAGCAGAGATTGGAAATTGGGGTGCAGAAGGACAGTTACAGAGACCAGGATTTGGAGACTGCGGTATAGAAAAACTGTTACAGAGAGCAGAGGTTGGAGACTGGGGTGCAGAAGAAATATTACAGAGAGAACAGGTTTTAGACTGAGGTGTAGAAGTATATATATAGAGAACAGAGGTTTGAGACTGGGCTTCAGAAGGACTGATACAGAAAGCAGAGTTTGGAAACTGGGTTGCAGAAGGACCGTTACGGAGAGCAGAGGGTGGAGACTGCGTTTCAGAAGGACTGTTACAGAGTGCATATGTTGGAGACTGGGGAGCAGAAGGACTATTGCAGAGGACAGAGTTTGGAGACTGGGGTGCCGCAGGACACTTGCAAAAAGCAGAGGTTAAAGACTGGGTTGGAGAAGGAATGTTACAGAGTGTAGAGTTTGGAAACTGGAGTGCAGAAGAATCTTACAGAGTGCAGAGTTTGGAGACTGTGGTGCAGAAGGACTGTTGCAGAGAGCAGAGGTTTGAGACTGCGGTGCAGAAAGACGGTTACAGAAAGCACAGGTTGGAGACTGGGGTGCAGAAGGATAGATACAGAGCGCAGAGGTTGGAGCCTGGGGTTCAGAAGGACTGATATAAAAAGTAGAGGTAAAGTCTGGGCTGCAGAAGGACCATTACAAAGAGCAGAGGTTGGAGACTTCGGTACAGAAGGACTGTTACAGAGAGCAGATGTTGGAGACTGGGAAGCAGAAGGACTGTTACAGAGGACAGAGGTTGGAGACTGGGGTGCCACAGGACCTTTGAAGAAAGCAGAGGTTACAGACTGCGGTGGAGAAGAAATGTTAGAGACAGCAGATTTTGGACACTGGTGTGCAGAAAGATCTTACAGAGAGCAGAGGTTGGAAACTGAGGTGCAGAAGGACTGTTGCAGAGAGCACACGTTGGAGCCTTAGCTCAAGAAGGATCGTTGCACAGAGCAGAATTTGGAGACTGGAGTTAGAAAAACTGTTGCTGAGAGCAGATGTTGGAAAATGGGGTGCAAAGGACTGTTGCAGAGAGCAGAGGTTGGAGAATTGGGTGCAGCAGGATTGTTGCAGAGAGCAGAGGTTGAAGACTGAGGTGCAGAAGGACTGTTACGGAGAGCAGAAGTTGGAGACTGGGGTGCAGAAAGACGGATACAGAGAGCAGAGGTTGGAGACTGGGGTGCAGAAGGAAGGTTACAGATAGCAGAGGTTGGAGACTGGGGTGCAGAAGGACTGTTGCAGAGAGCAGAGATTGTCGACTGTGGTGCAAAAGGACTGTTTCAGAGAGCAGAGGTTTGAGACTGGTGTGGAGAAGAATCGTTTCAGAGAGAAGAATTTGGAGACTTGGGTGAGATGGTCTGTTACATAGAACACTGCTTGGGGACTGGGTTGATGAAGGATCTTACAGAGAGCAGAGGTTGGAGACTTAGGTGCAGGGGGACTTTTACCGAGAGCAGTGGTTAGAGACTGTGGTGTAGTAGGATCATTGCAGAGAACAGAGGTTGGAGACTGGGGAGCAGAAGGCCCGTTAGGGAGAGCAGAGGTTGGAGACTGCATTACAGAAGGACTGTAACACAGATCAGAGGTTGGAGACTGTTGTGCAGAAGGACGGTTACAGAGTGCAGAGTTTAAAGACTGGGTTGCAGAAGGATCTTACAGAGAGCAGAATTGCGAGTCTGAGGTGCAGAAGTATGTTACAGACAGCAGAGGTAGGAGACGGGGTGCAGAAGGTTCGTTGCAGACAGCAGAGTTTTTAGACTGAGGTTCAGAAGGACTGTTGCAGAGAGCAGATTTTGGAGACTGGGGTGTAGAAGGACTGTTGGAGAGAGCAGAGGTTGGACACTGGTTTGAAGAAAGACTGTTACAGAGAGCAGAGTTTGGAGACTGGATTTTAGAAGGATCCTACAGAGAGCAGAGTTTGGAGACTGAAGTGCAGAAGGACTGTTACAGAGAGTAGCGGTTGGACACTGAGGTCCAGTAGGACCCTTCAGAGAAGAGAGTTTGGAGACTGAGGTGCGGAAGGATTGTTACAGAGATCAGAGTTTGGAGAAGGGTGCAGAAGGTCTGTTGCATAGAGCAGAGGTGGGAGACTGGAGTGCAAAAGCACTGTTGCAGACAGCAGAGGTTGGAGACTGGGGTGCAGAAAGACTGTTGCCGAGAGCAGAGGTTGGAGACTGAGGTGCAGAAGGAATCTTAGAGAGAGCAGATGTTGGAGACTGGGGTGCAGGAGGATTGATGCAGAAAGCAGAGATTGGATTCTGGGGTGCAGAAAGACCGTTACAGAGAGCAGAGTTTAGAGATTGCAGTAAAGAAGGACTGTTGCAGAGATCAGAGTTTGGAGACTGGGGTTCAGAAGGACTGTTGCAGAGAGTAAATTTTGGAGACTGAGGTTCAGAAGTCCAGTTACATTGAGCAGAGGTTGGAGACTGGGTTGCAGGAGGATTGTTGCAAATAGTAGACCTTTGAGACAGGGGTGCAGAAGGATCTTACAGAGAGAAGAAATTGAAGACTTAGTTGCAGAAGGATTGTTGCAAAGATCAGAGGTTGGAGACTGGCGTGCAGTAGGATCATTGCAGAGAGCAGAGGTTGGAGTTTCGTGTGCACAAGGATCGTTGCAGAGAGCAGAGGTTGGAGACTGGGGTGCAGAAGGCCTGCTACAGAGAGCAGAGTTTGGAGACTGGCGTGCAGAAGGCCTGTTACAGAGAGGAAAGCTTGGACACTCGGGTGCAGAAGGACTGTTATAGAGATCAGAGTTTAGAGACTGGGTTACTGAAGGATCTTACAGAGGGAAGAGGTTGTAGACTGAGGTGCAGGTGGACTGTTACAGAGAGCAGTGGTTGGAGACTAGGGTGCAGAGGATCGTTCAGAGAGGAGAAGATTCAGACTGAGGTTCAGAAGGACGGTTACAGAGAGCAGAGGTTGGAGACTGAGTTGTAAAAGGACTGTTACAGAGAGAAGCATTTGAAGACTCAGGTGAAGAAGGACTGTTACAGGTAGCAGAGTTTGGAAATTGGGTGCAGAAGGACCGTTAAAGAGAGCAGAGGTTGGAGACTGCGGTATAGGACTGTTAATGAGAGCAGATGTTGGAGACTGTGGTGCAGGAGGACTGATGCAGAAAGCAGAGATTGGATTCTTGGGTGCAGAAAGACCGTTACAGGGAGCAGATGTTGGAGACTGCAGTACAGAAGGACTGTTGCAGACAGCAATGTTGGGAGACTGGTGTGCAGAAGGACTCTTACATAGAGCACAACTTGGAGACTGAGGTGCAGCAGGATAGATACAGAGAACAGTGTTTGGAGACGGGGTTAAAATTTACTGATACAGAAAAAAGAGTTTGGAGACTGGGGTGTAGAAGGACTGTTACAGAGAGCAGATCTCGGAGACTGAGGAGCTGAATGACTGTTGCAGAGGACAGAGGTTAGAGACTGGGGTGGAGATAGAATGTTACAGAGAGCAGAGTTTGGGAACTGGAGTGCAGAAGAATCTTAAAAAAAGCAGAGTTTGGAGACTGTGGTGCAGAAGGACTGTTGCCGTGAGCAGACATTGGATCCTGGGGTCCAGAAGGATCGTTGAAGAGAGCAGAGTTTAGAGACTAGGGTGCAGAAGGACTGTTGCAGAGAGCAGATGTTGGAGAATGGGGTGGAAAAGGACAGTTGCAGAGAGCAGCGTATGGAGACTGGGGTGCAGAAGGACTGTAAAAGAGTAGTGGTTGTAGACTGGGGTTCACATGGATCTTACAGAGAGCAGAGTTTGGAGACTGGTGTGCAAAAGGACTGTTGCAGAGAACAGATGTTGGAGACTTGGGTGGAGAAGAATCGTTGCAGAGAGAAGAGGTTGGAGACTGGGGTGCTGAAGGCCTTTTACAGAGAGCAGAGTTTGGAGACTGGGTTGCAGAACTCCTGTTACAGAGAGCAGAGGTTGGAGACTGTTGTGCAGAAAGACTGTTATAGAATGCAGAGTTTGAAGACTGTGTTGCAGAAGGATTATAAAGAGAGCAGAGTTGGGAGACTAAGGTGAAGAAGGACTGTTACAGAGAGCAGAAATAGGACACTGGGTTGCAGAAGGGTCGTTGCAGAGAGCAGAGTTTTCAGATTGAGGTGCAGAAGAACTGTTGCAGAGAGCAGATGTTGGAGTCTGGGATGCAGAAGGTCTGTTGCAGAGAGCAGATGTTGGTTACTAGGGTGCAGAAGGACTGTTGTAGAGAGCAGAGTTTGGAGACTGGGGTGCAGAAAGACTGTTGCAGAGAGCAGAGGTTGGAGAATGAGGTTCCTAAGTCCTGTTACAGAGAGCAGAGGTTGGAGACTTGGGTACAGATGGACTTTTACAGAGAGCAGAATTTGGGTACGGGGGTGTATAAGGATCTTACAGAGAGCAGAATTTGGAGACTGAGGTGCAGAGGACTGTTGCAGAGATCAGAGTTTTGAGACTGGGGTGCAGTAGGATCATTATAGAGAGCAGAGCTTGGAGACTGGGGTGCAGAAGAATCGTGCAGAGAGCAAGGTGTAAGACTGACGTGCTGAAGGACTGTTACAGAGAGCAGATGTTGGAGACTGAGGTGTAGAACGACTGTTACAGAGAGTAAAGTTTGGAGACTGAGGTGAAGAAGGACTATTACAGAAAGCAGAGGTTGGAAATTTTGGTGCAGAGAGACTGTTACACAGACCAGAGTTTGTAGACTGCGGCATAGAAAAAGTGTTACAGAGAGCAGAGGTTGGAGACTGGGGTGTAATTTGACAGTTACAGAGAGAAGTGGTTGAAGATTGGGGTGCAGAAGGATCGTGTAGAGAGCAGAGGTTTCAGACTGAGATGTAGAAGAACTGTTAGAGAGAGCAGAGTTTGAAGACTGAGGTGCAGAAGGACTGTTACAAAAAGCAGAGTTTGAAATTGGGGTGCAGAAGGACCATTACAGAGACCAGAGTTTGGAGACTGTGGTATCGAAAAACTTTTACAGAGAGCAGTGGTTGGAGACTGGGGTGCAGAAGGAATGTTACAGAGAGCACAGGTTGGAGACTGCTGTACAGAAGGACTGTTACAGGAGAAGATGTTGGAGACTGGAAAGCTGAAGGACTGTTTAAGAGGACAGAGCTTGGAAACTGCGGTGCCAAAGGACACTTGCAGAAAGCAGAGGTTAAAAACTGGGGTGGAGAAGGAATTTTACAGAGAGCAGAGTTTGGAATCTGGAGTGCAGAAAGATCTTACAGAGAGCAGAGGTTGGAGAGTGTGGTGCAGATGGACTGTTAACGAGAGCAGAGGTTGGAGAATGCGGTGAAGAGCAGAGGTTAGAGACTGGGGTGGAGAAAAACTGTTGTAGAGAGGAGAGTTTGGAGACTGACTTGCGGAAGTCCTGTTACAAAGAGCAGAGGTCGGAGACTTTGGTGCAGAAGGACTCTTATAGAGAGCTGAGATTAGATGCAGGGCTGCAGAAGCATCTTACTGAGGTCAGAAATTGGCGACTGAGGTGCAGAAGGACTGTTGCAGAGAGTAGAGTTTGGAGATTGAGGTGCAAAAGGCCTGTTACAGAGATCAGAGTTTGGAGACTAGGGTGCAGAAGGATCGTTGCAGAGAACAGAGTTTTCAGACTGAGGTGCAGAAGGACTTTTGCAGAGAGCACATGTTGGAGACTGGGGTGCAGAAGCACTGTTGCAGAGAGCAGAGGTTTGAGACGGGGGTGCAGAAGGATCGTTATAGAGAGCAGAGGTTGGAGACTGGGGTGCAGAAGGATTGTTAAAGAGAACAGACATCGAAGACTGGGGTGCAGAAGGCCTGTTACGGAGAGCAGAGTTTGGAGCAGGGGTGCAGAAGTACTTTTACAGTGAGTAGTGTTTGGAGAATGAGGTGCAGAAGGACCGTTGCAGAGAGCAGAGGTTGGATACTGAGTTGCAGAAGGATTGTTACAGAGAGCGGAGGTTGGATACTGGATTGCAAAGGGACTGCTGCAGAGAGCAGAGGCTGGACATGGGGTGTTGAAGAACCGGTACAGAGAGCAGATTTTGGAATCTGCAATACAGGAGGACTGGGACAGACAACAGAGTTTGGAGACTGGTGTGGAGATGGACTGTTTCAAAGTGCAGACCTTGGTGACTGGGGTGCTTTAGAAATGTTGCAGAGAATTGAGGTTGGAGACTGGGGTGCAGAAGAACTTTCGAAGAGAGCAGAGGTTGGAGACTTAGGTGCAGAAGGAATGTTGCAAAAAGCAGAGGTTGGAAACTGTGGTTCAGAAAGAATGATACAGAAAGGAGAGGTTGGGGACTGTGGTGCAGAAGGTCCGTTACAGATAGCAGAGGTTGGTGACTGTGGTACAGAAGGACTGTTACAGAGAGCAGAGGTTGGAGACTGGGGAGCAGCAGGACTCTTACAGAGAGCAGAGGTTGGAGGCTGCGGTGCAGAAGCACTGTTACAGAGAGCCGATTTTGGAGACTGAGGTGCAGAAGGACTGTTACAGAAAGCAGAGTTTGGAGACTGGAGTGCACAAGGATTGTTGCAGAGAGCAGAGTTTTCAGACTAAGGTTCAGAAGGACTGTTGCAGATCGCAGATGTTGGAGACTGGGGTGCCGAAAGACTTTTGCAGAGAACAGAGGTTGGAGAACAGGGTGCAAAAGGATCGCTGTAGAGAGCAGAGGTTTGAGACTGGAGTGCAGAATTATTGTTATAGAGATCAGAGGTTGGAGACTGGGGTGCACAAGGACTGTTACTGATAGCAGAGTTTGGAGACTGGGGTGTAGAAGGACTGTTACAGAAAGCAGAGGTTTGAAACTTGGGTGCAGAAGGACCGTTACAGAGAGCAGATTTTGGAGACTGCACTACACGAGGTCTGTAAAAGAGAGCAGAAGTTGGAGACTGGTGTGGAGAAGGACTATTTCAGAGTGCAGACCTTGGAGACTGGGTGCAGAAGAACTGTTGCAGAGAGCAGAGTTTGGAAACTGTTGTGCAGAAGGAATGATACAGAAAGGAGAGGTTGAAGACTGTGGTGCAGAAAAAAGTTACAGACAGCAGAGGTCGGAGACTGGGGTGCAGAAGTATTGTTACAGAGAGCAGAGAATGGAGACTGGGGTGAAGAAGTATTGTTACAGAGAGCAGAGTTTGGAGACTGGGTTGCAGAAGGACTGTTAAACAGAGCAGAGGTTGAAGACTGGGGTGTAGAAGGACTGTTGCACAGAGCAGATGTTGAAGACTTGGGTGCAGAAGGACTGTTACAGAGAGCAGAGATTGGAGACTAGGGTGCAGAAGGATTGTTGCAGATAGCAGAGGTTGGAAACTGGGGTGAAGAAGGACTGTTGCAGCGAGCAGGTGTTGGAGACTTGGGTGCAGAAGGACTTTTGCACAGAATAGAATTTGGAGACTGAGGTGCAGAAGGACTGTATCAGATAGCAGAGGTTGGAGACTGGGGTGCAGAAGGACTGATATAGAAAGCAGAGGTTGGAGACTGAGGTGCAGAAGGCCCATTACAGTGAGCAGAATTTGGAGACTGCAATACAGGAGGACTGTTATAGAGAGCAGAGGTTTGGGACTGGAGTGGAGAAGAACTGTTTCAGAGTGCAGATGTTGGAGACTGGTGTGCAGAAGAACTGTTGCAGAGAGCAGAGGTAAGAGACTGAGATGCAGAAAGACTGTTACAGAGAGCAGAGGTTGGAGACTGGGGTGCCGAAGGACTGATACAGAAAGCAGAGGTTGGAGACTGAGGTGCAGAAGGACCATTACAGAGAGCAGAATTTGGAGACTACAATACAGGAGGACTGTTACAGAGAGCAGAGGTTGGAGACTGGAGTGGAGAAGAACTGTTTCAGAGTGCAGATGTTGGAGACTGGTCTCCAGAAGAACTGTTGCAGAGAGCAGAGGTAGGAGACTGAGATGCAGAAAGACTGTTACAGAGAGCAGAGTTTGTAGACTGGGGTGCAGCAAGACTGATACAGAGAGCAGAGTTTGGAGACTTGGGTTCAGAAGGCCTGTTAAAGAGAGCAGAGGTTGGAGACTGCATACAGAAGGGCTGTTACAAAGAGCAGAGTTTGGAGACTCGGTTGCAGAAGAATATTACGTAGAGCAGAGTTTGGAGACTGCAGTGCAGAAGGATTGTTACAGAGAGCAGAGGGTGGCGACTGGGGTGCAGTAGGATTATTGCAGAGAGCAGAGGATGGAGACTGGTGTTCAGAAGGATCCTTTCAGGGAGCAGAGGTCAGAGACTTGGGTGCAGAAGAACGGTTGCAGAAAGCAGATGTTGGAGACATGGATGCAGAAGGATTGTAGCAGAGAGGGACAATTGGAAACTGGGTTGCAGAATGACTGTTACACAGAGCAGAGGTTGAAGACTGGAGTGTAGAAGGACTGTTAAAGAGAGCAGAAGTTGGAGACTGGGGTGCAGAAGGACTGATACAGAAAGCACAGGTTGGAGACTTGGGTCTAGAATGAACATTACAGAGAGCAGTGGTTGGAGACTGCAGTACAGAAGGACTGTTACAGAGAGCAGAGGGTGGAGACCATGGTACAGAATGACTGTTGCAGAGAGCAGAGGTTGGAGAATGGGATGCAGAAGGACTGTTTCAGAGAGTATATGTTAAAGGCTGGGGTGAAATAGAACTGTTGCAGAGAGCAGAAGTTGGAGACTGGGGTGCAGAAGGATTGTTGCAGGGAGCAGAAGTTGGAGCCTGGGGTGAAGAAGGACTGTTACAGAGATCAGAGTTTGGAGATTTGTATGCAGAAGGATCTTACAGAGAGCAGAGCCTGGAGAGTGAGGTGCAGACGAACTGGTGCACAGAGCAGAGGTTGGAGACTGGGGTGCAGAAGGACTATTACAGAGAGCAGAGTTTGGAGACTGGGTGGCAGAAAAAACTTATATAGAGCACACTTTGGAGACTGAGGTGCAGAAGGAATGTTACCGAGAGCAATGGTTGGAGACTGGGGTGCAGAAGTATTTTTGCAGGGAGCAGAGGTTGGAGACTGACATCTTGAAGTACTCTAGTAGACAACAGATGTTGGAGAATGGGGTGCAGATTAACCGTTGCAGAGAGGAATGTTACCGAGAGCAATGGTTGGAGACTGGGGTGCAGAAGTATTTTTGCAGGGAGCAGAGGTTGGAGACTGACATGCTGAAGTACTCTAGTAGACAACAGAGGTTGGAGAATGGGGTGCAGATTAACCGTTGCAGAGAGCAGATGTTGGAGACTGAGGTGCAGAAGGATTGTTACAGAGAACAAAGGTTGGAGACTCGGGTGAAGAAGGACTGTTACGGAGATTGAAGTTTGGAGACTGGAGTGCAGAAGGATCTTTCATAGAGCAGATGTTGGAGACTGCGGTTCAGATGAACTGTTGCACAGAGCAGAGGTTTGAGACTGGGGTGCAGAAGGACTGTTACAAAGAGCAGAGTTTTGAGACAGGGTTGCAGAAGTATCTTACAGAGAGAAGAGGTTGTAAGACTGGGTTGAAGAAGGACAGTTACACATAGCACAGTTTGGAGATCTGAGTGTAGAAGAAATGTTGCAGAGAGCAGAGGTTGGAGACAAGGGTGCAGAAGGACTGTTGTAGAGAGTAGAGGTTGAAGATATAGGTGCAGAAGGACTGATACAGAGAGCAGAGGTTGGAGACTGGGGTGCAGAAGGACTGATAAACAAAGCAGAGTTTGGATACTGGGGTGCAGAAGGACCATTACAGAGAGCAGAGGTTGGAGATTGCAGTATAGAAGGACTGTTATAGAGAGCAGAGTTTGGAGACTGCGGTGGAATAGGACTGTTACAGAGAGCATATTTTGGAGACTGGGGTGAGGAAAGACTGTTGCAGAGAGAAGAGGTTGACGACTGGGTTGCAGAAAGACTGTTGCAGAGAGCAGAGGTTGCAGAGTGAGGTGCAGAAGGACTGTTACAGAGAGCAGAGTTTGGAGACTGTGGTGAAGAAAGACTGATACAGAAAGCAGAGGTTGGAGACTGGGGTGCAGAAAGACCCTTATGGAGAACAGAGTTTGAAGACTGCGGTACAGAAGAACTGTTGTAGAGAACAAGGTTGGAGACTGGGCTGCAGAAGTATCATTGCAGAGAGCAACCGTGGATACTGGGGTGTAGAAAGAATGTTACAGAGAGGAAAGTTTGGAGACTGGGGTGCAGAAAAAATTTTGCAGAGAGCAGACGTTGGAGACTGGGGTGCAGAAAGATCTTTACACAGAGTAGATTATGGAGACTGGGGTATAGAAGGACTGTTCTAGAGAACAGAGGTTGGAGAGTGGGGTGCAGAAGGACTGTTACAGAGAGCAGACGTTGAAGCCTGGCGTGCAGAACACTGGATACAGAAAGCAGAGTTTGAAGACTGGGTTGCAGAAGGATTGATACAAAAAGCAGAGGTTGGAGATTGGGTGCACAAGGACCCTTACAGAGAACAGAGATTGGAGACTGTGGTACAGAAGGACTGTTAAAGAGAATAGAGGTTGGAGACTGGGGTGCAGAATAAATGTTTTAGAGAACAGAGGTTGGAGAGTTTGGTGATGAAGGACCATTGCAGAAAGCATAGGTTGTAGACTGGGTTTCAGAAGGATCTTACACAGAGCAGAGTTTGGACACTGAGGTCCAGAAGGACTGTTGCAGAGAGCAAAGGTTCGAGATTGGGACACAGAAGGACTGTTGCAGAGAGCAGAGGTTGGAGTCTGAGGTGCAGAAGGACAGTTACAGAGAACAGAGGTTGGAGACTTCGGTGGAAAAGTACTGTTGCAGAGAGCAGATTTCAGAGACTGGGGTGAGGAAGGACTGTTGCAAAGAGCAGAGGTTGAAGACTGGGGTGCAGAAGAACTGTTGCATAGAGAAAAGGTTGCAGAGTGAGGTGCAGAAGGACTGTTACAGAGAGCAGAGTTTGGAGACTGGGGAGCAAGAGGATTGTTACAGAGGCCAGAGTTTGGATACTGGGTTGCAGAAGGATCTTATATAGAGCAGAGTTTGGAAACTGAGGTGCAATAGGACTGTTACAGAGAGCAGAGGTTGGAGACTGGGGTGCAGAAGAATACTTGGAGAGGGCAGAGATTGGTGACTGAGATGCAGAAGGACTGTTACAGAAAGCAGATTTTAGAGACTTGGATGCACAAAGATCGTTGCAGAGAGCAGAGTTTTCAGACTGAGGTGCAGAAGGATTGTTGCAGAGAGCAGATGTTGTAGACTGGGGTGCAGATGGATCGTTGCAGAGAGCAAATGTTGAAGACTGGGGTGCAGTAGGATTGTTACAGAGAGCAGAGGTTGGAGATAGGGGTTAAAAAGTACCATTGCAGAGATCAGAGTTTGGGAACTGAGGTGAAGAAGGACTGTTGCAGGGACCAGAATTTGAAACAGCGGTGCAGAAGGACTGGTGCAGAGAGCAGAGCTTGGAGACGGAGATGCAGAAAGACTGTAACACAGAGTAGAGGTTGGAGACTGTGGTACAGAAAGATTGTTATTGAGAGCAGAGTTTGGAGACTGGGGTGCAGAAGGACTGTTGCAGAGAGGAGAAGTTGGAGACTGAGGTGCAAAAGGACTGTTACAGACAGCAGAGTTTGGAGACAGTGGTGCAGGAGGACTGATACAGAAAGCAGAAGTTGGATACTGGGGTGCAGAAGGACCATTATAGAGAGCAGAGGTTGGAGATTGCAGTACAGAAGGACTGTTACAGAGAGAAGAGGTTGGAGACTGTGGTGCAGAAGGACTGTTACAGAGAGCAGATGTTGAAGACTGGGGAGCAGAAGGACTGTTACAGAGAGAAGAGTTTGGAGACTGGGGACCAGAAGAAATGTTACAGAGAGCAGAGTTTGGAAACTGGGGTTCAGAAGGATCTTAGAGAGAGCAGCGGTTGGATACGGGGGTGCAGAAGGACTGTTACAGAGAGCAGAGGTTGGAGACTAAGGTGCAGAATTACTGTTACAGAAAGCAGAGTTTGGATACTGGGGTGCACAAGGATTGTTGCAGAGAGAAGAGTTTTCAGACTGAGGTGAAGAAGGACTGTTGCAGAGAGCAGATGTTGGAGACTGGGTGCAGAAGGATTGTTGCAGAGAGCAGAGGTTGGAGACTGGGGAGCAGAAGGATTTTGAAAGAGAGCAGAGGTTTGAGACTGGGGTGCAGAAGGACCATTGCAGAGATCTGAGTTTGGGAACTGAGGTTAAGAAGGATTTTTTGAGAGAACAGATGTTGGAGACTTTGGTGCAGAAAGACTGTTGCAGAGAGCAGAGGTTGGAGACTGGGGTTTAGAAGGACTGTTGCTGAGAGCAGAGTTTGGAGACTGGGGTGCAGGAGGACTGTTAAAAGGAGCATAGTTTGGAGACACGGTTGCAGCAGCATCTTACACAGAGAAGAGTTTGAAGACTGAGGTGCAACAGGACTGTTACAGAGAGCAGAGTTCGGAAACTGGGGTGCAGAAGGATCTTTGCAGAAGGCAGAGTTTGGAGACTGGGTTGCAGAAGAATCTTACAGAGATCAGAGGTGGAAGACTCAGGTGTAGAAGGAATGTTACAGAGAGTAGAGTTTGCAGACTGAGGTGTAGAATGTCCATTGCACAGAACAGAGGTTGGAGACTGAGGTGCAGAAGGATTGTTACAGATAGCAAAGCCTGGAGACTGGGGTCCAGAAAGACTGTTGCAGATTGCAGAGGTTGGAGACTGGGGTTTAGAAGTACTGTTTCAGGTAGCAGGTGTTGGAGACTTGGGTGCAGAAGGACTGTTGCAGAGAGATGATTTTGGAGACTGAGGAGCAGAAAGACTGTATCAGAGAGAAGATGTTAAAGACTGGGGTGCACAAGAACTGATACAGAAAGCAGAGGTTGGAGACTGGGTTGCAAACGGACCGTTACAGAAAGGAAAGTTTGAAGACAGTAATACAGGGGGACTGTTACAGAGAGCAGAGTTTGGAGACTGGGGTGGAGAAGAAATGTTTCAGAGTGCAGATTTTGGAGACTGGGGTAGAGAAGAAATTTTGAAGAGAGCATAGGTTGGAGACTCGGGTGCAGAAGAACTGTCGCAGATAGCAGAGGTTTGAGACTGAGGTGCAGAAAGAATGTTACAGAGAGCAGAGGTTGGAGACTGGGGTGCAATTACTGATACAGAAAGCAGAGGTTGGAGACTGGGGTGCAGAAGGACCGTTACAGAGAGCAGAGTTTGGAGACTAAGGTACAGTATGACTGTTGCAGAGAGCAGATGTTAAAGACTGTTTTTCAGAAGGACTTTTGCAGAGAGCAGAGGTTTTAGAATGGGGTGCAGAAGTAAGGTTGCAGAAAGCAGAGGTTGGAGACAGAGGTGCAAAAGGACTGTTACACAGAGCCGAGGTTGGAAACAGTGGTACAGAAGGACTGATACAGAAAGCAGAGTTTTGAGACTGGAATGCATAACGACCCTTACAGAGAGCAGAGTTTGGAGACTGGGGAGAAGATGGACTGCTACAGAGAACAGAGTTTGGAGACTGGGGTGCAGCAGGACCGGTGCAGAATGCTTAGGTTGGAGCCTGGGGTGTAGTAGGAATGTTACAGAGAGCAGAGTTTTTAAACTGGCATGCAGAAGTTTCTGACAGAAAGCAGAGGTTGGAGACAGGCGTGCATAAGGACTGTTGAGGACCGGAGACGTTCGAGACTGGCGTGCAGAGAATCTTTGCAGAGAGCAGATGTTAAAGACTGGGGTGCAGAAGGAGTTTTGCAGAGAGTAGACGTTGGAGAATGGGGTGCAGAAGGATCGTTACAGACAGCAGAGGTTTGAGACTGGGGTACAGAATTACTTTTACAGAGAGTAGAGCTGGAGACTGAGGTGCAGAAGGACTGTTGCAGACAGCAGAGGTTGGAGACTGAGTTGCAAAAACACTGTTACAGAGAGTAGAGGTTGGAGATTGGGGTGCAAAAGTTCTGTTACAGAGAGCAGAGTTTGGAGACTGGGGTGCAGAATAACTGTTACAGAGAGCAGAGTTTTTAGACAAGGTTGCAGAAGGATCTTACGAAGAGCAGAGATTGTAGACCAAGGTGTAGCAGGACTGGTACAGAGAGCAGATGTTGCAGAGTGAGGTGCAGAAGGACTGTTACAGAGAGTAGAGGTTGGAAACTGAGGTGCAGAATGATCGTTGCAGAGAAGAGAGTTTTAAGACTGAGGTGCAGAAGGACTGTTTCAGAGATCACATGTTGGAGACTGGGATACAGAAAGACTGTTGCAGAGTGCAGAGGGTGGAGACTGGGGTGCTGAAGGATCATTGTAGAGAGCAGAGTTTAGATACTAGGGTGCAGAAGGATTGTTATAGAAAACAGACTTTGGAGACTGGGGTGTAGAAGGCCTGTTACGGAGAGGAGAGTTTGGATAAGGGGTGCAGAAGGAATGTTAAAGGGGGCAGAGATTGGAGACTGGTTTGCAGAAGAATCTTGATAGCAGACGTTGGAGACTGAGGTGGAGAAGGACTGTTTAAGAGAGTAGAGGTTGGAGACTGAGATGCAGTAGGATTGTTACAGAGAGCATAGTTTAGAGACTTGGGTGCAGAAGGACTGTTGCAGATAGCAGAGTTTGGAGACTGGGGTGTAGATGGACTGTTGAAGAGACGAGAAGTTGGAGACTGAGGTGCTGAAAAACTTTTGCAGAGAGCATAGTTAGGAGACTGAGATGCAGAAAGACTGTTAGAGAGAGCAGAGGTTGAAGACTGGGTGCAGAAGGACTGATACAGAAAGCAGAGGTTGGAGACTGGGTTGCAGAAGGACCGTTACAGAGAGCAGAGGTTGGAGTCTGCAGTACAGAAGGACTGTTACAGATTGCAGAGTTTGGATACTGGGGTGGAGAAGGACTGTTTCATAGAGTAGATTTTGGAGACTGAGGTGCAGAAGAACTGTTGCAGTTAACAGATGCAAAAGACTGAGGTGCAGAAGGAATGTTGCAGAGAGCAGAGTTTGGAGACTGAGTTGCTTAATTACTGTTGCAGACAACAGAGGTTGGAGACTGCGGTGCAGAAGGACCATTGAAGAGAGCAAATTATGGAAACTAAGGTGCAGAAGGATTCTTTTAGAGAGCAGAGGTTGGAGACTGGGGTGCAAAAGGCCTGTTACAGAGATCAGAGTTTGAAGACTGGGGTGCAGAAAGATCGTACAGAGAGCAGAGTTTGGAGACTGGGTGTACACAAACTGTTGCACAGAACGGATGTTGGATACTGGGTTGGAGCAGGATCGTTGCAGAGAGAAGACTTTGGAGACAGGGACACAGAAGGCCTGTTACAGAGAGAAGAGTTTGGAGACTGGGGTGCAGAAGGCCTTTAACAACAAGCAGAGGTTGGAGACTGGGGTGAAGAAGGACTGTTACAGAGAGCAGAGGTTGGAGACTGAGGTTCAGAAGAACTGTTACAGAGAGCAGAGGCTGTAGACTGGGGTGCAGAAGGACTGTTGCAGAGAACACAGGTTGGAGACTGGCGTGCAGAAGGACAGTTGCAGAGAGCACAATTAGAAGACTGGGGTGGAGAAAGAATGTTACATAGAGCAGAGTTTGGAAACTGGTGTGCAGAATGATCTTACAGAGAGCAGAGATTGAAGACTGAGGTGCAGAAGGACTTTTACAGATAGCAGAGGTGGGAGACTGATATGCAGAACGACTATTTCAGAAAGCAGAGTTTGGAGACTGGGGTGTAGAAGAATAGTTGCAGAGAGCAGATTTGTCAGACTGAGTTGAAGAAGAGAGCAGATGTTGGAGACTGCGTTGTAGAAAGACTTTTGCAGAGAGCAGATGTTGGAGACTGGGTTTCAAAAGAATCGATGCAGAGAGCAGAGGTTGGAGACTGGTGTGCAAAACGATTGTTACAGAGAGGAGAGTTTGGAAAATGGGGTGCAGAAGGACGATTGAAGAGAGCAGAATTTGGGGACTGAGGTGCAAAAGGATTGTTACAGAGAACAGAAGTAGGAGGACTGTTGCAGCAAGCAGAGGTTGGACACTCTGGTGCAGAAATATCATTGCAGAGAGCAGAGGTTGGAGACCTTGGTGCAGAAGGACTGTTACAAATAGCAGAGTTTGAAGACTGGGTAGCAGAAGGATCTTACAGAGAGCTAGGTTAGAGACTGAAATGCAGAAGCACTGTTACAGAGAGGTTGTATTTTGAGGTGCAGAAGGACCGTTGCATAGAGCACAGGTTGGAGAATGAGGTGCAGAAGGATTGATAGTGAGAGAAGAGTTTGGAAACTGGGGTGCAGAAAGACTTTTGCAGAGAGTAGAGGTTTTAGACTGGGGTGTAAAAGGACTGTTTCAGAGAGTAAAGGTGGGAGATTGGGGTGCAGAAGGATTGACGCAGAGAGCAGAGGTTGTAGACTAAGATGCAGAAGGAAAGTTACACAGAGCAGAGATTGGAGACTGGGGTGCAGAAGGACTGATACAGAAAGCAGAGTTTGGAGACTCGGGTGCAGAAGGACCGTTACAGAGAGCAGAGGTTGGAGACTGCAGTACAGAAGGACTTTTACAGAGAGTAGAGGTTGAAGACTGGGGTGCACAATGATCATTGTAGAGAGCAGAGTTTGGAGATTGAGAAGCAGAAGGATCCATGCAGAGAGCAGAGGAGGAGACTGGGGTGCAGAAGGACTGTTACAGAAAGGAGAGGTTGGAGAATGTGATGCAGGAGGATCTTTCAGAGAACTGAGTTTGGGGACTGGGGTGTAGAAGGACTGTTGTGAACAGCAGACTTTTGAGACAGGGGTGCAGAAGGATCGTTGCAGAGAGCAGAGGTTTCAGACTGAGGTTCAGAGGGACTATAGCAGAGAGCAGATGTTGGAGACTGGGGTTCAACAGGACTGTTGCAAAGAGCGGATGTTGGAGACTGGGTTTAAGAAGGATCATTGCACAGAGCAGAGGTTGGAGACTGGGGAACAGAAGGACTCTTAGAGAGAGCAGATGTTGGAGACTCGGGGGAAGAATGCCTGTTACAGAGAGCAGAGTTTGTCGACTGGGTTGCAGAAGGAACTTACAGAGAGCAGAGTTTCGAGACAGGGGTGCAGATGGACTGATACAGAAAGCAGAGGTTAGAGACTGGGGTGCAGTAGGACCTTTACAGAGAGAAGATTTTGGAGACTGCACTACCGGAGGATTGTTACTAAGAGCAGAGTTTGGAGACTGGGTGGAGAAAGACTGTTTCAGGGTGCAGAGTTTGGAGACAGGGGTGCACAAGGATCGTTTCAGAGAGCAGAGTTTTCATACTGAGGTGAAGAAGGACTGTTGCAGAGAGCAGATGTTAGAGACTGGGGTGCAGATGGACTTTTTCAGAGAGCAGATGTTGGAGACTGAGGTGCAGAAGGATTGTTACAGAGAGCAGAGGTTGAATACTGGGCTTCAGAAGGACTATTGCAGAGATCAGAGTTTGGGAACTGAGGTGAAGAAGGATAGTTGCAGAGAGCAGAGTTTTTAGACTGAGGTGAAGAAGGACTGTTGCAGAGAGCAGATGTTGGAGACTGGGGTGCAGAAGGTACGTTGCAGTGAACAGAGGTTTGAGACTAAGGTGTAGAAAGACTGTGGCAGATAGCAGAGGTTGCAGACTGGGGTGTAGAACGACTGTTGCAGGGACCAGAATTTGAGACAGCGGTGCTTAAGGACTGTTGCAGAGAGCAGAGTTTGGAGACTGAGATGCAGAAGGACTGTTAGAGAGAGTAGAGATTGGAGACTGAGATACAGAAAGATTGTTACAGAGAGCAGAGATTGGAGACTGGGGTGCAGAAAGACTGTTGCAGATAGCAGCGTTTGGAGACTGGGGAGAAGAAGGACATTTGCAGGCAGCAGAGGTTGGATACTGTGGTACAGAAGGACTGTTACAGAGAGCAGAGGTTGGATACTGGGGTGCAGAAGGACTGACGCAGAGAACAGAGTTTGGAGACTGGGGTGCAGGCGGACCGTTTCAGAGAGCAGAGGTCGGAGACTCAGGTGCAGAGGGATTGTTACAGAGAGCAGAGGTAGGATACTGGTTTGCAAAAGGACTGATCCAGAAAGCATAGGTTAGAGAATGGGGTTCAGAAGGCCTGTTACAGAGAGCAGCGGTTGGACACTGAGTTGCTGAAGGTACATTACAGAGAGCAGATTTTGGATACTGAGGTGCAGTAGGACTGTTACAGAGAGGAGCGGTTGGAGACTGGGGTGCAGAAGAATTCTTACAGAGAGCAGAGGATGGAGACTGGGGTGCGGAAGGAGTGTTACAGAGGGCAGAGGATGGAGACTGGGGTGCAGAAGGAGCGTTACAGAGAGCAGAGTAGTAGATTGGTGACCAGAAGAACTGTTACAGAGAGCAGAGTTTGGAGAATGGGGTGCATAAGGTCTGTTACAGAAAGCAGAGTTTGGAGACTGAGGTGCAGAAAGATCGTTACAGAGAGCAGAGGTTGAAGACTGGGGTGCAGATGGCCTGTTACATAGAAGAGAGTTTGGAGACTGAGGTGAAGAAGAATTTTTACAGAGAGTGGAGTTTGGACACTGAAGTGCAGAAGGACTGTTACAGAAAGCAGGGCTTGGAGACTGGGGTGCAGAAGGACTGTTGCATAGAGCAGAGGTTGGAAACTTAGGTGCAGAAGGATCGCTACAGAGAGCAGAGTTTGGAGACTGGGGTGCAGAAGGACTATTGTAGAGATCAGAGTTTGAAGATTGTTGTGCAGTAGGATCATTGCAGAGAGCAGAGTTTGGAGACTGGCGTGCATAAGGCCAGTTACAGAGAGGAGAGGTTGTAGACTGGGGTGCAGAAGGACTGTTATACAGAGCAGTGTTTAGAGACTGGGTTTCTGAAGGATCTTACAGAGAGCAGAGGTTGGAGACTGAGGTGCAGGTGGACTCTTACAGAGAGCAGAGGTTGGGGAGTGAGGTGTAGAAGGACTGTTACAGAGAGAAGAGTTTGTAGACTCAGGTGAAGAAGGACTGTTACAGAAAGCAGAGTTTCGAAATTGGGCTGCAGAAGGACCATTACAGAGAGCAGAGTTTGGAGACTGCGGTATAGGTCTGTTACTGAGAGCAGAGTTTGGAGACTGGGGTGCAGAGGGACTCTTAACATAGAGCAATGGTTGGAGACTAAGGTGCAGAAGGATAGATACAGAGTACAGAGGTTGGAGACTGGGGTTCAGACAGACTGATACAGAAAGCAGAGATGGAGACTGGGGTGTAGAAGGATCGTTACAAAGAGCAGAGGTGGGAGACTGCTGTAAAGAAGGACTGTTACAGAGAGCAGATCTCGGATTCTGGGGAGCAGAGAAACTGTTGCAGAGGACAGAGGTTGGAGACTGGGGTGGAGAAGGAATGTTACAGAGAGCAGAGTTTGAAAACTGGAGTGCAGAAAGATCTTACAGAGAGCAGAGGTTGGAGACTGTGGTGCAGAAAGACTGTTGCAAAGAGCAGACATTAGAGACTGGGTTCCACAAGGATCGTTCAAGAGAGCAGATTTTAGAACCTGGGGTGCAGAAGGACTGTTACAAAGAGCAGAGGTTGGAGACTGGGGTGCAGAAGGACTGTTACAGAGAGTAGAGTTTGGAGACTTGGGTTCAGATGGATCTTACAGAGAGCAGAGTTTGAAGACTGGGGTTCAAAAGGTGTGTTGCAGAGATCAGCTGTTGGAGACTGGGGTGGAGATGAAACGTTGCAGAGAGAAGAGGATAAAGACTGGGGTGCAGAATGTCTGTTACAGAGAGCAGAGGATGGAGACTGTCGTGCAGAAGGACTGTTACAGAGAGCACAGTTTAAAGACTGGGTGGCAGAAAAATCTTACAGAGAGCAGAGTTGGGAGACTGATGTGCTAAAGGACTGTTACAGAGAGAAGAGGTTTGAGACTGGGGTGCATAAGGGTCGTTGCAGAGAGCAGGGTTTTGAGACTGAGGTGCAGAAGAACTGTTTTAGAAAGCAGATGGTGGAGACTTGGGCACAGAAGGACTGTTGCAGAGAGCAGATTTTGGTACCTCGGGTGCAGAAGGACTGTTGTAGAGAGCAGAAGTTGGAGACTGGGGTGCAGAAGGACTGTTACAGAGAGCAGAGGTTGGAGACTCGGATTCAGAAGTTCTGTTACAGAGAGCAGAGGTTGGATACAGGGGTGCAGAAGGATCTTACAGAGAGCAGAATTTGGATACTGAGGCACAGAAGGACAGTTTCAGATATTAGAGGTTTGAGACTGAGGTGCAGTAGGATCATTTTAGAGAGCAGAGGTTGGAGACTAGGGTGCAGAAGGATCGTTGCAGAGAGCAGATATTTGAGACTGGGGTGCAGAAGGCCTGGTACAGAATGAAGAGTTTAGAGACTGGCGTGCAGAAGGCTTGTTACAGATAGGAAAGGTTGGAGACGTGGGTGCAGAAGGACAGTTATAGAGAGCAGAGTTTGGAGACTAGGTTGCTGAAGGATCTTACAGAGAGCAGAGGTTGGAGACCGAGGTGCAGGTGGACTGTTACCGAGAGCAGTGTTTGGAGACTGGGGTGCAGAAGGATCGTGAAGAGAGCAGAGGTGTCAGACTGAGTTTCAGTAGGACTGTTACAGAGAGCTGAGTTTGCAGACTGAGGTGTAGAATCACCGTTACAGAAAGCAGTGTTTGGAGACTGAGGTGCAGAAGGACAGTTACAGAAAGCAGAGGTTGGAAATTGGGGTGCAGAAGGACCGTTACAGAGAGCAGACTTTGGAGACTGCGGTATAGAAAAGCTGTTACAGAGAGCAGAGGTTGGAGACTGGGGTGCAGAAAGAATATTACAGAGAGCACAGGTTGGAGAGTGAAATGCAGAATGATAGATACATAGAGCAGAGGTTTGAGACTGAGGTTCAAAAGGACTGATACAGAAAGAAAAGTTTGGAGACTGGGGTGCTGAAAGACCGTTACGGAGAGCAGATGTTTGAGACTGGGGACCACAAGGACTGTTGTAGAGGACAGAGGTTGGAGACTGGGGTGCCACAGGACACTTGCAGAAGGCAGAGGTTAAAAACTGGGGTGGAGAAGGAATGTTACAAAGAGCAGAGTTTGGAAACTGGAGTGCAGAAGGATCTTACAGAGAGAATAGATTGAAAATTTTGGAGACTGTGGTGCAGAAGGATTGTAACAGAGAGCAGAGGTTGGAGACTGGGGTCCAGAAGGATCCTTGCAGAGAGGAGAGTTTGGAGATTTGGTGCAGAAGGACTGTTGCAGATAGCAGAGGTTGGATATGAGGTGAAGAAGGACTGTTGCAGAGAGCAGAGTTTGGAGTCTTATGTGCAGAAAGACTCTTACAGATAGCAGAGTTTGGAGACTGGGGTGAAGAAGGACTGTTACAGAGAGCAGAGGTTGGAGACTGTGGTGCAGAAAGACTTTTGCAGAGATCAGAGGTTAAAGACTGTGGTGCAGTAGGATCATTGCAGAGAGCAAAGGTTGGAGACTGGGGAGCAGAAGGATCCTTGTAGTGAGCAGATTTTGAAGACTGGGGTGCAGAAGGCCTGCTACAGAGAGAAGAGTTTGGAGACTGAGGTTCAGAAACACTGTTACAAAAACTAGAGGTTGGAGATAGGGCTGCAGAAGAAACGTTACAGAGACCAGAGTTTGGAGACTGCGGTATAGAAAAACTGTTACAGAGAACAGAGTTTAGATACTGGGGTGCAGAAGGACTGTAGCAGAGAGCAGAGGTTGGAAACTAGGGTGTAGAATGACTGTTGCAGAGAGCAGATGTTAGAGACTGGAGTGCAGATGGACTGTGGCAGAGAGCAGAGGGTGGAGACTGAGGTGCAGAAGGACTATTACAAAGAGCAGATTTTTGAGACTGGGGTGCAGAAGGACTGTTACAGAGAGCAGAGCTTGGATACTACGGTTCAGATGGATCTTACAGAGAGCAGAGTTTGAAGACTGGGGTGCAAATGGACTGTTGCAGAGAGCAGATGTTGGAGACTGGGGTGCAGAAGGAATATTACAGACAGTAGAGGTTTTAGATTGGGGTTCAAAACGCCTGTTACAGAGAGCAGAGTTTGGAGACTGAGGTGCAGCAGGATTGTTACAGAGAGCAGAGTTTGGAGATAGGGTGCAGAAGGATCATAGCAGAGCACAGAATTTTCAAACTGAGGTGCAGAAGGACTGTTGCAGAGAGCAATTTTTGGAGACACGGGTGCAGAAGGACTGTTGCAGAGAGTAGACTGGGGTGAAAAAAGATCGTCGTTGAGAGCATAAGTTTGAGACTGGGGTGCAGAAGGAGTGTTACAGAGAACAGAGTTTGGAGACTGGAGTGGAGAAGGCCTGTTACAGAGAGAAGAGTTTGGAAAAAGGGTGCAGTAGGACTGTTACAGAGGGAAGAGTTTGGAGACTGGGTTACAGAAAAATCTTACACAGAGAAGAGGCTGGAAACTGAGGTGCAGAACGACTGTTAAAGAGAGTAGAGGTGAGAGACTGAGGTGCATAAGGAATGTTACAGAGAGCAGATTTTGGAGACTGGGGTGCAGAAGTACTGATACAGAGAGCAGAGGTTGGAGACTGGGTACAGAAGGACCGCTAGAGAGAGCAGAGTTTGGAGTCTGCAGTACAGAAGGACCATTAAAGAGAGCATACGTTGCAGCCTAGGGTGCAGAAGTACTGTTGCAGAGAGCAGATGTTGGAGACTGTGATTTAGAAGGACAGTTGCAGAGAACAGAGGTTAGAGATTAGGGTGTAGAATGACTTTTGCAGAGAGCAGAGGTTGAAGACTCAGGTGCATAAGGACAGTTACAGAGAGCAGAGGTTGGAGACTGAGGTGCAGAAGGATGGTTGCAGACAGAAGAGGTTTGAGACTGGGGTGCATAAGGACTGTTACAGAGAGTAGAGTTTGGAGACTGAGGTGAAGAAGAATCGTTGCTTAGAGCAGAGTTTGGAGACTGAGGTGCAAAAGGACTGTTACCGAGAACCGAGGTTGGAGACTGGGGTGCAGAAGAACTGTTACAGAGAGCAGAGTTTTTAGACAACGTTGCTCAAGGATCTTACAGAGAGCAGAGGTTGTAGACCAAGTTGCAGCAGGACTGTTACAGAGAGCAGAGGTTGGAGACTAGGGTGCACAAGGATCGTTGCAGAGAACAGAGTTTTCAGACTGAGGTGCAAAAGGACTATTGCAGAGAGCACATGTTGGAGACTGGGGTGCCGGAGGACTGTTGCAGAGAGCAGAAGTTGGTGACTGGGGTGCAGAAGGATCGTTGTAGAGAGCAGAGGTCGGAGACTCGGGTGCAGAAGGATTGTTATACAGAAAAAAGGTTGGAGACTGGGGTGTAGAAGGCCTGTTACGGAGAGCAGAGTTTGAAGAAGGGGTGCAGAAGTACTTTTACAAAGAGTAGAGTATGGAGAATGACGTCCAGAAGGATCGTTATAGAGAGCGGAGGTTGGAGACTGGGTTGCAGAGGGACTGCTGCAGAGAGCAGAGGCTTGACATGGGGTGTAGAAGAACTTTTACGGAGATCACAGGTTTGAGATTTGTGTGCAGAAGCACTGTTGCAGATAGTAGAGGTTGGAGACTGCCTTTCAGTAGGACTGTTACAGAGGCAGAATTTGGAGACTTTGGTGCAGAAGGACTGTTTCGGAGAGTAGATATTGGAGACTGGGTTGCAGAAAGACTGTTGCAGAGAGCAGAGTTTGTAGACTGAGGTGCAGAAGGACTGTTACAGAGAGCAGAGGTTGGAGATTGGGGTGCAGATGGACTGATACAGAAAGCAGAGTTTGGAGACTCCGGTGCAGAAAAACTGTTGCAGACAGCAGAGTTTGGAGAATGGAGTGCAAAAGGCCTGTTACACAGAGCAGAGGTTGGAGACTGGGGTGCAGAAAGACTGATACAGAAAGCAGAGATTGGAGACAGGGTTGCAGAAGGATCTTACAGAGAGAAGATTTTGGAGACTGTGGTACAACAGGACTGTTATAGGGAGAAGAGGTTGGAGACTGGGGTGCAGAATGATCGTTGCAGAAAACAGAGTTTTCAGACTGAGGTGCAGAAGGACTGTTGAAGAGAGCAGATATTGGAGACTGGGGTGCAGAAAAACTGTTTCAGAGAGCAGAGGTTGGAGACTGAGGTGCAGAAGGATCGGTGTAGCGAGCAGAGGTTTGAGACCGGCATGCAGAAGGACTATTACAGAGAACAGAGGTTGGAGAAGGTGTGCAGAAGGACTGTTCCAGAGGGCAGAGTTTACAGACTGGGTTGCAGATGGATCTTACAGAGAAAATATGTTTGAGACTCAGGTGCAGAAGGACTGTTACAGAGAGTAGAGTTTAGAGACTGAGGTTCAGAAGGACCATTACAGAGAGCAGTGTTTGGAGACTGAGGTGCAGAAAGATTGTTGCAGATAGCAGAGTTTGGAGACTGGAGTGCAGAAGGACTGTTGCAGATAGCAGAGTTTGGAGACTGGGTTGCAGAAGGACTGTTACAGAAATCAGATTTGGGAGACTGGGGTGCACAAAGATCATTGCAGAGAGCAGAGTTTTCACACTGAGCTTCAGGTAGACTGTTGCAGACTGCAGATGTTGAAGACTGGGGTGCAGAAGGACTTTTGCAAAGAGCACATGTTAAAGTCTGGGGTGCAAAAAGATCATTGCAGAGAGCAGAGGTTGAAGACTGGGGTGCAGAAGGATTATTACAGAGACCAGAGGTTGTAGACTGGGGTGCAGAAAAACCCTTACAGGTAGCAGAGGTTGGAGTCTGTGGGACAGAAAGACTGTTACAGAGAGCAGAGGTTGGAGACTGTGAAGCAGAAGGACTGTTACAGAGAGCAGAGGTTGGAGACTGGGGAGCAGAAGGAATATTACACAGAGCAGAAGTGGAAACCGGGGTGCAGAAGAATCTTACAAAGAGCAGAAGTTGGAGACTGATGTGCAGAAAGACTATTACAGAAAGCAGAGTTTGGAGACTGGGGTGCACAAGAATCGTTGCAGAGAGGAGAGTTGTCAGACTGAGGTGCAGAAGGACTGTTGCAGGGAGCAGATGTTGGAGACTGGGTTGCAGAAAGACTATTGCAGAGAGCAGAGGTTGGACACTGGTGTGCAAAAGGATTGTAGTAGAGAGTAGGGTCTGGAGACTGGGGTGCGGAAAGATTGTTACAGAGAGCAGAGGTTGGAGACTGTGGTGCAGAAGGACCATTGCAGAGATCAGAGTTTGGTAACTGAGGTGAAGATGGATTGTTACAGAGAACAGAAGATGGAGCCTGGGGTGCAGAAGGACTGTTGCAGAGAGCAGAGTTTGGAGACTGGGGTTTACAAGCACTGTTGCAGAGAGCAGAGGTTGGAGACTGGGGTACATAACCACTGTTACAGAGAGCAGAGTTTGTAGTCAGGGTTGCAGAAAGATCTTAAAGAGAGCAGAGTTTTGAGACTGAGGTGCAACGGGAGTATTACAGAGGGTAGAGTTTGAAGACTGGGGTGCAGAAGGAGCGTTGTAGATAACAGAGTTTTTAGACTGAGTTGCAATAGGACTGTTGCAGAGAGCAGATGTTGGAGACAGGGGTGCAGAAGGACTGTTGCAGAGAGTAGATGTTGGAGACTGGTGTGCAGAAGGATCTTTGCAGACAGCACAGGTTTGAGATTAGGGTGAAGAAGGAGTGTTACAGAGAGTAGAGTTTCGAGACTGAGGTGCACAAGGATCGATGCAGAGAGCTGAGTTTGGAGACTACGGTGCAAAAGTACTGTTGCAGAGAGTAGAGTTTGGAGACTGAGGTTCAAAAGAACTGTTACAGAGAGTAGAGG
Organism: Ictidomys tridecemlineatus; assembly: GCF_052094955.1. NCBI lineage: Eukaryota > Metazoa > Chordata > Mammalia > Rodentia > Sciuridae > Ictidomys > Ictidomys tridecemlineatus. The sequence continues at coordinate 223,816 of NW_027521777.1, forward strand.
TGGGAGATTTGGGTGCAATTGGCCTGTTACAGAGAGCAGAGTTTGGAGACTGGGTTGCAGAAGAACTCCTAGAGAGAGAGTTTTTGACAAGGTTGCAAAAATATCTTACAAAAAGCAGAGGTTGTAGACCGAGGTGCAGCAAGACTGTTACTGAGAGCAGAGGTTGGAGACTGTGGTGCAGAAGGACCATTGCAGAGATCAGAGTTTGGTAACTGAGGTGAAGAAGGATTGTTACAGAGAACAGAAGTTGGAGCCTGGGGTGCAGAAGGACTATTGCAGAGAGCAGAGTTTGGAGACTGGGGTTTAAAAGCACTGTTGCAGAGAGCAGAGTTTGGAGACTGGTGTGCAGAAGGATCTTTGCAGACAGCAGAAGTTTCAGACTGGGGTGCAGAAGGAGTGTTACAGAGAGCAGAGTTTCAAGACTGAGGTCCAGAAGGATCGATGCAGAGAGCTGAGTTTGGAGACTGAGGTGCTAAAGGACTGTTGCAGAGAGCAGAAGTTGGAGACTGAGGTGCAATAGGACTGTTACTGAGAGTAGAGCTGGGAGATTTGGGTGCAAATGGCCTGTTACAAAGAGCAGAGGTTGGAGACTGGGGTGCAGAAGAACTCCTATAGAGAGCAGAGTTTTTAGACAAGGTTTCAAAAGGATTTCACAAAGAGCAGAGGTTTTAGACCGAGGTGCAGCAGGACTGTTACAGAGAGCAGAGGTTGGACACTGGGGTGCAGAAGAATCGTTGTAGAGAGCAAAATTTTGAGACTGGGGAGCAGAAGGATTGTTATAAAGAACAGAGTTTGGAGACCTTGGTGCAGAAGGCCTGTTACGGATAGCAGAGTTTTGACAAGGGGTTCAGAAGTACATTTACAGAGAGTAGTTTTTGTAAACTGAGGTGCAGAAGGACCGTTGCAGAGAGCAGAGGTTGAAGACTGAGGTGCAGAAAAATTGTTACAGAGAGCAGATGTTGGAGACTGGGTTGCAGAGGGACTGTTTCAGAGGCAGAGGTTGGAGATGTGGTGCAGAAGGCCTGTTGCAGAAAGCAGATGTTGGATATTTGGGTGCAGTAGGACTGTTGCAGACATCAGAGTTTGTAGACTGAGGTGCAGAAAGACTCTTACAGAGAGCAGATGTTGGAAATTGTGGTGCAGATGGAGTGATACAGTAAGCAGAGTTTGGAGACTGGGGTGCAGACGGACTGTTGCAGAGAGCAGAGTTTGTAGACTGAGGTGAAGAAGCACTATTACAGAGAGAAGAGGTATGAGAATGGGGTTCAAAAGGCCTTTTACAGAGACCAGAGGTTGGAGACTGGGGTGCAGAAGGACTGTTACAGAGAACAGAGTTTGGAGAAGGGGTTCAGAAGGATTGTTACAGAGGGCAGAGTTTGGATACTCGGTTGCAGAAGAATCTTACAAAGAGCAAATGTTGGAGAGTGAGGTGCAGAAGGACTGTTAAAGAGAGTAGAGGTTAGAGACTGAGGTGCAGAGGGACTGTTGCAGAGAGCAGATGTTAGAGACTGGGGTTCAGAATGACTTTTTCAGAGAGCAGATGTTGGAGACTGAGGTGCAGAAGGATTGTTACAGAGAGGAGAGGTTGAATACTGGGGTTCAGAAGGACCATTGCAGATCAGAGTTTGAGAACTGAGGTGAAAAAGAATCGTTGCAGAGAGCAGAGTTTTCAGACTGAGGTGCAGAAGGACTGTTGCAGAGAGCAGATGTTGGAGACTAGGATGCAGAAGGTTCGTTGAAGAGAGCAGAGGTTAAAGACTAAGGTGAAGAAGGACTGTTGCCGGTAGCAGAGGATGGAGACTGGGGTGTAGAACGACTGTACAAGAGACCAGAATTTGAGACAGCGGTGCTTAAGGACTATTGCAGAGAGCAGTGTTTGGAGACTGAGATGCAGAAAAACTGTTATACAGAGTAGCGGTTGGAGACTGAGGTACAGAAAGATTGTTACAGAGAGCAGAAGTTGGAGACTGGGGTGCAGAAGGACTGTTGCAGATAGCAGAGTTTGGAGACTGGGGTGTAGAAGGACTTTTGCAGGCAGCAAAGGTTGGAGACCTGGGTGCAGAAGGACTGTTGCAGAGACCAGAGGTTGGAGACTGGGATGCAGAAGGACCATTACTGTGAGCAGAGTTTTGAGACTGTGGTACAGAAGGCTTGTTACAGAGAGCAGAAGTTGGATACTGGGGTGCAGAAGGACTGATGTAGAGATCAGGGTTTGGAGACTGGGGTGCAGACAGACCGATTCAGAGAGAAGAGTTTAAAGACTCAGGTAGAGAAGAATTGTTACAGAGAGCAGAGGTAGGATACTGGTTTGCAAAAGAACTGATCCAGAAAGCATAGGTTGGAGAATGGGGTTCAGAAGGCCTGTTACAGAGAGCAGCGGTTGGAGAATGAGGTGCTGAAGGTTCATTACAGAGAGCAGAGGTTGGAGACTGAGGTGCAGTAGGACTGTTACAGAGAGGAGCGGTTAGAGACTGGGGTGCAGAAGGATTCTAACAGAGAGCAGAGGATAGAGACTGGAGTGCAGAAGGAGTGTTACACAGAGCAAAGGAGGAGACTGGGGTGCAGAAGGAGCGTTACAGAGAGCAAAGTTTGTAGATTGTTGACCAAAAGTACTGTTACAGTGAGCAGAGGTTGGAGAATGGGGTGCAGAAGGTCTGTTACAGAGAGCAGAGTTTGGGGATTGAGGTGTAGAAGGACTGTTACAGAGAGGAGAGTTTGGAGACTCAGGTGCAGAAAGACTGTTACAGAAAGCAGAGTTTCGAAATTTGGCTGTCGTAGGACCATTACAGAGAGCAGAGTTTGGAGACTGCGGTATAGGTCTGTTACCGAGAGCAGAGGTTGGAGACTGGGGTGCAGAAAGACTCTTACATAGAGCAATGTTGTTGACCAGAAATACTGTTACAGTGAGCAGAGGTTGGAGAATGGGGTGCAGAAGGTCTGTTACAGAGAGCAGAGTTTGGAGACTGAGGTGCAGAAAGTTTGTTACAGAGAGCAGAGTTTGAAGACTGGGGTGCAGAAGTCCTGTTACAGAGAACAGAGTTTGGAGACTGAGGTGAAGAAGGACCGTTTCACAGAGCAGATGTTGGAGACTGGGGTGCAGAAGGACTCTTACAGAGAGCAGAGCTTGGAGACTGGGTTGCAGAAGGACTGTTGCAGAGAGCAGAGGTTGGAGACTTTGATGCATAATGATCGCTACAGAGAGCAGAGGTTGGAGACTGGGGTGCAGCAGGACAGTTGCAGAGATCACTGGTTGAAGACTCTGTGCAGAACAAATGTTGCAGAGAGCAGAGGTTTGATACTAAGTTGAAGAAGGACTGTAGCAGAGAACAGAGGTTGAAGACTGGGGTGTAGAAGTATCCTTGCAGAGAGCAGAGTTTGGAGACTGGGGTGTAGAAGGACTGTTGCAGAGAGACGAGCTTTGAGACTGGGGTGCAGAAGCACTGTTGCAGAGAGCAGAGGTTGGAGACTGAGGTGCAGAAGGACTTTTACAGAGAGCAGAGTTTGGAGACTGGGGTGCAGAATAACTGATATAGAAAGTAGAGTTTGGAGTCTCGGGTGCAGAAGGACCGTTACAGACAGCAGAGGTTGGAGACTGTGGTAGAGAAGGACTGTTACAGAGAGCAGAGTTTGGAGCCTGGGGTGTAGAAAGACTTTTGCTGAGAACAGAGGTTGGAGACTGGGGTGCAAAAGGAATGGTGTATAGAACAGAAGGTGGAGACTGAGGTGCAGAAGGACTGTTATAGCGAGCAAAGTTTGGAGACCGGGGTGAAGAAGGATCTTACAGAGAACAGAGGTTGGAGACTGGGGTGCAGAAGAACTGTTGCAAAGAGCAGAGTTTGGAGAGTGAGGTGCAGAAAAACTGTTATAGAGAGCAGAGTTTGAAGACTGGGGTGCAGAATAACTGATATGGAAAGTAGAGTTTGGAGACTGGGGTGCAGATGGAATGTTAAAGACAGCAGAGGTTGGAGATTACGGTACAGAAGAACTATTACAGAGAGCAGAGTTTGTTGCCTGGGGTGCAGAAGGACTGTTGCAGAGAACAGAGGTTGGATACTGTGGTGCAGAAGGACCGTAGCAGAGAGCAGAGTTTGGAGACTGAGTTGCAGAAGGACTGTTATAGAGAGCAAAGTTTGGAGACCGGTGTGAAAAAGGATCTTACAGAGAGCAGAGGTTGGAGACTGGGGTGCAGAAGGACTGTTCCAGAAAGCAGTGGTTGGAGACTGAGGTAGAGAAGGATCATTGCAGAGAGAAGAATTTGGAGACTGGGGTGCATTAGGCCTGTAACAGAGAGCAGAGTTTGGAGACTGTGGTGCAGAAGACCTGTTACAAAAAACAGAGGTTTGAGACTGAGGTGCAGAATAATAGATACAGAGAGCAGAGGTTTGAGACTGGGTTTTAGATGGATCCTGCAGAGAGCGGAGGTTGGAGAGTGAAGTGCAGAAGGACTGTTACAGAGAGTAGAGGTTGGAGACTGAGGTGAAGAAGGACCGTTTCAGAGAACAGAGTTTGGAGACTGAGGTGCAGAAGGATTGTTACAGAAAGCAGAGATTTGAGACTGAAGTGCAGAAGGACTCTTACAGAGAGTAGAGATCAGAGACTGGGGTACAGAAGGATCATTGCGGAGAGCAGAGGTTGGATTATGAGGGTCAGAAGGATCGTTGCAGAGAGCAGAGGTTTCATACTGTGGTGCAGAAAGATCATTACAGAGAACATTAGTTAGATACTGGGGTGCAGAAGGACAGTTTCAGAGAGCACCGATTGAGACTGGGGTGCAGAAGAAATGTTGCAGAGAGCAGAAGTTGGAGACTGGGTTGCAGAAGGACTCTTACTGAATGCAGATGTTGGAGATTGGGGTGCAGAAGAACTGATACAGAAAACTGACGTTGGAGACTGTGGTGCAGAAGGACCGTTACAGAAAGCAGAGTTTTGAGACTGCAGTACAGAAGGACTGTTAGAGAGAGCAGAGTTATAATACTGGTGTGCTAAAGGACTGATCCAGAAAGCATAGGTTGGATAATGGGGTTCAGAAGGCCTGTTGCAGAGAGCAGCGTTTGGAGACTGAGGTGCTAAAGGTTCATTACAGAGAGCAGAGTTTGGACACAGAGGTGCAGAAGGACTATTACAGAGAGGAGCGGTTGGAGACTGGGGTGCAGAAGGATTCTTACAGAGAGCAGAGAAAGGAGACTGGGGTGTAGAAGGACAGTTACAGAGAGCAGAGGATAGAGACTGAGGTGAAGAAGGATCATTACAGAGAGAAGACGTTGGAAACTAGGTTGCAGAAGGCCTGTTACAGAGTGCAGAGTTTGGAGAGTGGGGTGCAGAAGGTTTGTTACAGAGAGCAGAGGTTGGAGACTAAGGTTCAGAAGGATTGTTTCAGAGAGCAGAGGTTGGAGACTGGGGTGCAGAAGGACCGTTAAAGATTGCAGAACTTGGAGATTGTGGTGAAAAAGGATCTTGCAGAGAGCAGAGGTTGAAGACTGAGGTGCAGAAGGATAGCTACAGAGAGCAGAGGTTGGAGACTGGGGTGCAGCATGAGAGTTACAGAGAGCACAGGTTGGAGACTGGAGTGCAGAAGAAATGTTGCAGAGAGTAGAGTTAGGAGACTTGGGTGCATAAGGACTTATGCAGAGATCAGAGTTTGGAGACTGTCGTGCAGAAGGACTGATACAGAGAACAGAGTTTGGATACTGGGGTGCAGAAGGATCGTTGCACAGAGAAGAGATTGGAAACTATGGTGCAGAAGGATAGTTACACAGGGCAGAATTTGGTTCCTGGGGTGTAAAAAGACTGCTGCAGAGAACAGAGGTTGGAGACTGAGGTGCAAAAGGACTGATACAGAGAGCACAGGTTGAAGACTGGGGTGCAGAAAAACTGATAAACAAAGCAGAGGTTAGAGACTGGGGTTCAGAAGAACCGTTACAGGGAAAAGAGTTTGGAGACTGCAGTAGAGAAGGACTGTTACAGAGAGCAAAGTTCGGAGACCGTGGTGCAGAAAGATTGTTACAGAGAGCAGAGGTCGGAGACTGGGCTTCAGAAGGACTGTTGCAGAGAGCAGAGTTTGGAGACTGAGGTTAAGAAAGATCGTTTCAGAGTGAAGAGTTTGGAGACTGGGGTGCAGAAGGCCTGTAAAAGAGTGCAGAGGTTGGAGACTGGGGTGCAGAAGGAATGTTACAGATAGCACAATTTCGAGACTGGGTTGCTCAAAGATCTTACAGAGAGCATTTTTGAGACTGAGGTTCGGAAGGACTATTACAGAGAGCAAAGGTTGGAAACTGGTGTGCAGACGGATTGTGGCAGAGAGAAGCGTTTTCAGACTTAGGTGCAGAATGACTGTTGCAGAGAGCAGATGTTGGATACTGGGGTGGAGAAGGACTGTTGCAGAGAGCAGAGTTTTGAGACCGGGGTGCAGAAGGATCGTTGCAGAGAGCACAGGTTGGAGACTGGGGTGCAGTAGGCCTGTTACAGAGAGCAGAGGTTGAAGACTGGGGTGCAGAAGGCCTGTTACAGAGAGCAGAAATTGGAGACTGGGGTGCAGAAGGACTGTTACTGAGACCAGCATTAGGAGAATACGTGGCAGAAGAGTCTTACAGAGAACAGAGATTTTAGACGGAGATGCAGAAGGACTTTTACAGAGAGTAGAGGGTGGAGACTGGGGTGCAGAGGGAGTGTTACAGAGAGCAGAGTTTGGAAACTGGGGTGTATAAGGACCGTTGCTGTGAGCAGAGATTGGAGCCTGGGGAGAAGAAGGATCGTTGCAGAGAGCAGATGTTGGAGACTGGGGTACAGAAAGACTGTTAAAGAGAGCAGAGGTTTGAGACTGAGGTGCAGAAGGACTTTTAAAGAGAGCAGAATTTGGAGATTAGGTGCAGAAGGATTGTTACAGAGAGCAGATGTTGGAGACTGTGTTGCAGAAGGACTGATACAGAGATCAGAGTTTGGAGACTGGTGTGCAGGAGGATCGTTGCAGAAAGCAGAGGTTGGAAACTAAGGTACAGAAGGATGGTTACACAGAGCAGATTTTGGTTACTGGGGAGTAAAAGGACTGCTGCAGAGAGCAGAGTTTGGAAACTGAGGTGCAAAAGGACTGATACAGAGAGCAGATGTTGGAGACTAAGTTGCAGAAGTCCTGTAGCAGAGAGCAGAGGCTGGAGACTGGCATGCAGAAGGACTGTTGCAGAGAGCAGAGGTTGGAGACTCAGGTTCAGAAGGACTTTTGCAGAGAACAGAGTGTGGAGACTGGGGTGCAGAAGAACCGTTGCAGAGAGCAGAGGTTGTAGACTGAGGTGCAGAAGGATTGTTACAGAGAGCAGAAGTTGGAGACTGGGGTGCAGAAGGACTTTTGCACAGAGCAGAGGTTGGAGACTGAGGTTAAGAGAGATCCTTGCAGAAAGAAGAGGTTGGAGACTGGGGTGCAGAAGGCCTGTTAAAGAGAGCAGAGTTTGGAGACTGGGGTGCAGAAGGCCTTTTACAGAGAGCAGAGTTTGTAGACTGAGGTGAAGAAGGACTGTTAAAGATAGCAAAATTTCGTGACTGGGTTGCAGAAGGATAAAACAGAGAGCATTTTGTAGACTGAGGTTCAGAAAGACTGTTACAGGGAGCAAAGTTTGGAAACTCGGATGCAGAAGGATTTTTGCAGAGAGCCGAGTTTTCAGACTGAGGAGCAGAAGGACAGTTTCAGAGAGCAGATGTTGGATCATTGGGTGCAGAAGGACCTTTATAGAGAGCAGAGGTTTAAGATTGGGGTGCTGAAGGCTTGTTACAGAGAGCAGTGTTTGGAGACTGGAGTGCAGAAGACTGTTACAGAGAGCAGCGTTTGGAGAATGGGTTGCAGAAGGATCTTACAGAGAGCTGAGGTTGGAGACTTAGGTGCAGAAGGACTTTTACAGAGAGTAGAGTGTGGAGACTGGGGTGCAGAAGGATTGCTACAGACAGCAGAGTTCGGAGATTGGGGTGCAGAAGAACTGTTACTGAGAGCAGAGGTTGAAGACAGGGGTTCAGAAGGACTGTTTCAGAGAGCAGAGTTTTGAAAATGAGGTGCAGAAGGACTGTTACAGAGAGCAGATTTTGGAAAGTGGGATGTAGAAGGACCGTTGAAGAGAGCAGAGGTTGGAGCCTGGGGAGAAGAAGGATTGTTGCAGAGAGCAGATGTTGGAGACTGGGGTGCAGAAGTACTATTAAAGAGAGCAGAGGTTGGAGATTGAGGTGCAGAAAGATCATTTCTGAGAGCAGAGTTTTGAGACTGGGGTGCAGAAGGACTGTTGCAGATTGCAGAACTTGGAGACTGAGGTGCAGAATGACTTTTACAGAGAAGAGAGGTTGGAGACTGGGGTGCAAAAGGATTCTTACAGAGAGCAGAGAATGGAGACTGGGGTGCAGAAGGATCGTTGCAGAAAGCAGAGGTTGGAGAATGAGGTGCAGAAGGATCGCTACAGAGAGCTGAGGTTGGAGACTGGGTTGCAGCAGGACAGTTACAGAGAGCAAAGTTTGGAGACTTGGATGCAGAAGAAATGTTGCAGAGAGAAGAGGTTGAAGACTGGGGTGCAGAAGTACTGTAGCATAGAGCAGAGGTTGTAGCCTGGGGAGCAGAAGGACTTTGCAGAGAGCAGTTGTTGGAGACTGGGATGCAGAAGGATCATTGGAGAGAGCAGAGGTTGGAGACTGCGGTTTAGAAAGACTGTTGCAGAGAGCAGAGGTTAGAGACTGAGGTGCAGAAGGACTGTTGCAGAGACAAGAGGTTGGAGACTGGGGTGCAGAAGGCCTGTTACAGAGAGCAGAGTTTGGAGACTGGGTTGGAGAAAACCTGTTACAGAGTGCAGATTTTGGAGACCGGGGTGCAGAAGGATTGTTACAAAAAGCACAGTTTGGAGACTGTTGTTTTGAAGTATTGTTGCAGATAGCAGAAGTTTCAGACTGAGGCTTAGAAGGACTGTTACAGAGAGCAGAGGTTGGAAATTGGGGTGTAGAAGGACCGTTATAGAGAGCAGAGGTTGGAGACTGCCGTACAAAAGGACTATTACAGAGCAGAGTTTGTAGACTGGGCAGCAGAAACACCTTTGTAGAGAGCAGATTTGGGAAACTGGGGTGCAGAAGGATTGTTACAGAGAGCAGAGATTGGAGACTGGGGTGCAGAAGGACAATTACAGAGAGCAAACAATGGAGACTGAGGTGCAGAAGGACTTTTACAGAGAGCAGAGTTTGGAGACTGAGGTGTAGAATGATCATTGCAGAGAGAAGAGTTTGGAGTCTGAGGTGCAGAAGGACTGTTACAGAAAGCAGACGTTGGCAATTGGTGAGGAGATAGACCATTACAAAGAGAAGAGGTTGGAGACTGCGATACAAAAGGACTTTTACAGAGAGTAGAGTTTGGAGACTGGGTAGAAGAAGGATGGTTGCAGAGAGGAGATTTTGGAGACTGGAGTGCAGAAGGACTGTTACAGAGAGCACAGGTTGGAGACATTGGTGCAGAAAAAATGTTGCAGACAGCAGAGTTTAGAGAATTGGGTGCATAAAGACTTTTGCAGAGAGCAGAGTTTGGAGACTGTGGTGCAGAAGGACTGATACAGAGATAGAAGGTTGGAGATTGGGTTGCAGAGGATCATTGCAGAGAGCAGAGGTTGGAATCTAAGGTGCAGAAGGATCATTACAAAGAGTAGATTTTGGTTACTGGGGTGTAAAAGGACTACTGCAGAGAGCAGAGGTTGGAGACTGAGGTGTAAAAGGACTGATAACGGAGAGCAGATGTTGGAGACTCGGGTGCAGAAGTACTTTAGCATAGAGCAGAGTTTGGAGACTGGGGTGCAGAAGGACTTTTGCAGAGAGCAGAGGTTGGATACTGGGGTACAGAAGGAATGTTGCAGAGAACAGAGTGTGGAGACTGGTTTGCAAAAGAACCATTGCAGAGAGCAGAGTTTGGAGAGTGAGGTGCAGAAGGATTTTTACAGAGAGCAGAGGTTTAAGACTGGGGTGCAGAAGGACTGTTGCAGAGAGCAGATGTTGGATCCTGGGGTAGAGAAGGACTGTAACAAAGAGCAGAGTTTGGAGACTGGGGTGCAGAAGGATCGTTGCAAAGAGCACAGGATGGAGACTGGGGTACAGAAGGCCTGTTACAATTAGCAGAGTTTGAAGACTGGGGTGCAGAAGGCCTGTTACAGAGAGCAGAGTTTGGAGAGTGGGTTGCGGAAGACTGTTACAGAGAGCAGCGTTTGGAGAATGGGTTGCAGAAGAATCTTACAGAGAGCAGAGGTTGGAGACTGAGGTGCAGAAGGACTTTTACAGATAGTAGAGGGTGGAGACTGGGGTGAGAAGGAGTGTTACAGAGAGAAGAGTTTGGAGATTGGGGTTCAGAAGAAATGTTACTGAGAGTAGAGGTTGGAGACAGTGGTACAGAAGGACTGTTTCAGAGAGCAGAGTTTGGAGACTGAGGTGAAGAAAGACTGTTACAAAGAGTAGATTTTGGAAACTGGGATGTGGAAGAACCATTGCAGAGAGCGAAGGTTGGAGCCTGGGGAGAAGAAGCATCATTTCAGAGAGCAGATGTTGGAGACTGGGTGCAGAAGGACTATTAAAGAGAGCAGAGGTTGGAGTCTGAGGTGCAGAAAGATCATTTCTGAGTGCAGAGTTTTGAGACTGGGGTGCAGAAGGACTGTTAGAGATTGCAGAACATTGAGACTTAAGTGCAGAAGGACTTTTTCAGAGAGGAGAGGTTGGAGACTGGGGTGCAAAAGGATTCTTACAGAGAGCAGAGGATGGAGACTGGGGTGCAGAAGAATCGTTGCAGAGAGCAGAGGTTAGAGAATGAGGTGCAGAAGGATCGCTACAGAGAGCAGAGTTTGGATACCTGGGTGCAGCAGGACAGTTATAAAGAGCACAGGTTGGAGACTTGGATGCAGAAGAATTGTTGCAGAGAGCAGTGGTTGGAGACTGGGGTGCAGTAGTACTGTAGCAGAGAGCAGAGGTTGGAGACTGGGGTGCAGAAGGACTGTTGCAGAGACCAGTTGTTGGAGACTGGATTGCAGAAGGATCATTGAAGAGAGCAGAGGTTGGAGACTGAGGTGCAGAAAAATCATTCAGAGAGAAGAGGTTTGAGACTGGGGTGCAGAAGACCTCTTACAGAGAACAGAGGTTGGAGACTGGGGTGCAGAATGATTGTTACAGATAGCACAGTTTGGAAACTGAGGTGCAGAAGGATTTTTGCAGACAGCAGATGTTTGAGACTGAGGTTTAGAAGGACTGTTACAGAGAGCAAAGTTTGGAATCTGAGGTGCAGAAGGACTGTTACAGAAAGCAGAGTTTGTCAATTGGGGTGCAGAAGGACCGTTATAGAGAGAAGAGGTTGGAGAGTGGGGTACAGAAGGACTGTTAGAGAGAGCAGAGTTTGGAGACTTTGGTGTGGAAGGACCGTTGTAGAGAGCAGATGTTGGAGACTAGGGTCTAGAAGGACTTATAAAGAGCAGTGTTGGAGACTGATGTGAAGTAGGATTGATACAGAGAACAGAGATTTGAGACTGCAGTACAGAAGGACCATTACAGAGAGCAAAGGTTGGAGACTGAGGTTCAGAAGGACTTTTAGACAGATCAGAGGTTGGATACTTGGGTGCAGAAGGACTGTTACAGAGAGGAAGGGTTGGAGAAAGGGATGCAAAAAAATCTTACAGAGAGCAGAGTCTGGAGACTGGGGTGCAAAAGGACTGTTGCAGAGAGCAGAGTTTGGAGAGTGAACTTCAGAAGGATCGTTGCAGAGAGAAGAGGTTGGAGACTGGGGTTCAGAAAGACTGATACAGAGAGCAGAGATTCAAGATTGGGGTGCAGAAGAACTGTTACAGAGAGCAGAGGTTGGAGACTGGGGTGCAGTAAGCCTGTTACAGAGAGCAGAGGTTGGAGACTGAGGTGTAGAAGGACTGTTACAGATAGCGGAAGTTGGAGACTGAGGTGCAGCAGGATTGGTACAGAGAGAAGTTTTTGGAGACTAGGTGTAGAAAAACTGTTACAGAGTGCAGAGGTTGGAACTGTGGTGCAGAAGAATCATTGCAGAGAGCAGAGTTTAGAAACTGAGGTGCAGAAGGATCGTTGAAGAGAGCAGAGGTTGGAGACTGAGGTGCAGAAAGATCGTTACAGAGAACACAGGTTGGAGACTAGGGTCAGAAAGACAGTTACAGAGAGCACAGTTTGGAGACTTGGGTGCAGAAGAAATGTTGCAGTGAGCAAAGATTGGAGACCGCGGTACAGATGTACTGTTACAAAGAGCAGAGGGTGGAGAATGGGGTCAGAAGGACTGCTCCACATAACAGACGTTGGAGACTGGGGTGCAGAAGGATCGTTGGAGAGAGCAGAGGTTGGAGACTGAGGTGCAGAAGGATCGCTACAGAGAGCAGAGTTTGGAGACCGAGGTGCAGTAGAATAGTTACAGAGATCACAGGTTGGAGACTGGGGTGCAGAAGAAATGTTGAAGAGAGCAGAGGTTAAAGACTGGGGTGCAGAAGGACTGTAGTAGAGAGCAGAAGGAGGAGACTGTTGTGTAGAAGGACTGTTTCAGAGAGCAGACGTTGGAGACTGGGATGCAGAAGGATCGTTGCAGAGAGTAGATATTGGAGACTGGTGTGTAGAAGGACTTTTGCACAGAACAGAGGTTGGAGACTGGGGTGCAGTAGGACTGTTGCGGAGAGCAGAGTTTGGAGACTGAGTTGCAGAAGACCCGTTACAGAGAGCAGATGTTTGAGACTGGTTTTCAGAAGGATTGTTACAGATAGCACAGTTTGGAGACTGGGGTTTAGAATGATTGTTGCAGAGAGCAGAGGTTTCAGACTGAGGCTTACAAGGACTCTTACAGAGAGCAGAGGTTTGGGTCTCAGGTGCAGAAGGACTGATACAGAAAGCAGAGTTTGGAGACTGGGGTGCAGAAGAACCGTTACAGAGAGCAGAGTTTGGTGAATGCGGTACAGAAGGACTGTTACAGAGAGCAGATATTGGAGACTGGGGAGCAGAAAGACTGTTGCAGAGGACAGAGTTTGGAGACTGGGGTGCCGCAGGAACCTTGCAGAAAATAGAGGTTAGCGACTAGGGTGGAGAAGGAATGTTAGAAAGAGCAGAGTTTGGAAACTGGAGTGAAGAAAGATCTTACAGATAGCAGAGGTTGGAGACTGTGGTGCAGAAGGACTGTTGCAGAGAGCAGTCGTGAGAGACTGGGGTCCAGAAAGATCGTTGCAGAGAGCATAGTTTGCAGACTGGGGTGCAGAAGGCTGTTCCAGAAAGCAGAGGTTGGAGACTGAGGAGCAGAAGGACTGTTACAGAGAGCAGAGTTTGGAGACTGGGTTGCAGAAAGACTGTTGCAGAGAGCAGAGGTTGGAGACTGAAGTGCAGAAGAACTGTTGCAGAGAGCAGAGGTTGGAGACTGGGGTGAAGAAGGACTCTTGCAGAGAGCAGAGGTTGGAGACAAAAGTGCAGAAAAACACTTAGAGCAGATGTTAGAGACTGGGCTGCAGAAGGACTGATACAGAAAGCAGATACTCTAGTGTGGCGTGCAGAAAGAATGTTACAGAGAGTAGAGTTTGGAGAATGCAGTACAGAAGGACTGTTGCAGAGAGCAGAATTTAGAGACTGGGGTGCAGAAGGACTATTGCAGAGAGAAGAGTTTGGAGACTGAGGTGCAGAAGTCTTGTTACATAGAACAGAGTTTGGAGACTGGGGTGCAGAAAGATCATTGCAAATAGCAGTGCTTGGAGACAGGGGTGCAGACGGATCTTACAGAGAGCAGAAGAGACTGAGGTGCAGAAGAACTGTTGCAGAGTAAAGAGGTTGGAGACTGGGGTGCAGTAGGATCACTGCAGACAGGAGAGGTTGGAGATTGGGATGTAGAAGGATCATTGCAGAGAGCAGAGTTTGGAGACTGGGGTGTAGAAGGCCTGCTACAGAGAGCAGAGTATGGAGACTGGCGTGCAGAAGGCGTGTTACAGAGAGGAGAGGTTGGAGACTAGGGTGCAGAAGGACTGTTACAGTGTCCAGAGTTTGGAGACTGGGTTGCTGAAGAATCTTTCAGATAACAGAGGTTAGAGACTGATGTGCAGGTGTAGTGTTACAGAGAGCAGTGGTTGAAGACTGGGGTGCAGAAGTATTATGCGGAGAGCAGAGGTTTCAGACTGAGGTGCAGAAGAACTGGTAAAGGGAGCAGAGGTTGGAGACTGAGGTGTAGAAGGACTGTTACAGAGAGCCGAGTTTGGAGACTGAGGTGTAGAAGGACTGTTACAGGAAGCAGAGGATGGAAATTGGCATGCAGAAAGACCGTTAAAGAGAGCAGAGTTTGGAGACTGCGGTTTTGGACTGTTACCGAGAGCAGAGGTTGGAGACTGGGATGCAGAAAGACTCTTACAGAGAGCACAAGTTGGAGACTGAGGTGCAGAAGGATAGATACAGAGAACAGAAGTTGGAGACTGGGGTTCAGACAGGCTGTTACAGAAAGCAGAGTTAGGAGACATGCGTGTAGGAGATCCGAAACAGAGAGCAGAGGTTGGACACTGCGGTACAGAAGGACTGTTACTGAGACCAGATCTCGGAGACTGAAGAGCAAAAAGACTGTTGCAGAGAGAATAGGTTGAAGAATGAGGATCAGAAGGACTGTTACAGAGAGCAGAGTTTGGATTCTGGGGTGCAGAAGGACTGTTACAGAGTGCAGAGTTTTGAGACTTGGGAGCAGAAGGACTGTTACAGAAAGCAGAGTTTTGAGACTGGGGTGCAGAAGGACTGTTACAGAGTGCAGAGTTTTGAGACTTGAGTGCAGAAGGACTGTTACAGAGAGCAGAGGTAGGAGAATGGAGTTCAGATTGATCTTACAGAGAGCAGAGTTTGGAGACTGGGGTGCAAAAGGACTGTTGAAGTGATCAGATGTTGGAGACTGGGGTGGAGAAGAATTGCTGCAGAGAGAAGAGGTTGGAGACTGGGGTGCAAAAGGCCTGTTACACAGAGCAGAGGTTGGAGACTGCATTGCAGAAGTCCTGTTACAGAGAGCAGAGGTTAGAGACTGTTGTGCAGATGGACTGTTACATAGTGCAGAGTTTCAAGTCTGGGTTGCAGAAGGATCAAACAGAGGGCATAATTTGGAGACTGAGGTGCAGAAGGACTGTTACAGAGAGCAGAGGTAGGAGACTGGGGTGCAGAAGGGTCGTTGCAGAGAGCAGAGTTTTCAGACTGAGGTGCAGAATGACTGTTGCAGAGAAAAGATGTTGGAGAACGGCGTGCAGAAGGACTGTTGCAGAGAGCAGATGTTGGTAACTAGGGTCCAGAAAGACTGTTGTAGAAAGCAGAGGTTGGAGACTGGAGTGCAGAAGGACTGATGCAGAGAGAAGAGTTTGGACACTGAGGTGCTGAAGTCCTGTTAGAGAGAGCAGAGTTTGGAGACTCGGGTTCAGAAGGTCACTTTAAGAGAGCAGAGGTTAAACACAAGGGTGCAGAAGGATCTTAAAGAGAGCAGAATTTGGAGACTGAGTTGCAGAAGGACTGTTGCAGAGATCAGAGGTTAGAGACTGAGGTGCAGAAGGACTCTTACAGAGAGCAGAGGTTGGAAACTTTGGTACAGAAGGACTGATACAGAAAGCAGCGATTGGAGTCTGGAGTCCAGAAAGACCATAACAGAGAGCAGAGTTTGGATACTGCAGTACCGGAGGACTATTACAGAGAGTATTGGTTGAATACTGGGGTTCAAAAGTACTGTAGCAGAGAGCAGATGTTGGTAACTAGGGTGCAAAAGGACTGTTTCAGAGAGAAGAGTTTGGAGACTGGGGTGCAGAATGACTCTTGCAGAGAGCAGAAGTTAGAGACTGGGGTGCAGAAGGACTGTTACAGAGAGCAGAGGTTGGAGACAGGGTTTCAGAAGGATCTTACAGAGAGCAGAATTTGGAGACTGAGGTGCATAAGGACTGTTGCAGAGATCAGAGTTTGGAGACTGGGGTGAAGTAGGATCATTGCAGAGAGCAGAGTTTGGAGACTGGGGTTCAGAAGGACAGTTGTAGAGAGCAGAGGATGGAGAGTGGGGTGCTGAAGGCCTGCTATAGAGAGCAGAGTTTTGAGACTGGAGTGCAGAAGGCCTGTTACAGGGAGGAGAGGTTTTACACTGGGGTACAGAAAACTGTTACAGAGAGCAGAGTTTGGAGACTGGTTTGCTGAAGGAACTTACAGAGAGCAGATGTTGTAGGCTGAGGTTAAGGTGGACTGTTACAGAGAGCAGTGGTTGGAGACTGGGGTTTAGAAGAATCGTGGAGAGTAGAGGTTTCAGACTGAGGTGCAGAAGTACTGTTAAAGAGAGCAGAGGTTGGAGACTGAGATGTAGCACATCTGTAACAGAGAGCAGAGTTTAGAGACTGATGTGCAGAAGGACTGTTACAGAAAGCAGAGGTTTGAAATTGGTGTGCAGAAGGACCGTTACAAAGCGCAGAGGTTGGAGACTGCGGTGTAGAAGGACTGTTACAGAGAGCAGAAGTTGGAGACTGGGGTTCAGAAGGACTGATTCAAAAAGCAGAGGTTGGAGACTGGGTTGCAGAAGGACCCTTACAGAGAGCAGAGTTTGGAAACTGCGGTACATAAGGTTGTGACAGAGAGCAGATCTTGAAGACTGGGGAGCAGAAGGACTGCTTAAGAGGGGAGAGGTTTGAGACTAGCGTGAAGAAGAAATTTTACAGAGAGCAGAGTTTGAAAACTGGAGTGCAGAAAGATCTTACAGAGAGCAAAGTTTAAAGACTGTATTGCAGAAAGACTGTTGCACAGAGCAGACCTTGGAGACTGGGGTCCAGAAATTTTGTTGCAGAGAGCAGAGTTTGGAGACTGGGGTGCAGAAAAACTGTTGTGGAGAGCAGATGTTGGATACTGGGGTAGAGAAGAACTGTTGCAGAGAGCAGATATTAGAGACTGGGGTGCAGAAGGATTGTTACAGAGAGCAGGAGTTGGAGACTGAGGTGCGGAAAGACTGTTACAGAAAGCAGCGTTTGGAGACTATGGTACAGAAGGACTGTTACAGAGAGCAGAGGTTGGAGACTGCGGTTCAGATGGATGTTACAGAGAGAAGACTTTGCAGTCTTGGGTGCTAGAGGACAGTTGCAGAGAGCAGATATTGGAGATTTGGGTGGAGAAGAATTGTTGCAGAGAGAAGAGGTTGGTGACTGGGGTGCAGAAGGCCTATTTCAGAGAGCAGAGTTTGGAGACTTCGGTGTAGAAGGACTGTTACAGAGAGCATAGGTTGGAGACTGGGGTTCAGATGAATCTTACAAAGAGTAGAGTTTGGAGACTGGGGTTCAAAACGACTGTTGCAGACAGCAGATGTTAGAGACTGGGTTGGAGAAGAATCGTTTCAGAGAGAAGAGGTTGAAGACTGGGGTGCAGAAAGCCTGTTACAGAGAGCAGAAGTTGGAGACTGGGTTGCAGAAGTCCTGTTACAGAGAGCAGAAGTTGGAGACTGTTATGCAGAAGGACAGGTACAAAGTGCAGAGTTTAAAGACTGGGTTGCAGAAGGATCTTACAGAGAGCAGAGTTGGGAGACTGAGGTGCAGAAGGACTATCTCAGAGAGCAGATGTTGGTAACTAGTGTACATATGGACTGTTGTGGAGAGCAGAGGTTTTAGACTGCAGAAGGGTGGAAAAGGACTGTTCCAGAGAGCAGAGGTTTGAGACTGAGGTGCGTAAGTCCTGTTACACAGAGCAGATGTTGGAGACTCGGGTGCAGAAGGACTGTTACAGAGAGTAGAGGTTGGATACAGGGGAGAAGAAGCATATTACAGAGAGCAGAATTTGTAGACTGAGGTGCAGATGGACTGTTGCAGAGATCAGAGGTTGGAGACTGGGGTGCAGAAGGATCATTGCAGAGAGCACATTATGGAGACTGGCGAGCAGAAGGCCTGCTACAGAGAGCAGATTTGGGAGACTGGCGTCCAGAAGGCCTGTTACAGAGAGGAGAGGTTGGAGACTTGGGTGCAGAACGACTGTTATAGAGAGCAGAGTTTGGAGAATGGATTGCTGAAAGATCTTACGGAGAGTAGAGGTTGGAGACTGAGGTGCAGGTGGACTCTTACAGAGACCAGTGGTTGGAGACTGAGGTGCAGAAGGACCATGCAGAGAGGTGAGGTGTCAGTTTGAGCGGCAGAAGGACTGTTACAGAGAGCAGAGGTTGGAGACTGAGGTGTAGAAGTACTGTTAGTAAGAGCAGAGTTTGGAGACTGAGGTGCAGATGGACCGTTACAAAGACCAGAGTTTGGAGACTGCGGTATATAAACACTGTTACAGAGAGCAGAGTTTGGAGACTGCATTATAGTTCTGTTACCGAGAGCAGAGGTTGGAGACTGGGGTGCAGAAGGACTCTTACATAGAGCACAGGTTGGAGTCTGAAGTGAAGAAGGATAGATACTGAGAACAGAGGTTGGAGACTGGGGTTCAGACAGACTGATAAAAAAAGCAGAGATGGAGAATGGGGTGTAGAAGGTTCGTTACAAAGAGCAGAAGTTGGAGACTGCGGTAAAGAAGAACTGTTACAGAGAGCAGATCTCGGAGTCTGGGGAGAAGAAAAACTGTTGCAGAGTACAGAGGTTGGAAAATGGGGTGGAGAAGGAATGTTACAGAGAGTAGAGTTTGGAAACTGGAGTGCAGAAAGATCTGAAAGAGAGCAGAGGTTGGAGACTGTGGTGCAGAAGGACTGTTGCAAAGAGCAGACATTGAAGACTGGGTTCCAGAAGGATCATTCATGAGAGAAGATTTTAGAAAATGGGGTGCAGAAGGACTGTTACACAGAGCAGAGGTTGGTGACTGAGGTGCAGAAGGACTGTTAGAGAGAGCAGAGTTTGGAGAGTGGGGTATAGAAGGATTGTTACCGAGAGTAGAGTTTGGAGACTGGGGTTCAGATGGATCTTACAGAGAGCAGAGTTTGGAGACTGGGGTTCAAAAGGAGTGTTGCAGAGATCAGATGTTGGAGACTAGGGTGGAGAAAAATCGTTGCAGAGAGAAAAGGTTGGAGACTGGGGTTCCGAATGTCTGTTACAGAGAGCAGAAGTTGGAGACTGTTGTGCAGAAGGACTGTTAGAGAGTCCAGAGTTTAAAGACTGGGTTGCAGAAGAATCTTACAGAGAGCAGAGTTGTGAGACTGAAGTGCTGAAGGACTGTTACAGAGAGCAGAGGTTTAAGACTGGGGTGCAGAGGGGTCGTTGTAGAGAGCAGGGTTTTGAGACTAAGGTGCAGAAGAACTGTTTTATAAAGAAGATGTTGGAGACTGGGGCCCAGAAAGACTGTTGCAGAGAGCAGATTTTGGTAACTCGGGTGCAGAAGGACTGGGGTGCAGAAGGACTTTTACAGAGAGCAGAGGTTGGAGACTTGGATACAGAAGGACTGTTACAGGGAGCAGAGGTTGGATACAGGGGTGCAGAAGGATCTTACAGAGAGCAGAATTTGGAGACTGAGGTGCAGAAAAACAGTTGCAGAGTTCAGATGTTTGAGACTGTGGTGCAGTACGATCATTGCAGAGAGCAGAGGTTGGGGACTGGGGTGCAGAAGGCCTGCTACAGAGATAAGAGTTTGGAGACTGGCATGCAGAAGGCCTGTTACAGAGAGGAAAGGTTGGAGACTTGGGTGCAGAAGGACAGTTATAGAGAGCAGAGTTTGGAGACTGCTTTGCTGAAGGATCTTACAGAGAGCAGAGGTTGGGACTGAGGTGCAGTTGGACTGTTACAGCGAGCAGTGTTTGGAGACTGGGGTGCAGAAAGAATGTTACAGAGAGCACAGGTTGGAGACTTAAGTGCAGAAGGATAGATACAGAGAGCAGAGGTTTGAGACTGAGGTTCAAAAGGACTGATCCAGAAAGCAGAGTTTGGAGACTGGGGTGCTGAAAGACTGTTATGGAGAGTAGAGTTTGGAGACTGGGGAGCACAAGGACTGTTGCAGAGGACAGAGGTTGGAGACTGGGGTGTCACAGGACACTTGCAGAAAAAAGAGGTTAAAGACTGGGGTGGAGAAGGAATGTTACAGAGAGCAGAGTTTGGAAACTGGAGTGCAGAATAATCTTACAGAGAGCAGAGTTTGGAGACTGTGGTGCAGAAGGTTTGTTACCGAGAGCAGAGGTTGGAGACTGGGGTCCAGAAGGATCGTTTCAGAGAGGAGAGTTCGGAAACTGAGGTTCAGAAGGACTGCTGCAAAGAGTAGAGGTTGAACATGAGGTGCAGATGGACTGTTGCAGAGAGCAGAGTTTAGAATCTGATATGCAGAAAGACTCTTACGGAGAGCAGAGTTTGGATACTGGGGTGCAGAAGGACTGTGACAGAGAGCAGAGGTTCGAGACTGTGGTGCAGAAGAACTGTTGCAGAGATCAGAGGTTAAAGACTGTGGTGCAGTAGGTTCATTGCAGAGAGCAAAGGTTGAAGACTGGGGTGCAGAAGGATCCTTTAAGAGAGCAGATTTTGAAGACTGGGGTGCAGAAGGCCTGCTACAGAGAGCAGAGTTTGGAGACTGAGGTGTAGAAACACTGTTACAGAAACTAGATGTTTCAAATTGGGGTGCAGAAGAAACGTTAAAGAGACCAGAGTTTGGAGACTGCGGTATAGAAACACTATTACAGAGTGCAGAGGTTGGAAACTGGGGTACAGAAGGACTGTTGCAGAGAGCAGAGGTTGGTGACTGGGGTCTAGAAAGACCGTTGCAGAGAGCAGAGTTCGGAGACTGGGGTGCAGAAGGACTGTTGCAGAGAGCAGAGGCTGGAAACTAGGGTGTAGAAGGACTGTTGCAGAGAGCAGATGTTGCAGACTGGAGTGCAGATGGACTGTTGCAAGAGCAGAGGTTGGAAACTGGAGTGCAGAAGGACTGTTACAGAGAGCAGAGTTTCGAGACTGAGTTGCAGAAAGATCGTTGCAGAGAGCAGAGCTTGGATACTGAGGTGCAGTAGACTATTCCAGAGAGCAGAGGTTGTAGACTGAGGTGCAGAAGGAATGTTACAGAGAGTAGTGGCAGTTGATTTGGGTTCAAAAGGCCTGCTACAGAGAACAGAGTTTCGAGACTGGGGTGCAGAAGGACTGTTACAGAGAGCAGAGTTTGGAGACAGGGTTGCAGAAGAATCTTAAGGAGAGCAGAGTTTGGAGACTGAGGTGCAGCAGGACTGTTACAGAGAGCAGAGTTTGGAGACTGGGATGCAGAAGGATCATTGCAGATCACAGAGTTTTCAGACTGAGGTCCAGAAGGACTGTTGCAGAGAGCAGTTTTTGGAGACACGGGTGCAGAAGGACTGTTGCAGAGAGTAGACGTTGGAGACTGGAGTGAAGAAAGATAGTCGTTGAGAGCAGAAGTTTGAGACTGGGGTGCAGAAGGACTGTTATAGAGAACAGAGTATGGAGACTGGGGTGCAGAAGGCCTGTTACAGAGAGAAGAGTTTAGACAAAGTGTGCAGAAGGACTGTTACAGAGGGAAGAGTTTAAAGACTGGGTTACAGAAAGAACTTACAGAGAGTAGAGGTTGGATACTGAGGTGCAGAAGGACTGTTACAGAGAGCAGATGTTGGAGTCTGGGGTGCAGAAGGACTGTTACAAATAGCAGATGTGGGAGACTGGGGTGCAGAAGAACTTTCAGAAAGAGCAGAGGTTGGATCCTGAGGTGCAGAAGGAATGTAACAAAGAGCAGATTTTGGAGACTGGGGTGCAGAAGTACTTATACAGAGAGCAGAGGTTGGAGACTGGGGTGCAGAAGGACCGCTAGAGAGAGCAGAGTTTGGAGACTGCAGTAAAGAAGGACCGTTACAGAGAGCATACGTTGGAGACTAGGGTACAGAAGGACTGTTGCAGAGAGCATATGTTGGAGACTGTGGTTTAGAAGAACTGTTGCAGAGAAAAGAGGTTAGAGAATGGGGTGTAGCAGCACTTTTGCAGAGAGCAGAGGTTGAAGACTGAGGTGCAGAAGGACTGTTACAAAGAGAAGAGGTTGGAGACTGAGGTTCAGAAGGACTGTTAGAGAGAGCAGAGTTTAGAGACTGGGGTGCAGAAGGATCGTTGCAGACAGAAGAGGTTTGAGACTGGGGTGCAGAAGGACTGTTACAGAGAGTAGAGTTGGAGACTGAGGCACAGAAGAATCGTTGTTGAGAGAAGAGTTTGGACACTGAGGTGCAAAAGGACCCTTACCGAGAGCCGAGGTTAGAGACTGGGGTGCAGAAGGACTGTTACGCAGAGCAGAGTTTTCAGACAAGGTTGCTCAAAAATCTTACAGAGAGCAAAGGTTGTAGACCAAGGTGCAGCAGGACTGTTACAGAGAGCAGAGGTTGGAGACTAGGGTGCAGAAAGATCGTTGCAGAGAACAGAGTTTTCAGACAGAGGTGAAGAAGGACTATTGCAGAGAGCACATGTTGGAAACTGGGGTGCAGAAGGACTGTTGCAGAGAGCAGAGGTAGGAGACTGGGGTGCAGAAAGATCATTGTAGAGAGCAGAGTTTGGAGACTGGGGTGCAGAAGGATTGTTATAGAGAAAAGAGGTCGGAGACTGTGGTGTAGTAATCCTGTTACAGAGAGCAGATTTTGGAAAATGAGTGCAGAAGTATTTTACAGAGAGTAGAGTTTGGAGAATGAGGTACAGAAGGATTGTTATAAAGAGCAGAGGTTGGAGACTGCGTTGCACAGGGACTGCTGCTAAGACCAGAGGCTGGACATGGGGTGTAAAAGAACTGTTGCGGAGAGCAAAGGTTTGAGATTTGTGTGCAGAAGCACTGTTGCAGAGAGTAGAGGTTGGAGACTGCCTTTCAGTATTACTGTTACAGAGGCAGAGTTTGGAGACTTTGTTGCAGAAGGACTGTTGTGGAGAGCAGATGTTGGAGACTCGATTGAAGAAGGACTGTTGCAGAGAGCAGAGTTTGTAGACTGAGGTGCAGAAGAACTGTTACAGAGAGAAGAGGTTGGAGATTGGGGTGCAGATGGACGGACTGATACAGAAAGCAGAGTTTGGAGACTCCGGTGTAGAAGGACTGATGCAGACAGCAGAGGTTGGAGAATGGAGTAAAATAGGCCTGTTACACAGAGCAGAGGTTGGAGACTAGGGTGCAGATGGACTGTTACAAACAGCAGAGTTTTGAGAGAGGTTTGCAGAAGGATCTTACAGAGAGAAGATTTTGGAGACTGTGGTACAGCAGGACTGTTATCGAGAGAAAAGGATGGAGACTGGTGTGCAGAATGATCGTTGCAGAGAACAGAGTTTTCAGAATGAGGTGCAGAAGGACTATTGCAGAGAGCAGATATTGGAGACTGGGGTGCAGAAGGACTGTTGCAGAGAGAAGAGGTTTGAGACTGGCGTGCAGAAGGACTGTTACAGAGAACAGAGGTTGGAGAAGGTGTGCAGAAGAATTGTTCCAGAGGGCAGAGTTTACAGACTTGGTTGCAGAAGGATCTTACAGAGAGAATATGTTGGAGACTGAGGTGCAGAAGGACTGTTAGTGAGAGTAGAGTTTAGAGACTGAGGTTCAGAAGGACCATTGTAGAGAGCAGTGTTTGGAGACTGAGGTGCAGAAGGATTGTTACAGAGAGCAGAGGTTGGAGACTGGGGTGCACACGGACTGTTGCAGATAGCAGAGTGTTGAGACTGGGGTTCAGAAGGACTGTTGCAGATAGCAGAGTTTGGAGAATGGGGTGTAGAAGGACTGTTGCAGAAAGCAGAGGTTCGAGACTTGGGTGCAGAAGGACTGTTACAGAGAGCAGAGTTTGGAGACTGAGGTGCAGAAAGACTGTTACAGAGAGATGAGGTTGGAGACTGGGGTGAAGAAGGACTAATACAGAAAGCAGAGGTTGAAGACTGGGGAGCAGAAGGATCATTACAGAAAGCAGATTTTGGAGACTTAACTACAGGAGGACTGTTACATAGAGCAGAGGTTGGAGACTGGTGAGCAGAAGAACTGTTACAGAGAGCAGAGGTTGGATTCTGGGGAGCAGAAGGAATGTTACAGAGAGCAGATTTGGATACTGGGGTGCAAAAGGATCTTACAGAGAGCAGAGGTTGGAGGTTGGGTGCAGAAGCACTGTTACAGAGGGCGGATTTTGGAGACTGAGGTTCAGTAGGACTGTTACAGAAAGCAGATTTGGGAGACTGGTGTGCACAAGGATTGTTGCAGAGAGCAGAATTTTCACACTGAGCTTCAGGTACACTGTTGCAGACTGCAGATGTTGAAGACTGGGGTGCAGAAGGACTATTGCAGAGAGCACATGTTGGATACTGGTGTGCAAAAGGATCATTGCAGAGAGCAGAGGTTGGAGACTCGGGTGCAGAAAGATTGTTACAGAGAGCAGAGGTTGGAGACTGGGGTGAAGAAGGACCATTACAGGTAGCAGAGGTTGGAGTCTGCGGTACAGAAGGCCTGTTACAGAGAGCAGAGTTTGGAGACTTGGGTGCAGAACAACTTCTACAGAGAGCAGAGATTTTAGACAAGGTTGCAAAAGGATCTTACAAAGAGCAAAAGTTGTAAACTGAGGTGCAACAGGACTGTTACAGAGAGCAGAGGTTGGAGACTGAGGTGCAGAAGGACTATTATACAGAGCAGAGTTTGGACACTTGGGTGTAGAAGGCCTGTTACAGAGAGTATAGATTGGAGACTGGGGTTCAGATGGATCTTACAGAGAGCAGAGTTTGGAGACTGGGGTTCAAAACGACTGTTGCAGACAGCAGATGTTGGAGACTGGTGTGTAGAAGGACTTTTACACAGAACAGAGATTGGAGACTGTGGTGCAGAAGAAATGTTGAAGAGTTCCGTCATTGGAGACTGGGGTGCATAAGGACTGTAGCAGATAGCAGAAGTTGGAGGCTGGGGTGTAGAAGGACTGTTGCAGAGAGCCGATGTTGGAGACTGGTGTGTAGAAAAACTTTTGCACAGAACAGAGGTTTGAGACTGTGGTGCAGAAGGACCATTGCAGAGATCAGAGTTTGGTAACTGAGGTGAAGAAGGAATGTTACAGAGAACAGAAGTTGGAGCCTGGGGTGCAGATGGATTGTTGCAGAGAGCAGAGTTTGGAAACTGGGGTTTACAAGCACTGTTGCAGAGAGCAGAGTTTGGATACTGGGGTGCAGAAGGACTGTTACAGAGAGCAGAGTTTGGAGACAGGGTTGCAGAAGGATCTTACAGAGAGCAGAGTTTCGAGATGAGTTGAAACGTGACTATAACTGAGAGCAGAGTTTGAAGACTGGGGTGCAGAAGGATCATTGCAGATAACAGAGTTTTCAGACTGAGTTGCAGTAGGACTGTTGTAGAGAGCAGAGGTTGGAGACAGGGGTGCAGAAGGACTGTTGCATAGAGCAGATGTTGGATACTGGGGTGCAGAAGGATCATTGCAGAGAGCAGATGTTGGAGACTGGGGTGCATAAGGATTGTTGCAGAGAGCAGATGTTGGAGACTGGTGTGCAGAAGGATCTTTGCAGACAGCAGACGTTTGAGATTGGGGTGAGGTAGGAGTGTTACAGAGAGTAGAGTTTCAAAACTGAGGTGCAGAAGGATCGATGCAGAGAGCTGAGGTTTGAGAGTGAGGTGCAAAAGGACTTGCAGAGAGCAGAGGTTGGAGACTGAGGTGCAAAAGGACTGTTAAAGAGAGTAGAGGTGGGAGATTTGGGTGCAAAAGGCCTGTTACAGAGAGCAGAGGTTGGAGACTGGGGTGCAGAAGAACTCCTACAGAGAGCAGAGTTTTTAAACAAGGTTGCAAAAGGATCTTACAAAGAGCAGAGGTTGTATACCGAGGTGCAGCAGGACTGTTACAGAGAGCAGAGGTTGGCGACTGTGGTGCAGAAGGACGATTGCAGAGATCAGAGTTTGGTAACTGAGGTGAAGAAGGATTGTTACAGAGAAAAGAAATTGGAGCCTGGGGTGCAGAAGGACTGTTGCAGAGAGCCGAGTTTGGAGACTGGGGTTTACAAGCACTGTTGCAGAGAGCAGATGTTGGAGACTGGTGTGCAGAAGGATCTTTGCAGAAAGCAAAAGTTTGAGACTGGGGTGCAGAAGGAGTGTTACACAGAGTAGAGTTTCGAGACTGAGTTGCAGAAAGATCGATGCAGATAGCTGAGTTTGGAGACTGAGGTGCAAAAGGACTGTTGCAGAGAGCAGAAGTTGGAGACTGAGGTGCAAAAGGACTGTTACAGAGAGTAGAGGTGGGAGATTTGGTTGCAAAAGGCCTGTTAAAGATAGGAGAGGTTGGAGACTGTGGTGAAGAAGGATCGTTGTAGAGAGCAAAATTTTGAGACTGGGGTGCCGAAGGATTGTTATAAAGAAGAGAGGTTGGAGACCTGGGTGCAGAACGCCTGTTACGGGCAGCAGAGTTTTGACAAGGGATTCAGCAGTACATTTACAGAGAGTAGTTTTTGGAGACTGAGGTGAAGAAGGAGCGTTTCAGAGAGCAGAGGTTGAAGACTGAGGCGCAGAAAAGTTGTTATAGAGAGCAGATGTTGGAGACTGGGTTGCAGAGGGACTGTTGCAGAGAGCACAGACTCGACACTGGGGTGTATAAGGACTGTAGCCGAGAGCACAGGTTCACATTGGGGTGCAGAAAGACTGTTGCAGAGAGCAGAGGTTAGAGATTGGGTTACATTAGGACTGTTGCAGAGGCAGAGGTTGGAGATTTGGTGCAGAAGGAATGTTGCAGAAAGCAGATGTTGGAGATTTTGGTGAAGAAGGACTGTTGCAGAGAGCAGAGTTTGTAGACTGAGGTGCAGAAAGACTCTTACAGAGAGCAGATGTTGGAAATTGTGGTGCAGATGGAG
This sequence comes from Ictidomys tridecemlineatus, assembly GCF_052094955.1. Classification (NCBI taxonomy): domain Eukaryota; kingdom Metazoa; phylum Chordata; class Mammalia; order Rodentia; family Sciuridae; genus Ictidomys; species Ictidomys tridecemlineatus. Next base: position 250,530 of record NW_027521777.1, read on the forward strand.
TGAAACAGTAAGCAGATTTTGGAGACTGTGGTTCGGGCAAACTGTTGCTGAGAGCAGAGTTTGTAGACTGAAGTGAAGAAGCACTATTCCAGAGAGCAGAGGTTGGAGAATGTGGTGCAAAAGGCCTGTTACAGAGAGCAGAGGTTGGAGACTGGGGTGCAGAAGGACTCTTACAGAGAGTAGAGTTTTGAGACTGGGGTGCAGAAGGATTCTTGCAGAGAACAAAGTTCTCAGACTGAGGTGCAGAAGGTCTGTTGCAGAGAGCAGAGTTTGGAGATTGAGGTGCAGAAGGAGTGTAACAGAGAGCAGAGATTGGAGACTTGGGTGCAGAAGGACCATTACATAGAGCAGATTTTTGAGAGTGCACTACAGGAGGACTGTTACAGAGAGCAGTTTTTGGAGACTGGGGTGCAGAATGACCGTTGCAGAGAGCAGAGGTTGGAGACTGCGGTGCAGAAGAACCATAACAGAGAGCAAAGGTTGGAGACTGAGGTGCAGAAAGACTTTTAAAGAGAGCAGAGTTTGGATACTGGGGTGCAGAAGAACTGCTACAAAGAGCAAAGTTTGGAGACTGGGATGAAAAATTATCTTCCAGAGAGCAGAGTCTGGAGACTGGGGTGCAGAAGGACTGTTGCAGAGAGAAGAGGTTGGAGTCTGAGGTGCAGAAAGATCGTTGCAGATAGAAGAGTTTGAAGATTGGGGTGCAGAAAGACTGTTGCATAAAGCAGATGCTGGCAATTGGGGAGCAGAAGGACCGTTACAAAGAGAAAAGGTTGGAGACTGCGATACAAAAAGACTGTTACAGAGAGCAGAGGTTGGAGACTGGGAAGAAGAAAGATCCTTTCAGAGAGCAGATGTTGGAGACTAGGGTGCAGAAGGACTGTTACAAAGAGCAGAGGTTGGAGACTGAGTTGCAGGTGGATCGTTACAGAGAGCAGAGATTGGAGACTGGGGTTCAGAAGGACCGTTAGTGAGAGCAGAGGTTGCAGACTGAGGTGCAAAAGGACATTTACAGAGAGCAGAGGTTGGAGACTGGGGTGCAGAAGGATTCTTACAGAGAGAAGAGGATGGAGACTGGGGTGAAGAAGGAGTGATAAAGACAGCAGAGTTGGGAGATTGGGGTGCAGAAGAACTGTATAGAGAGCAGAGGTTGGAGACTGGGGTGCAGAAGGATTGTTACAGAGAGCAGAGGTTGGAGACTCGGGTGCAGAAGGACTGTTACAGAGAGCAGAGGTTCGAGACTGTGGTGCAGAAGAACTGTTACAGAGAGCAGAGTTTGGAGACTGGGGTGTAGAAGGCCTGTTACAGAAAGCAGAGTTTGGAGACTGAGGTGCAGAAAAATTGGTACAGAGAGGAGAGTTTGGCGACTGAGGTGCAGAAGGATTATTACATAAAGCAGAGGTTGGGAACTGAGGTGCAGAAGGATCGTTGCAGAGAGCAGACGTTGGAACCTGAGGTGCAGAAGGATCGTTGCAGAGATCACTGTTCGGAGACTGAGGTGCAAAAGGATCTTTACAGAGAGCAGAGTTTGGAGACTGGGGTCAGGAACAAAGTTACACAAAGCATAGTTCGGAGACTGGGGAGCAGAAGAAATTTTGCAGAGAGCAGAGGTCGGATCTGGGGTGCAGGAGGACTATTGCAGAGAACAAATTTGGAGACGGAGGTGCAGAAGAACTGACACAGAGAGCAGAGGTTGGAGACTGAGGTCCAGAAGGATTGTTACAGAGATCAGAGTGTGGAGACTGGGGTGCAGAATGAGTGTTACAGAGAGCAGAATTTTGAGATTGGGGTGCAGAAGAACTTTTACCGAGAACAGAAGTTGGAGACTGGGGTGTAGAAGGACTGTTGCAAAGAGCAGAGTTTAAAGAATGAGATGCAGAAGGACTGTTACAGAGAGCATTCTTTGAAAACTGGGGTGCAGAAGAACCGTTGCAGAGAGCAGAGCTTGGAGCTTGAGTAGAAAAAGGATCGTTGCAGAGAGCAGATGTTGGAGACTGAGGTGCAGAAGGACTGTTACAGATTGCAGAGTTTGGATACTGAGGTGCAAAAGGACTTTTACAGAGAGGAGAGGTTGGAGACTGGGGTGTCAAAAATTCTTACAGAGAGCAGAGGATGGAGACTGGGGTGCAGAAGGAGTGTTAAAGAGAGCAGAGTTTTAAGATTGGAGTTAAGAATACCTGTTACAGAGAGCAGAGATTGGAGACTGAGGTGCAGAAGAATTTTACAGATAACAGATTTTGGACACATGTGCAGAAGGACTGTTACAGAGAGCAGAGCTTGGAGTATGGGGTGCAGAATGACTGTTGCAGAGAGCAGAGTTTGAAGACTGGGGTGCAGAAAGATTGTTACAGAGAGCAGAAGATGGAGACTGAGGTACAGAAGGATCTCTACAGAGAGCAGAGTTTGGAGACCAGGGTGCAGTAGGATAGTTACAGAAAGCATAGGTTAGAGACTGGGGTGCAGAAGAAATGTTGCAGAGAGCAGAGGTTGGAGACTGAGATGCAGAAAGACTGTAGCAGAGAGCAGAGGTTGGAGACTGGGGTGTAGAAGGACTCTTGCAGAGAGCAGACGTTGGAGACTGGGATGCAGAATGATCCTTGCAGAGAGCAGAGGTTGGAGACTGGGGAGCAGAAGGTCCTTTGCAGAGTGATGAGGTGGGAGACTGAGGTGCAGAAGGACTATTACAGAGAGCAGAGTTTGGAGACTGGGTTGCAGAAGACCTGTTACAGAGAGCAGATGTTGGAGACTTGGGTGCAGAAGAATTTTTACAGTTAGCACAGTTTGGAGACTGGTGTGTAGAGGGACCGATGTAGAGAGCAGAGGTTTTAGATTGAGGCTTAGAAGGACTGTTACAGAGAGGAGAGGTTGGAGTCTGAGGTGCAAAATGACTTTTATAGAAAGCAGAGGTTTGAAATTGGGGTACAGATGGACCGTTACAAAGAGAAGAGGTTGGAGACTGCAATACATAAGGACTTTTACAGTGAGCAGAGTTTAAAGCCTGGGTAGGAGAAGGATCGTTGCAGAGAACAGATGTTGGAGACTGGGGTGCTGAAGGACTGTTACAGAGAGCAGAGGTTGGAGACTGAGTTGCAGAAGGACAGTTACAGAGAGGTCAGGTTAGAGACTGGGGTGCAGAAGAAATGTTGCAGAGAGCAGATTTTGGAGACTTGGGTGCATAAAGACTGATGCAGAGAGCAGAGTTTGGAGACTGTGGTGCAGAAGGACTGATACAGAGAGCAGAGGTTGGATACTGGGGTGCAGAAGGATCGTTGCAGAGAGCAGAGGTTGGAAACTATGGTGCAGAAGGATTGTTACACAGAGCAGAGTTTGGTTCCTAGGGTGTAAAAAGACTTCTGCAGAGAACAGAGTTTGGAGACTGAGGTGCAAAACGACTGATACAGAGAGCAGAGGTTGGAGACTGGGGTGAAGAAGAACTGATACACAAAGGAGAGGTTGTATACTGGGGTTCAGAAGGACCTTTACAGGGAGCACAGTTTGAAGCCTGAGGTGCAGAAAAACTGTTACAGAGAGCAGATTTTGGAAACTCGAATATAGAAGGACTGTTGCAGAGAGCAGATGTTGGAGCCTGGGGAGAAGAAGGATCGTTGCAGAGAGTAGATGTTGGAGACTGGGATGCAGAAGGACTATTAAAGAGAGCAGTGTTTGGAGACTGAGTTGCAGGAAGATCATTTCTGAGTGCAGAGGTTTGAGACTGGGGTGCAGAGGACTGTTACAGATTGCAGAACTTGGAGACTGAGGTGCAGAATGACTTTTACAGAGAAGAGAGGTTGGAGACTAAGGTGCAAAAGAATTCTTACAGAGAGCAGAGAATGGAGACTGGGGTGCAGAAGGATCATTGCAGAGAGCAGAAGTTGGAGACTGGGGTGCAGAAGGACTGTTGCAGAGAGCAGTTGTTGGAAACTGGGATGCAGAACGATCATTGTAGAGAGCAGAGTTTGGAGACTGCGGTTTAGAAGGACTATTGCAGAGAGCAGAGGTTGAAGACTGATTGCAGAAGAATCGTTGCAGAGAGAAGAGGTTGAAGACTGGGGAGAAGAAGGCATGTTACAGAGAGCAGAGGTTGGAGACTGGGGTGCAGAAGGATTGTTACAGATAGCACAGTTTGGAGACTAGGGTGCCGAAGGATTGTGGCAGACAGCAGACGTTTAAGACTGAGGCTTTGAAGGACTGTTACAGAGAGCAGAGGTTGGAATCTGAGGTGCAGAAGGACTGTTACAGAAAGCAGAGGTTGGCAATTGGGGTGCAGAAGGACCGTTATAGAGAGCAGATTTTGGAGACTTTGGTGCAGAAAGATTGTTGTAGAGAGCAGATGTTGGAGAATAGGGTGCAGAAGGACCATTACAGAGAGCAAAGATTGGAGACTCAGGTGCAGAAGGATCGCTACAAAGTGCAGAGTTTATAGACTGGGGTGCAGTAGGATAGTTACAGAGTACAGGTTGGAGACTGGGGTGCAGAAGAAATGTTGAAGAGAGCAGAGGTTGGAGACTGGGGTGCAGAAAGACTGTAGCAGAGAGTAGAGGTTGGAGACTGGGGTGTAGAAGAACTGTTGCAGAGAGCAGACGATCGAGACTGGGATGTAGAAGCATCCTTGTAGAGAACAGATGTTGGAGACTGGTGTGTAGAAAGACTTTTGCACAGAGCAGAGATTTGAGACTGGGGTGTAGAGGACTGTTGAGGAGAGCAGAGTTTGGAGACTGAGGTGCAGAAGGGCTGTTACAGAGAGCAGAGGTTTTAGACTGGCATGCAGAATTACTGAAACAAAAAGTAGATTTTGGAGACTGGGGTGCAGAAAGACTGTAGCAGAGAGCAGAGGTTGGAGACTGGGGTGTAGAAGAACTGTTGCAGAGAGCAGACGTTCGAGACTGGAATGTAGTAGCATCCTTGTAGAGAGCAGATGTTGGAGACTGGTGTGTAGAAGGACTTTTGCACAGAGCAGAGATTTGAGACTGGGGTGCAGAAGGACTGTTGAGGAGAGCAGAATTGGAGACTGAGGTGCAGAAGGGCTGTTACAGAGAGCAGAGGTTTTACACTGGCATGCAGAATTACTGAAACGAAAAGTAGATTTTGGAGACTGGGGTGCAGAAGGACTGTAGCAGAGAGCAGAGGTTGGAGACTGGGGTGTAAAAGGACTGTTGCAGAGAGCAGATGTCGGAGACTGAGGTGCAGAAGGACTGTTACAGAGAGCAGAGGTTTTAGACTGGGGTAAAGAATAACTGATACTGAAAGTAGAGTTTGGAGACTGGGGTACAGAAGGACTGTTACTGAGAGCAGAGTGTGTAGCCTGGGGTGCAGAAGGACAGCTGCAGAGAACAGAGGTTAGATACTGGGGTGCACAAGGGCCGTTGCAGAGGAATGAGGTTGGAGACTTAGGTGCAGAATAACTGTTACAGAGAGCAAAATTTGGAGAACGGTGTGCAGAAGGATCTTACAGAGAGCAGACGTTGGAGACTGGGATGTAGAAGAATTGTTGCAGAGAGCAGAGGTTGGAGACTGGGGTGTAGAAGGATTTTTGCAGAGAGCAGAGGTTGGAGACTGTGGTGAAGAAGGCCTGTTACAGAGAACAGAGTTTAGAGACTGGGTTGCGGAAAACCTGTTACAGAGAACAGAGGATGGAGACTGGGGTGCAGAAGGATCGTTGTAGAGAGCAGAGGTTGGAGAATGAGGTACAGAAGGATCGCTACGAAGAGCAGAAAATGGAGACTAGGGTGCAGAAGGATTGTTGCAGACAGCAGAGGTTTCAGACTGAGGATTAGAAGGACTGTTACAGAGAGCAGAGTTTGGAATCTGAGGTGCAAAAGAACTGTTACAGAAATCCGAGGTTTTCAATTAAGGTGCAGTAGGACCGTTATAGAGAGAACAGTTTGGAGACTGTGGTACAGAAGGACTGTTAAAGAGAGCAGAGTTTGGAGACTTTGGTGCAGAAGGACGGTTGTAGAGAGCAGATGTTGGAGAATAGGGTGCAGAAGGACTGTTACAGAGAGCAGAGATTGGAGACTGAGGTGCAGAAGGATTGATACAGAGAGCAGAGGTTGGAGACTCTGGTACAAAAAGACCATTACAGAGAGCAGAGTTTGGATACTGGGGTGCAGAAAGACTGTTGCAGAGAAGAGAGGTTGGAGAAAGGGATGCAAAAGGATCTTACAGAGAGCAGAGTTTGCAGACTCAGATGCAGAAGGACTGTTGCAGAGAGCAGAGGTTGGAGACTGAGGTCCAGAAGGATCGTTGCAGAGAAAAGAGGTTGAAGACTGGGGTGCAGAAAGACTGTAACAGAGAGCAGAGATTCGAGATTGGGGTGCAGAAGAACTGTTACAGACAGCAGAGGTTGGAGACTGGGGTGCAGTAAGCCTGTTACAGAGAGCAGAGGTTGGAGACTGAAGTGCAGAAGGACTCTTACAGAGAGCAGAGTTTGGAGACTGAGGTGCAGAAGGATTGGTACAGAGAGAAGAGGTTGGAGACTAGGTGTAGAAGGACTGTTACAGAGTGCAGAGTTTGGAAACTGTGGTGCAGAAGGATCGTTGCAGAAAGCAGAGATTGGAGACTGAGGTGCAGAAGGATCGTTACAGAGAGAAGAGGTTGGAGACTGGGGTCAGAAATACAGTTACAGAGAGCAAAGTTTGGAGACTTGGGTGTAGGGAAATGTTGCAGTGAGCTGAGATGAAGACTGTGGTACAGAAGTACTGTTACAAAGAGCAGAGGGTGGAAACTGGGGTGCAGAAGGAATGTCACCTAGAGCAGAGTTTGGAAACTGGGGTGGAGAAGGATGTTACAGAGAGTAGAGGCTGGAGACTGGGGTCAGAAGGACTGTTGCAGAGAACAGACGTTGGAGACTGGGGTGCAGAAGGATCGTTGCAGAGAGCAGAGGTTGGAGACTGAGGTGCAGAAGGATCGCTACAAAGAGCAGAGTTTGGAGATCGAGGTACAGTAGGATAGTTACAGAGAGCACAGGTTTGAGCCTGGGGTGCAGAATAAATGTTGAAGAGAGCAGAGGTTGGAGACTGGGGTGCACAAGGACTGTAGCAGAGAGCATTGTTTGGAGACTAGGGTGTAGAAGGACTGTTGCAGAGAGCAGACGTTAGAGACTGGCATGCAGAAGGATCGTTGCCGAGAGCAGATGTTTGATACTGGTGTGTAGAAGGACTTTTGCACAGAGCAGAGGTTTTAGACTGGGGTGCAGAAGGACTGTTGTGGAGAGCAGAGTTTGGAGACTGAGGATCAGAAGGGTCGTTACAGAGAGCAGATGTTGGACACTGATGTGCAGAAGGACTGTTACAGAGAGCAGAGCTTGGAGACTGGGGTGCAAAAGGACTGTTGCAGAGAGCAGAGGTTGGAGACTGGGATGCAGAAGGATCGTTGCAGAGAGCAGAGGTTGGAGTCTGAGGTGCAGAAGGATCTCTACAGAGAGAAGAGTTTGGAGTCCGCGGTGCAGTAGGATAGTTACAGAGAGCACAGGTTGGAGACTGGAATGCAGAAGAAATGTTGAAGAGAGCAGAGGTTGGAAACTGGGGTGCACAAGGACTGTAGCAGAGAGCAGAGGTTGGAGACTGGTCTGTAGAAGGACTGTTGCAGAGAGCAGACGTTGGGGACTGGGATGCAGAAAGATCGTTGCAGAGAGCAGATGTTCGATACTGGGGTATAATAAGACGTTTGGAGAGAGCAGAATTTGGAGATTGGGGTGCAGAAGGTCTGTTGCAGAGAGCAGAGTTTGTAGCCTGGGTGCAGAAAGACAGCTGCAGAGAACAGAGGTTAGATACTGGGGTGCACAAGGGCCGTTGCAGAGAGATGAGGTTGGAGACTGAGGTGCAGAATGACTGTTACAGAGAGCTAACTTTGGAGAACAAGGTGCAGAAGGATCTTATGGAGAGCAGACGTTGGAGACTGGAATGCAGAAGGATCGTTGGAGAGAGCAGAGGTTGGAGACTGGGGTGCAGAAAGACGTTTGCAGAGAGAAGAAGTTGGAGACTGTTGTGCAGAAGGCCTGTTACAGAGAGCAGAGTTTCGAGACTGGGTTGCAGGAGACCTGTTACAGAGAGCAGATGTTGGGTACTGGGGTGCAGAAGAATTGTTATAGATAGCACAGTTTGGAGACTGGGGTTTAGAAGGATTGTTGCAGAGAGCAGAATTTTCAGACTGAGGCTTAGAAGGACTGTTACAGAGAGCAGAGTTTGGAAATTGGGGTGTAGAAGGACCATTATAGAAAGAAGAGGTTGGAGACTGCCGTACAGAAGGACTGTTATAGAGAGCAGAGTTTGGGACTGGGATGCAGAAGGACCGTTGCAGAGAGCAGATGTGTGAGACTGGGATGCAGAAGGATCGTTGCAGAGAGCAGAGGTTGGAGACTGAGGTGCAGAAGGAATGTTAAAGACAGCAGAGGTAATAGACTGGGGTGCAGAATAACTGATACGGAAAGTAGAGTTTGGAGACTGAGGTGCAGAAGGACTGTTTCAGAGAGCAAAGTTTTTAGCCTGCGGGGCAGAAGGACAGCTGGAGAGAACAGAGCTTGGATACTGAGGTGCACAAGGGCTGTTGCAGAGAGATGAGGTTGGAGACTGAAGTGCAGAATGACTGTTAGAGAGAGAGCAAAGTATGGAGAACGGGGTGAAGAAGGATCTTACAGAGAGAAGACGTTAGTGACTGGGATGCAGAAAGATCGTTGCAGAGAGCAGAGGTTGGAGACTGGGGTGTAGAAGGACTTTTGCAGAGAGCTTTGGTTAAGGAATGGGGTGAAGAAGGCCTGATACGGAGAGCAGAGTTTGGAGAATGGGTTGCAGAAAACGTGTTACAGAGAGCAGGTGTTGGAGACTGGGGTGCAGAAGGATTGTAACAGATAGCACAGTTTGGAGACTGTTGTTTAGAAGGATTGTTGCAGAGAGAGGAAGTTACAGACTGAGGCTTAGAAGGACTGTTACAGAGAGGAGAGGTTGGAAATTGGGATGCAGAAGGAGCGTTATAGAGAGAAGAGGTTGGAGACTGGGGTGAAGAAGGACCATTGCAGAGAGCAGATGTGGGAGGCTGGGATGCAGTGGGACTGTTACAGAGAGCAGATGTTGGAGACAGAGGTGCAGAAGGATTGTTACACAGAGCAGAGATAGGAGACTGGGGTGCAGAAGGACAATTACAGAGAGCAAAGGATGAGACTGAGGTGCAGAAGGACTTTTACAGAGAGTAGAGGTTGGAGACTGAGGTGTAGAAAGATCGGTGCAGAGAGAAGAGTTTGGAGACTGGCGTGCAGATAGACTGTTACAGAAAACAGAGGTTGGCAATTGGGGAGCAGATGGACCATTACAAAGTGAAGAGGTTGGAGACTGCAATACTAAAGGACTTTTACAGAGAGCAGAGTTTGGAGACTGGATAGAAGAAAGATCGTTGCAGAGAGCAGATACTGGAGACTGGGGTGCAGAAGGACTGTTACAGAGAGCACAGGTTGGAGACTGGGGTGCAGAAGAAATGTTGCAGACAGCAGAGTTTGAAGACTTGGGTGCATAAAGACTTTGGCGGAGAGCAAAGTTTGGAGACTGTGGTGCAGAAGGACTGATACAGAGATCAGAGGTTGGAGACTGGGGTGCAGAAGAATCGTTTCAGAGAGCAGAGTTTGGAAACTAAGGTGCAGAAGGATCGTTACACAGAGCAGATTTTAGTTACTGGGTTTTAAAAGGACTGCTGCAGAGAGCAGAGGTTGGAGACTGTGCAAAAGGACTGATACACAGAGCAGATGTTGGAGACTGGGGTGCAGAAGTACTGTAGCAGAGAGCAGAGGTTTGAGACTGGGGTGCAGAAGGACTGTTGAAGACAACAGAGTGTGGAGACTGGGGTTCATAAGAAACGTTGCAGAGAGCAGAACTTGGAGACTAAGTTCCAGAAGGATTGTTACAGAGAGCAGAGGTTTGAGAATGGGGTGCAGAAGAACTGTTGCAGAGAGCAGAGGTTAAAGACTGAGGTGAAGAATGATCGTTGCAGAGAGAAGAGGTTGGAGACTGGGGTGCAGAAGGCCTGTTACAGAGATCAGAGTTTGGATACTGGGGTGCAGAAGGACTGTTAAAGATAGCACAATTTTCAGACTGGGTTTCAGAAGGATCTTACAGAGAGCATTTTGTAGACTGAGGTTCAGGAAGGACTTTTACATATAGCAATGTTTGGAATCTCGGTTGCAGAAAGATTTTTGCAGAGAGCCGAGTTTTCATATTGAGGTGCAGAAGGACTGTTTCAGAGAGCAGATGTTGGATTTTTGGGGTGCAGAACGACTGAAACAGAGAGCAGAGTTTGGAGACTGGGGTGCAGAAGGATTGTTGCAGAGAGCAGAGGTTGGAGACTGCGGTTTAGAAGGATTGTTAAAGAGAGCAGAATTTGAAGACTGGGGTGCAGAAGACCTGTTACAGAGTGCAGAGGTTGGAGACTGGGGTGCAAAAGGCCTATTACAAAGAGCAGAGTTTGGGGACTGGGTTTCAGAAGACTGCTAAATAGAGCAGCGTTTGGAGAATGGGTTGCAGAAGGATCTTACAGAGAGCAGAGGTTGGAGAGTGAGGTGCAGAAGGACTTTTACAGAGAGTAGAGGGGGGACACTGGTGTGCAGAAAGAGTGTTACACAGAGCAGAGTTTGGAGATTGGGGTGCAGAAGAACTGTTACTGAGAGCAGAGGTTTGAGAGAGGGGTGCAGAAGGACTGTTTCAGAGAGCAGAGTTTGGAGAGTGAGGTGCAGAAAGACTGTTATAGAGAGCAGATTTTGGAAACTGGGATGTATAAGGACCCTTGCAGAGAGCAGAGGTTGGATCCTGGAGAGAAGAAGGATTGTTGCAGAGAGCAGATGTTGGATACTGGGGTGCAGAAGGACTATTAAAGAGAGCAGAGGTTGGAGACTGAGGTGCAGAAAGATTATTTCTGAGTGCAGAGGTTTGAGACTGGGGTGCAGAAGGACTGGTACAGATTGCAGAACTTGGTGACTGAGGTGCAGAAGGACTTTTACAGAGAGGAGAGGTTCGAGACTGGGGTGCAAAATGATTCTTACAGAGAGCAAAGGATGGAGACTGGGGTGCAGAAAGATCGTTGCAGAGAGCAGAGGTTAAAGTCTGGGGTGTAGCAGGACAGTTTCAGAGAGCATAGGTTGGACACTTGGGTGCAGAAGAAATGTTGCAGACAGCACAGGTTGGAGACTGAGTTTCAGAAGGATTGTTGCAGAGAAAAGAAGTTGGACACTGGGGTGCAGAAAGACTGTTACAGAGAGCAGAGATTAGAGATTGGTGTGTCGAAGAACTGTTACAGAGAGCAGAGGTTTGAGACTGTGCAGTAAGCCTTTTACAGAGAGCAGAGGTTGGAGACTGAGGTGCAGAAAGATTGGTACAGAGAGAAGTGTTTGGAGACTAGGTGTAGAAGGACTGTTACAGAGTGCAGAGGTTGGAAACTGTGGTGCAGAAGTATCGTTGCAGAGAGCAGAGGTTGGAGACTGAGGTGCAGAAGGATCGTTACAGAGAGAAGAGGTTGGAGACTGGGGTCAGAAATACAGTTACAGAGAGCACAGTTTAGAGACTGGGGTGCAGAAGAAATGTTGCAGTGAGCAGAGTTTGGAGACTGCGGTACAGAAGTACTGTTACAAAGAGCAGAATGTAGAGACTTGGGTGCAGAAGGAATGTCACCTAGAGCAGAGTTAGGAAACTGGATTGCAGAAGCATGTTACAGACAGCAGAGGCTGGAGACTGGGGTCAGAAGGACTGTTGCAGAGAACAGAAGTTGGAGACTGGGGTGCAGAAGGATCGTTGCAGAGAGAAGTGTTTGGAGACTGAGGTGCAGAAGTATCGCTACAGAGAGCAGAGTTTGGAGACCGGGGTGCAGTAGGATAGTTACAGAGATCACAGGTTGGAGACTGGGATGCAGAAGAAATGTTGAAGAGTTCCGTCGTTGGAGACTGGGGTGCAGAAGCACTGTAGCAGACAGCAGAAGTTGGAGGCTGGGGTGTAGAAGGATTGTTGCAGAGAGCAGATGTTGGAGACTGGTGTGTAGAAGGACTTTTGCACAGAACAGAGGTTGGAGACTGGGGTGCAGAAGGACTGTTGTGGAGAGCAGAGTTTGGAGACTGAGGTGCAGAAGGACTGGAACAGAGAGCAGAGGTTGTAGACTGGGGTACAGAATAACTAATACGGAAAGTAGAGATTGGAGACTGGGGTGCAGAAGGACTGTTGCAGAGTGCAGAGTTTGTAGTTTGGGGTGCATAAGGGCCGTTTCAGAGATATGAGATTTGAGACTGAGGTGACAAATGACTGTTACAGAGAGCAAAGTTTGGAGAAAGGGGTGTAGAAGGATCTTACAGAGAGCAGAGTTTGGAGACTGGGGTGCAGAAGGCCTGTTGCAGAGAGCAGATGTTTGAGACTGGGGTGCAGAAGGATTGTTACAGATAGCACAGTTTGGAGACTTGGGTTTAGAAGGATTGTTGCTGAAACCAGAGGTTTCAGACTGAGGTTTAGAAGGACTGTTACAGAGAGCAGAGGTTTGAGTCTCAGGTGCAGAAAGACTGTTTCAGAAAGCAGAGGTTGGCAATTGGGGTGCAGAAGTACCGTTATAGAGAGAAGATGTTGGAGACTGCGGTACAGAAGGTCTGTTACAGAGAGCAGACGTTGCAGACAGAGGTGAACAAGGATTGTTACAAAGAGCAGAGATTGGCGACTGGGGTGCAGAAAAACTATTACAGAGAGCAAAGGATGGAGACTGAGGTGCAGAAGGACTTTTACAGAGAGCAGAGGTTGGAGACTGAGGTGCAGAAGGATCATTGCAGAGAGAAGAGTTTGGAGACTGGGGTGCAGAACGAGTGTTACAGAGAGCAGAGTTTGGAGATTGGGGTGCAGAAGAACTGTAGCTGAGAGCAGCGGTTGGAGACAGGGGTGCAGAAAGACTGTTTTAGAGAGCAGAGTTTGGAGACTGAGGGGCAGAAGGACTGATACAGAGAGTTGATTTTGGAAACTGAGATGTAGAAGGACGATTGCAGAGAGCAGAGGTTGGAGCCTGGGAAGAAGAAGGATCATTGCAGAGAGCTGATGTTGGAGACTGAGTGCAGAAGGACTATTAAAGAGAGCAGAGTTTGGAGACTGAGGTTCAGAAAGATCATTTCTGAGTGCAGATGTTTGAGACTGGGGTGCAGAAGGACTGTTACGGATTGCAGAACTTGGAGACTTTGGTGCAGAAGTTCTTTTACAGAGAGGAGAGATTGGAGACTGAGGTGTAAAAAAATTTTTACAGAGAGCAGAGAATGGAAACTGGGGTGCAGAAGGATCGTTGCAGAGAGCAGAGGTTGGAGAATGAGGTGAAGAAGGATCGCTACAGAGAGCAGAGTTTGGAGACTGGGGTGCAGCAGGACAGTAACCGAGAGCACATGTTGGAGACTTGGGTGCAGAAAAAATGTTGCAGAGAGCAGAGGTTGGAGACTACGGTGCAGAAGTACTGTAGCAGAGAGCAGAGGTTGGAGACTGGGGTGCAGAAGGACTGTTGCAGAGAGCAGTTGTTGGAGACTGGAATGCAGAAGGATTATTGCTGAGAGCAGAGGTTGGAGACTGCGGTTTTGAAGGACTGTTGCAGAAAACAGAGGTTAAAGACTGAGGTGCAGAAGGATTGATGCAGAGAGAAGAGGTTGGATCCTAGGGTGCAGAAGGCCTTTTACATAGAGAAGAGTTTGGAGACTGGGGTGTAGAAGACCTGTTGCAGAGGGCAGAGGTTGGAGACTTGGGTGCAAAAGGATTGTTACAGATAGGAGAGTTTGGAGACTGGGGTGCAGAAGGATTGTTGCAGACAGCAGAGGTTTCAGACTGAGGCTTAGTAAGACTGTTACAGTGAGCAGAGGTTGGAATCTGAGGTGCAGAAGGACTGTTACAGAAAGCAGAGGTTCGCAATTGGGGTGCAGAAGGACCATTATAGAGAGAAGAGGTTGGAGACTGCGGTACAGAAGGACTGTTAGAGAGAGCAGAGATTGGAGAATTTGGTGCAGAAGGACCGCTGTAGAGAGCAGATGTTGGAGACTAGGGTGCAGAAGAACTGTTACAGAGAGCAGACGTTGGAGACTGAGGTGCAGAAGGATTGTTACGGAGAGCAGAGGTTCAAGATTGGGGTGCAGAAGAACTGTTACAGAGAGCAAAGTTTGGAGATTGGGGTGCAGAAAGCCTGTTACAGAGACTGAAGTTCAGAAGGACTGTTAAAGTGAGCAGAGGTTGGAGACTGAGGTGCAGAAGAATTGGTATAGAGAGGAGAGTTTGGAGACTGAAGTGTAGAAGGACTGTTACAGAGAGCAGAGTTTGAAAACTTGGGTGCAGATGGATCGTTGCAGAGAGCAGAGGTTGGAAACTGAGGTGCAGAAAGATCGTTGCAGAGAGCAGAGGTTGGAGACTGAGGTGCAGAAGGATCGTTACTGAGCGCAGAGGTTGGAGACTGGGGTCAGAAAGACAGTTACGGAGAGCACAGTTTGTAGACTAGGGTGCATAAGAAATATTGCAGTGAGCAGAGATTGGGGACTGCGGTACAGAAGTACTGTTACAAAGAGAAGAGGGTGAAGACTGAGGTGCAGAAGGAATGTCACCTAAAGCAGAGTTAGGAAACTGGGGTGCAGATGTATGTTACAGAGTGCAGAGGCTTGAGACTGGAGTCAGAAGGACTGTTGCAAAAAACAGAAGTTGGAGACTGGGATGCAGAAGAATTTTTGCAGACAGCAGAGGTTGGAGACTGAGGTGCAGAAGGATCGCTACAAAAAGCAGAGTTTGGAGACCGGGGTGCAGTAGGATAGTTAAAGTGAGCACAGTTTAAAGAGTGGGGTGCAGAAGAGATGTTGCAGAGAGCAGAGGTTGGAGACTGTGGTGCAGAAGAACTGTTGCAGAGAGCAGAGGTTGGAGACTGAGGTGCAGAAGGACTGTTACTGAGAGCATAGGTTTTAGACTGAGGTGCAGAATAACTGATACAAAAAGTAGAGTTTGGAGACTGGGGTGCAGAAAGACTGTTACAGATAGCAAAGTTTGTAGCTGTTGTGCAGAAGGACTGCTGCAGAGAACAGAGGTTGGATACTGGGGTGCAGAAGGGCCATTGAAGAGGGATGAGGTTTGAGACTGAGGTGCAGATTGACTGTTACAGAGAGCAAAGTTTGTAAAACGGGGTTCAGAAGGATTTTACAGAGAGCAGAATTTGGAGACTGGGGTGCAGAAGGCCTGTTGCAGAGAGCAGAGGTTGGAGACTGATGTGCAGAAGAATCGTTACAGAGAGAAGAGGTTGGAGACTGGTGTGCAGAAGTCCTGTTACAGAGAGCAGAATTTGGAGACTGAGTTGCAGAAGACCTGTTACAGAGAGAAGATATTTGAGACTGGGGTGCAGGAGGTTTGTTACAGATAGCACAGTTTGGAGACTGGGGTTTAGAAAGATTGTTGCAGAGAGAAGATTTTTCAGACTGAGGCTTAGAAGGACTATTACAGAGAGCAGAGGTTGGAGTCTCAGGTGCAGAAGGACTGTTTCAGAAAGTAGAGGTTGGCAATTGGGGTAAGGAAGTATTGTTGTAGAGAGTAGAGGTTGGAGACTGTGGTACAGAAGGACTGTTACAAAGAGCAGATGTTGGAGACAGAGGTGCAGAAGGATTGTTACAGAGAGCAGAGATTGGAGACTGTGGTGCAGAAGGACCATTACAGAGAGCAAAGGATGGAGACTGAGGTGCAGAAGGACTTTTACAGAGAGAAGAGGTTGGAGACTTAGGTGCAGAAGGATCATTGCAGAAAGAAGAGTTTGGAGACTGGGGTGCAGAAGGACTGTTACAGAAAGCAGAGGTTTGCAATTTGGGAGCAGATGGACCCTTACAAAGAGAAGAGGTTGGAGACTTCAATACAAAAGGTCTTTTACAGAGAGCAGAGTTTGGAGACTGTGTAGAGGAAGGATCGTTTCAGGGAGCAGATGTTGGAGACTGGAGTCAGAGGGACTGTTTCATAAAACAGACGTTGGAGACTGGAGTGCAGAAGGATCATTGCAGAGAGCAGAGGTTAAAGACCGGGGGTGCAGTAGGATAGTTACAGAGAGCACAGTTTAAAGACTGGGGTGCAGAAGAGATGTTGCAGAGAGCAGAGTTTGGAGACTGGGGTGCAGAAGGACTGTTGCGGTTAGCAGAGTTTGGAGACTGGGGTGCAGAAGGACTGTAATAGAGAGCAGATGTTGGAGACTGAGATACAGAAGGACTGTTACAGAGAGCAGAGTTTGGAGTCTGGGGTGCAGAAGGACTAATACAGAAAGCAGAGGTTGGAGAATGGGATGCACAAGGACTGTTTCAGAGAGTATATGTTTAAGACTGGGGTGCAGAAGAACTGTTGCAGAGAGCAGAATTTGGAGATTGGGGTGCAGAAGGATTGTTGCAGGGAGCAGATGTTGGAGACTGGGGTGAAGAAGGACTTTAATAGAGATCAGAGTTTGGAGATTGGGGTGCAGAAGGATCTTACAGAGAGCAGAGGTTGGAGAGTGGTGTGCAGACGAACTATTGCACAGAGCATAGGTTGTAGACTGGGCTGCAGAAGGACTGTTACAGAGAGCAGAGTTTGGAGACTGGGTGGCAGAAGGAACTTACATAGAGCAGATGTTGGAGACTGAGGTGCAGAAGAAATGTTACCGAGAGCAATGGTTGGAAACTGGGGTGCAGAAGTATTTTTGCAGGGAGCAGACGTTGGAGACTGACATGCTGAAGGACTCTTGCAGACAACAGAGGTTGGAGAATTGGGTGTAGAAAGACCGTTGCAGAGAGCAGATGTTGGAGACTGAGGTGCAGATGGAGTGTTACAGAGAGCAGAGTTTAAAGACTGGGGTTCAGAAGTACTGATACATAAAGCAGAGGTTGGAGACTAGGGTGCAGAAGGACCGTTGCAGAGAACAGAGTTCTGAGACTGCCATACAAGAAAACTGTTATAGAGAGCAGAGGTTGGAGAATTGTTTAGAGAAAAACTGTTTCAGAGTGCAGATGTTGGAGACTGGGGTTCAGAAGAACTGTTGCTGAGAGCAGAGTTTGGAGACTGGTGTGCAGAAGAACTGTCGCAGAGAGCAGATGTTGGAGACTGAGGTGCAGATAGAATGTTACAGAGAGCAAAGTTTGGAGAATGAGGTGCAGAATTACTTATACAGAAAGCAGAGGTTGAGAATGGGGTGCAGAAGAACCGTTACAGAGAGCAGAGGTTGGAGACTGTAGTACAGAAGAACTGGTGCAGAGAGCAGAGTTTAGAGAATGGGGTGCAGAAGGACTGTTACAGAGAGCAGCGGTTAGAGAATGGGGTGCAGAATTAAGGTTGCAGTGTTCAGAGGTTGGAGACAAAGGTGCAGAAGGACTGTTACAAAAAGCAGAGGTTGAAATCCGTGGTTAAGAAGGACTTATACAGAAAGCAGAGCTTTGAGACTGGGGTGCAGAAGGACCGTTAGAGAGAGCAGAGGTCGGAGACGGCAGTACAGAAGGACTGTTACAGAGAGCAGATGTTTGAGACTGGAAAGTAGAAGGACTGTTGCAGAGAACAGATGTTGTAGACTGGGTTGCAGCAGGAACGTTGAGGAAAGCAGAGGTTGTAGACTGGGTTGGAGAAGAATGTTACAGAGAGCAGAGTTTTAAAACTGGGGTGCAGAAGGACCTTACACAGAACAGAGGTTGGAGACTGGGGTGCAGAATGAGTGTTAAGGAGAGGAGACGTTGGAGACTGGGGTGCAGAAGGACTGTTGCAGAGAGCAGATGTTGAAGACTGGGGTGCATAAGGATCGTTGCAGAGAGCAGAGGTTGGAGATAGCAGTGCAGAAGGACGGTTGTAGAGAGCAGAGGTTGGAGACTGAGGTGCAGAAAAACAGTTACAGAGAGCAGAGGTGGAGTATGGGGTGCAGAATGATACTTGACGAGAGCAGAAGTTGGAAACTGAGTTGCAGAAGAATTGTTGAAGAGAGCAGAGGTCGATACTGGGCTGCAGAAGGATCTTTACAGAGAGAAGAGCTGGGAGACTGCGGTGCAGAAGGACTGTTACAGAGAGCACAGGTTGGAGACTGGGGTGCAGAAGGAATGTTGCAGAAAGAAGAGGTTGGAGACTGGGGTGCAGAAGCACTGTTTCAGAGAGAAGAGGTCGGAGACTGAGATGCAGAAGGATTGTAACACAGAACAGACGTTGGAAAATGGAGTGAAGAATTATAATACAGATAGCAGAGGTGTTAGACTGTGGTGCAGAAGGACCGTTACAGAGAGCAGAGGTTGCAGACTGGCGTGCAGAAGGACTGTTTCAGAGAGCAGAGTTTGGAGACTGGGGTGCATAAGGCCTGCTACAGAGAGCAGAGGTTGGAGACCGGGTTGCAGAAGGACTGTTATAGAGAGCAGAGTTTTGAGGCTGAGTTGCAGCAGGACTGTTAGAGAGAGCAGCGTTTGGTGACTGAGGTGCAGAAGGACTTTTACAGAAAGCAGAAGTTGGAATTTGGGGTACAGAGGGATGGTTTCAGAGAGCAGAGTTTGACGACGGCGTTATAGAAAGACTGTAACAGAGAGCAGAGGTTTGAGAATACGGTGCAGAAGGACTGTTAAAGAGAGCAGAGGTTGGAGACTGGGGTGCAGAAGGGTTGTTATAGAGAGCAGAGGTTGGAGACTGGGGTGCAGAAGGACTGTTACACAGAGCAGAGGTTGAAGACTGGGGTGTATAAGGACTGTTGCAGAGAGCAGAGGCTGGAGACTTGGGTGAAGAAGGACTGTTGCCAAGAACAGAATTTGGAGACTGAGGTGCAGAAGGAGAGGAGACGTTAGAGACTGGGGTGCAGAAGGATCTTTTCAGAGAGGAGAGGTTGGAGACTGAGGTGCAAAAGGATTGTAGCAGAGAAAAGCTTTTTAAGACTGAGGTGCAGAAGCACTGTTGCAGAGACCACAGGTTGGAGACTGGGGCGCAGAAGACTGTTGCAGAGAGCAGTGGTTGGAGACTGAGTTGCAGAAGGCCTTTTACGGAGAGGAGAGTTGGGAGAAGGGTTGCAGAAGGACTCTTAGAGAGGGCAGATTTGGGAGACTGGGTTGCAGAAGGATCTTACAGAGAACAGATGTTTGAGACTGAGGTGTAGAATGATTGTTGCAGAGAGAAGAGTTTGGAGACTGGGGTGCAGAAGGCCTGTTACAGAGAGCAGAGTTTCGAGACTGGGGTGAGGAAGGCCTGTTAAATAGAGCAGAGGTTGAAGACTGGGCTGCAGAAGGACAGTTATAGAAAGCCAAGTTAGGAGACTGGGTGGCATAAGGATCTTACAGAGAGCAGAGTTTGGAGACTGAGGTGCAGGAGAACTGTTACAGAGAGCAGTGGTTGGAGAGTGGGGTTCAGATGGATCATGTAGAGAGAAGAGGTTTCAGACTGAGGTGTAGATCGACTGTTACAGAGATCAGAGGTTGGAGACTGAGGTGCAGAAGGACTGTTACAGGGAGCAAATTTTGGAGACTGTGTTGCACAAGGATCTTACATAGAGCAGAGTTTGGAGACTGAGGTGCATAAGAACTGTTACAGAGACCAGATGTTGAAGTCTGGGGTGCAGAAGGATTGTTGCAGAACGCAAAATTTTCAGACTGAGGTGCAGAGGTTAAAGACTGGGGTGCAGAAGGATCGTTGAAGAGAGAAGAGTTTGGACACTGGGGTTCAGAAGGACTGTTGCAGAGAGCAGATTTTGGAGACTGAAGTGCCAAAGGACTGTTTAGAGAGAAGATGTTGGAGATTGGGGTGCAGAAGGACTCTTACAGAGAGCAGAGGTTTAAGACTGACGTTGAGAAGGACTGTTACAGAGAGAAGAGTTTGAAGACTGCCGTACAGAACGACCTTTACAGAGAGTAGAGCTTGGCGACTTGTGTGCAGAAGGAGTGTTGCAAAGAACAGAGTTTGGAGACTGAGGTGCAGAAGGACTGTTACAGAGAGAAGAGTTTTTAGACAAGGTTGCAGAAGGATCTTACAGTGAGCAGAGACTGTAGACCGAGGTGCAGCAGGACAGTTACAGAGAGCAGATGTTGGAGACGGGTGCAGAAGGATTGTTATAGCGAACAGACTTTTGAGACTGGGATGCAGAAGGCCTGTTACAGAGAGGAAAGTTTGGAGAAGGCGTGCAGAAGGACTGTTACAGAGAGCAGAGTTTGGAGTCTGGGTTGCAGAAGGTACTTACAGAGAGCAGTTGTTTGAGCGTGAGGTGCAGAGGGACTGTTACCAAGAGTAGATGTTGGAAACTGAGGATCAGAAATATTGTTACAGAGAGCAGAATTTGGAGACTGGGGTGCAGAAGGACTGTTTCAGATACCAGAGGTTGGAGACTGGGGTGTAGAAGGACTTTTGAGGAAACCAGAAGTTGGAATCTGGGATGCTGAAGGACTATTGCAGAGAGCAGATGTAGTAGACTGAGATGCAGAAGGACTGTTACAAAGAGAAGAGGTTTGCAAATGGGGTGCAGAAGGACTGATACAGAGAGCAGAGTTTCGAGACTGGGGTGAAGAAGACCTGTTACAGAGAGCAGAGGTTGGAGACTGGGGTGCAGAAGGGCTGTTAGAGAGAGCAGAGTTTGGAGACTGGGTTGTAGAAGGATCTTACGAAGAGCAGAGTATGGAGACTGAGGTGCAAAAAGGCTGTTACTGAGAGCAGAGTTTGGAGACTGGGGTGCAGAAAAATCGTTGGAGACAGCAGAGTTTCCGAAGTGAGGTGCAGAAGGACAGTTGCAGAGAGCAGATGCTGGAGACTGGGATGCAGAAGGATCATTGCAGAGAGCAGATGTTGGATACTGAGGTGCAGAAGGACTGTTACACAGAGCAGAGGTTGAAGACTGAGGTGAAGAAGGACTGTTACAGAGAGCAGATATGCGAGAAAATGGTGCAGAACTGATACAGAGCAGATGTTGGAGACTGAGGTACAGAAGAACTGTTACAGAGAGCAGAGGTTGGAGACTCGGGTGCAGACGGATAATGGCAGAGAGCAGAGTTTTCAGACTGAGGTATAGAAGAACTGTTGCAGAGAGCAGATGTTGGAGATTGGGGTGCAAAGGACTGTTGCAGCTAGCAGAGGTTGGAGACTTGGGTGCAGAGGGTTCGTTGCAGAGAGCACAGTTTGGAAACTGGCGTACAGAAGGAGTGATACAGAGAGCAGAGTTTGGAAACTGGGGTGCAGAATTTCTTTTACTGAGAGCAGAGTGTGGAGACTGGGTTGCAGAAGGATCTTACATAGAGCAGAGGTTGGAGACTGAGGTTTAGAAGCACTGTAAAAGACAGTAGAGGTTGGAGACTCAGGTGCAGAAGGACCATTGCAGAGAGGAGAGGTTGTAGACGGAGGTGCAGAATGCATGTTAGAGAGAGAAGAGGTTGGATACTGGGGTCTAGAAGGACTGAAGCAGAGAGCAAATGTTGGAGACTAAGGTGCAGAGGGACAGATACACAGAGCACAGGTTGGAGACTGGGGTGCAGAAGGACTGATACAGAAAGCAGAAGTTGGAGACTCGGGTGTAGAAGTACCCGTACAGAGAGCAGATGATGGAGAATGCAGTACAGAAAGACTGTTATAGAGAGCAGAGGTTGGAGACTGGGGTGTAAAAGGACTGTTGCAGAGAGCAGAGGTTGCAGACTGACTTGCAGAAGGACTGTTACAGAGGGAAGAGTTTTGAAACTGTGGTGCAAAACTACAGATACAGGAAGCAGAAGTTGGATACTGGGTGCATAAGGACCCTTACAGAGAACAGCAGTTGGAGACTGCGGTAGAGAAGGATGATTACAGAGAGCAGAGGTTGGAGACTGGGGTGCAAAAGAACTGATCTAGAGACCAGAGTAAGAGAATGGGGTGCTGAAGGATCGTTGGGGCGAGAAGAGTATGGAGACTGGGGTGTAGAAGGACTGTTTCAGAGAGCAGAGTTTGGAGACTGGGGTGTAGAAGGACTATTTAAGAGAGCAGATGTTAGAGACTTGGGTGCAGAAGGACTGTTGCATAGAGCAGAGTTTGGAGACTGAGGTACAAAAGAACTGTGAAAGAGAGCAGATGTTGGAGACTGGGGTGCAGAAGGATTATTGCAGAGAGCAGATTTTTCAGACTGAGGTACAGAAGAACTGTTGCAGAGAGCAGATTTTGGAGACTGGGGTTCAGAAAGACTGTTGCAAGGAGCAGAGGTTTGAGACTAGGGTGCAGAAGGATCGTTGCAGAGAGCAGAGGTTGGAGACTGTGGTGCAGAAGGATCGTTGGTGTGAGCAGAATATGGAGACAGGGGAGTAGAAGGACTGCTGGAGAGAAGAGAGGTTGGAGTCTGAGGTGCAGAAGGACCATTGCAGAAAGCAGAGTTTGGAGACTGTGTTTCAGAAGGATCCTACAGTGAGCAGAGTTTGGACACTGAGGTTCAGAAGGACTGTTGCAGGAAGCAGAGGTTGAAGATTGAGGCGCAGAAGTACTTTTGCAGAGAACACAGGTTGGATTCTGAGGTGCAGAAGGACTGTTACAGAGAGCAGAGGTTGGAGACTGCAGTACAGAAGGACTGTTACAGGGAGCAGAGGTTTAAGACTGGGGTGCAGAGGGATTGTTGCAGAGAGCAGAAGTTGCAGAGTGAGGTGCAGAAAGAGTGTTACAGAGTGCAGAGTTTGGAGACTCTGGTGCAGAAGGACTGATACAGAAAGCAGAGGTTGAAGACTGGGGTGTAGAAGGACTGTTGCAGGGAGCAGAGTTTGGAGACTGGGTTGGAGAAGGACTGTTGCAGACAGCAGATATTGGAAACTGAAGTGCAGAAGGAATGTTGCAGAGGGCAGAATTTAGAGGCTGGGGTGCATATGGACTATTGCAGAGAGCAGAGGTTGCAGACTGAGGTGCAGAAAGCCTGATACAGACAGCAGAGTTTCGAGAATGTGGTGCAAAAGGACTGATACAGAAAACAGAGGTTGGAGAATGTGGTGCAGAAGGAACCTTACAGAGAACAGAATTTGGAGACTGAAGAACAGAAGGAATGTTACAGAGAGCAGAGGTTGGAGTCTGGGGTGCAGAATGAATGATACATAACGCAGAGTTTGGAGACTCGAGTGCAGACGGACCATTACAGAGAGCAAAGTTTAGAGACTGGGTTGGAGAAGGACCCTTACAGAGAACAGAGGTTGAAGACTGCAGTACAGAAGAACTGTTGTTGAGAACAAGGTTGGAGACTCGGGTGCAGAGGAACCACTGCAGAGAGCAGTGCTTAAAGACTGCAGTACAGAAGGACTGTTACAAAGAGCAGAGGTTGGAGACTGGGTTGGATAAGAACTGTTGCAGAGAGCAGAGATTTCAGAGTGAGTTGCAGAAAGACTGTTACACAGAGCAGAGTTTGGATACTGTGGTGCAGAAGGACTGATACAGAAAGCAGAGGTTGGAGACTGGGGTGAAGATGGACCCTTACAGAGAACAGAGGTTGAAGACTGCTGTACAGAAGAAGTGTTTTGAAAACAAGGTTGGAGACTGGGGTGCAGAGGGACCATTGCAGAGAGCAGAGGTTGGAGACTGGGGTACAGAATGATCTTACAGAGAACAGATTTTTGAGACTGGGGTATAGAAAGACTGTTCCAGAGAGCATAAATTGGAGACTGGGGTGCAGAAGGACTGTTGCAGAGAGAAGTTGTTGAAGACTGAGGTGCAGAAGGACTCTTTCAGAGAGCAGAATTTGGAGACTGGGGTGCAGAAGGACTGATACAGAGAGCAGAGGTTGGAGACTGAGGTGCAGAAGGAAAGTTACAGAGAGCAGAGGTTGGAGACTGAGGTGCAGAAGGAAAGTTACAGAGAGCAGAGCTTGGAGACTGGGGTGCAGAAAGACTGATACCGAAAGCACAGGTGGGAGACTGGGGTCAAAAAGGACCGTTACAGAGAGCAGAGGTACGAGACTGTAGTAAAGAAGGACTGTTACACAGAGCAGATTTTGAAGACTGTGGTACAGAAGGGCTGTTGCAGAGAACAGAAGTTGGAAACTGGGGTGCATAAGGACCGTTGCAGAGAGCAGAGGTTGGAGACTGATGTGCAGAAGGATTGTTACAGAAAGTAGAGTTTGGAGACTTGGGTGCAGAAGGATCTTTCACAGAGCTTAGGTTGGGGACTAGGGTACAGAAGCACTGTTGCAGAGAGCAGAGTGCGGAAACTTGGGTGCAGAAGGATCATTGCAGAGAGAAGAGGTTAAAGTCTGTGGTTTAGAAGGATGGTTGCACAGAGCAGAGGTTGGAGACTGAGGTGCAGAAGGACTGTTACAGAGAGCAGATTTCGGAGTCTGGGCTGCAAGACTAATACAGAAATCAGATGTTGGAGCCCGGGGTGCAGAATGATTGTTGCAGACAGCAGATGTTGGAGACTGGGTTGCAGAAAGACTGTTGCAGAGAGCAGAATTTGGAGACTTAGGTGCAGAAGGACTGTTACAGAGAGCAGAGGTTGGAAACTGGGATGCAGAAAGACCGTTACAGAGAACAGAGGTTGAAGACTGTGGTACAGAAGAACTGTTTTGGAGAACAGAGTTCTGAGACTGGGGTGTAGAAGGACCGTTGCACATTGCAGAGGTTAGAGATTTGGGTGTAGAAGGCTGTTAAAGAGAAAAAGTGTTGGAGACTGGGGTGCACAAGGACTGTTACAGTGAGCAGAGTTTGGAGACTGGGTAGTAGAAGGATCTTACAGAGAGCTAAGTTTTGAGACTGACGTTCAGAAGGAGTGTTACATAGAAAAGAGTTTGGAGACTGGGGTGCAGAAGGATCATTGCAGAGAGCAGAGTATTCAGACTGAGGTGCAGAAGAACTATTGCAGACAGCTGATGTTCCAGACTGGGGTGTAGAAAGACTGTTGCAGAGAGAAGAGGTTGGAGACTTGGGTGCAGAATGATCATTCCAAAGAGCAGAGATTGTAGACTGGGGTGCAGAAGGCCTGTTACAGATTGCAGAATTTGGAGAAGGGGTGCAGTAGGACTGTTACAGAGAGCAGAGTTTGGGTATTGGGTTGCAGAAGGATCTTACAGACAGCAGAGGTTGGAGACTGAGGTGCAGAAGGACTGTTACAGAGAGTAGAGTTTGGAGACTGAGGTGCAGAAAGGCCAATGCAGAGAGCAGAGTGTGGAGACAGAGGTACAGAAGGACTGTTGAAGAGCAGAGGTTGTGGATTGGGGTGCAGAAGGACTGTTGCAGAGAGCAGAATTTTAAGACTGAGTTTCATAAGGACTGTTACAGAGAGCAGAGGTTGGAGACTGAAGTACAGAAGGACTGTTACACAGAGCAGAGGTTGGAGAGTGGGGTGCAGAAGGACAGTTACAAAGAGCACAGTTTTGAGACTGGGGTGCAGAGGAAATGTTGCAGAGGCCAGAGGTTGGAGACTGGGTTGCAGAAAGTTTCTTGCAGAGAGAAGATTTTAGAGACTGGGGTGCAGAAGGACTCTTACCGAGAACAGAGGTTGGATACTGCGGTAAAGGAGGACTGTTACAGAGATCAGAATTTGGAGACTGGGGTGCAGAATAACTGTTGTAGAGAACAGAGTTTAGAGAGTGGGGTGCAGGTCGACCATTGCAGATAGCAGAGGTTGGAGACTGGGTTTCAGAAGGATCCTACAGAAAGGAGAGTTTGAACACTGAGGTGCAGAAGGACTGTTGCAGAGAACAGAGGTTAAAGCTTGGGGCGCAGTAGGACTGTTGCAAGAAAGCAGAGTTTGGAGTCTGAGGCGCAGAAGGACTGTTAAAGAGAGCAGAGTTTAGAGACCGGGGTGCAGAAGGACTGATACAGAAAGCAGAGTTTGGAGATTGGGGTGCAGAAAAACCGTTACAGAGAGCAGAGATTTGAGACTGAAGTACAGAAGGACGGTTACAGAGAGCAGATTTTAGAGACTGGGGTGGAAAAAGACTGTTGTAGAGACCAGATTTTGGAGACTGCGGTTCAGATGGGACTGTTGCAGAGAGCAGAGGTTTCAGAGTGAGGTGCAGAAGGACTGTTACAGAGAGCAGAGTTTAGAGACTGTGGTGCAGAAGGGACTGATACAGAAAGCAGAGGTTGGAGAATGGGGTGCCGCAGGATTGTTGCAGAGAGCAGACGTTAGAGACTGGGATAGAGAAGGATTTTACAGAGAGCAAAGTTTGGAGACTGAGGTGCAGAAGGACTGTTGCAGAGAGCAGATATTGGAGACTGGGGTGCAGAAGGACTGTGCAGAGTGCAGTGTTTGGTGAGTGGGGTGCAGAAGGACTCTTGAAGAGAGCAGAGGTTGGAGATTGGGATGCAGAAAAACTGTTACAGAGAGCAGAGGTAGAAGCCTGGGGTGCAGAACGACGGATACAGAAAGCAGAGTTTGGAGACTGGGGTGCAGACGGAAAGTAACAGAGTATAGAGGTTGGAGACTGCGGAATAGAAGGACTGTTAAAGAGAGCAGAGGTTGGAGACAGGTATGCAGAAGGATATTACAGAGAGCAGAGGTTGGAGACTGGGGTGCAATAGGACTGTTGCAGACAGGAGAGGTTGGAGACTGTGGTGCAGAAGGATCATTGTAGAGAGAAGAGGTTGGAGACTGAGGTGCCGAAGGACTGTTAAAGAGAGCAGAGTTTGGAGACTGGGGTCCAGAAAGATCGTTGCAGAGAGCAGAGTTTTGAGAATGATGTTCAGAAGGACTGTTGAAGAGAACAGAGGTTGGAGACTTGGGTGCAAAAGGATCATTACAGAGAGCAGAGGGTGGAGACTGGGGGTGCCGAAGACTGTTTCAGAGAGCAGAGGTTGGAGACTGGGGTGCAGAAAGACTGATACAGAAAGCAGATGTTGGATACTCGGGTGCACAAGGACCCTTACAGAGAGCAGAGGTTGGAGACTGAGGTGCAGAAGGACTGTTGCAGAGAGCAGAGGTTGCAGACTGAGTTGCAGAAGGACTGTTACAGTGGCAGAGTTTCGAGACTTTGGTTGAAAATGACTGATACAGAAAGCAGAGGTTGAATACTGGGGTGCATAAACACCCTTATGGAGAACAGAGGTTGGAGACTGCGGTACAGAAGGACTGTTAAAGAGAGCAGAGGTTGGAGACTGAGGTGCAGAAGAACTTTTGTAGAGAACAGAGGTTGCAACTAGGTTGAAGGAGGATCGTTGGGGCAAGCAGAGTATGGAGACTGGGGTGTAGAAGGACTGTTGAAGAGAGAAGAAGTTGTAGAATGGAGTGTAGCAGGACTGTTGTAGAGAGCAAATGTTGGACTTGGGTGCAGAAAGACTGTTGCATACAGTAGGTTGGAGACTGAGATCCAGAAGGACGGTTAGAGAGACGAGACTTTGGAGACTGGGGTGCAGAAGGACTTTTACAGAGAGCAGACGTCGGAGACTGGGGTGCAGAAGGATCGTTGCAAAGAGCAAAGTTTGGAGACTGGGGTGTAGAAAGATCGTTAAAGAGAGCAGATTTTGGAGACTGTAATGCAGAAGGACGTTTACAGAGAGCAGAGGTTGAAGACGGGGGTGCAGTAGGACATTTACAGAGAGAACATGTTGAAGACTGATGTGCAGAGAGCAACGTTTGGAGACTCGGGTGCAGAAGGAGTGTTTCAGAGAGCAGAGTTTGCAGACTGAAGTACAGGAGGACACTTACAGAGACCAGAGTTTGGAGACTGTGGTACAGAAGGACTGTTACAGAGAGCAGAGGTTGGAGACTGGGGTGCAGAAGACCGGTTACAGAGAACAGAGGTTTTAGACTGGTATGGAGAAGGACTGCTGTAGAGAGTAGAGGTTGGAGACTGAGGTGCATAAGAAGTGTTACCGATAGCAGAAGTTGGAGACTGGGGTGCAGAAAGACTGATACAGAAAGCAGAGCTTGATGACTTGGGTGCAGAAGGACTGTTGCAGAGAGCAGAGGTTGTAGACTGAGGTGCAAAAGGACTGTTACAGAGAGCAGAGTTTGGAGAATTTGTTGCTGATGGACTGATACAGAGAGCAGAAGTTGGAGACTTGGGTGCAGAATGATTGTTGTAGAGAACAGAATTTGGAGACTGGCGTGCAGAAGGATCATTGCAAATAGCAGAGGTTGGAGACTGGGTTTCAGAAGGATTATACAGAGAGCAGAGTTTGGACACTGAGGTGCAGAAGCACTGTTGCAGAGAGCAGATGTTGGCGACAGAGGTGCAGTAGGACTTTTACAGAGAGCAGAGGTTAAAGTCTGAGGTTCAGAAGGACTGTTACAGGGAGCAGAGTTTGGAGACTGGGTTGGAGAAGGACTGTTGCAGACAGCAGATATTGGAAACTGAGGTGTAGAAGTCCTGTTACATAGAGTAGAGTTTTGAGACTGGGGTGCAGGAGGATCGTTGAAAGGAGCAGAAATTGGACACAGGAATGCAGTAGGATCATTGCAGAGAGCAGAGGTTAAAGACTGGGGTGATGAAGGACTGTTGCAGAGAGCAGATTTTAGTAACTGTGTTGCAGAAGGACTGTCACAAAGAGCAGAGGTCTTTGACTGAGGTGCAGAAGGACTGTTACAAATAGCAGAGTTTGGAGACTGGGGTACAGAAGGACTGTTACAGAGAGCAGAGGTTGAAAACTAGGGTTCAGATGGATCTTACAAAGAGCAGAGTTTGGAGACTCAGGTGCAAAATGACTTTTACAGAGTGCAGAGTTTAAAGACTGGGTTTAAGACGGATCGTAAAGAGAGCAGAGTTGGGAGACTGAGGTGCAGAAGAACTGTTACAGAGAGCAGAGTTATGAGACTGGGGTGCAGAAGGATCGTTGCAGAGAGTAGAGTTTTCAGACTGAGGTGTAGAGGAACTTTTGCAGAGAGCAGAAGTTGGATACTGGGGTGCAGAAGGACTGTTGAAGAGAGCAGATGTTGGTAACTAGGGTGCAGAAAGACTGTTGTAGAGAGCAGAGGTTGGAGACCTGGGTGCAGAAAGACTGTTACAGAGAGCAGATGTTGGAGACTGAGGTGCGGAAGTCCTGTAACAGAGAGCAGATGTTGGAGATTTGGATGCAGAAGGACTGTTACAGTGAGCAGGGGTTGGATACTGGGGTGCAGAAGGATCTTACAGAGAGTAGAATTTGGAGACTGTGTTGCAGAAGGACTGTTACAGAAATCAGAGCAAAGAGACAGGGGTGCATTAGGATCATTGCAGAGAGCAGAGGTTGGAGACTGGAGTGCAGAAGTATCCTTGCAGAGAGCAGATTTTAGAGACTGGGGTGCAGAAAGCCTGCTACATAAAGAAGAGTTTGGAGACTGGCGTGCAGAAGGCCTGTTACAAAGAGGAGAGGTTGGAGACTGGGGTGCAAAAGGACTGTTATAGAGAGCAGAGGTTGGAGGCTGGGTTGCTGAAGAATCTTATAGAGAGTAGAGTTTGGAGACTGCAGTACAGAAAGACTGTTACAGTGAGCATACGTTGGAGACTAGGGTACAGAAAAAGTGTTCCAGAGAGCAGATGTTGGAATCTGTGGTTCAGAATAACTGTTGCAGAGAACACTGGTTAGAGAATGGGGTGAAGAAGGACGAGTGCAGAGAGCAGAGGTTAGAGACTGAGGTGCAGAAGGACTGTTACAAAGAGCAGAGTTTGGAGACTAGGGTGCAGAAAGATCTTAAAGAGAGCAGAGGTTGGAGACAGGGGTGCAGAAGTACTTTTGCAGAGAGCAGAGGTTGGAGACTGAGGTGCAAAAGGACTGTTATAGAGAAGAGGTTGGAAATGGGGAGAAGAAGGATAGTTACAGAGAACAGAGGTTGGAGACTCAGGTGCAGAAGTACTGTTGCAGAAAGCAGAGGTTGGAGAATGTGGTGGAGAAGGAATATTACTGGGAGTAGAGTTTTGAAACTATGGTGCAGAAGGATATTACAGAGAGCAGGTTGGAGACAGGGATTCAGAAGGACTTTTGCATAGAGCAGATGTTGGAGACTGGGGTGCAGAAAGATCATTGCAGAGAACAGAGGTTGGAGACTGGGGTGCAGAAGGACTGTTACAGAGAGAAGAGTTTGGAGGCTGGGGTGCAGGAGAATCGTTGCTGAGAGCAGAGTTTGGAGACTGAGCTGCAAAAGGACTGAGGCAGAGATCAGAGGTTGGAGACTGAGGTGCAAAAGGACTGTTACAGAGAGTAGAGGTTGGAGATTGGGGTGCAAAAGGCCTGTTACAGAGAGCAGAGGTTCGAGACTAGGTTGCAGAAGATCTGGTACAGAGAGCAGAGTTTTTAGACAAGGTTGCACCAGGATCTTACAGAGAGCAGAGGTTGTAGACCAAGGTGCAGCAGGACTGTTACAGAGAGCAGATGTTGGAGACTATGGTGCAGAAGGATCGTTGCAGAGAATAGAGTTTTCAGACTGAGGTGCAGAAGGAATTTTGCAGAGAGCAGATGTTGAATACTGGCTTGCACAAGGACTGTTGTAGAGAGCAGAGTTTGTAGACTGAGGTGCAGAAGCACTGTTTCAGAGAGAAGAGGTTGGAGAATGGGGTGTAAAAGGCCTGTTACAGAGAGCAGAGGTTGGAGACTGGGGTGCAGAAGGACTGTTACAGAAAGCAGGGTTTGGAGATAGGGTTGCAGAAGGATCTTACAGAGAGCAGAGGTTGGAGACTGAGGTATACCAGGACTTTTACAGACAGCTGAGGTTGGAGACTGGGGTGCCGAAGGATGGTTTCAGAGAACAGAGTTTTCAGACTGCGGTGCAGGAGGACTGTTGCAGAGAGCAGAGTATGGAGACTGAGGTGCAGAAGGACTATTACAGAGGGCAGAGTTTGGAGACTGTGGTGGAAAACGACTGATACAGAAAGCAGAGGTTGGATACTGGGGTGCATAAGGACCCTTACAAAGAACAAAGGTTGGAGACTGCGGTACAGAAGGACTGTTACAGAGAGCAGAGGTTGGAGACTGGGGTGCAGAAGGACTGATACAGAAAGCAGAGGTTGGATACTGGTGTGAAGAAGGACCATTACAGAGAGCATATTTTGGAGACCGCACTACACGAGGACTGTTACAGAGAACAGAGTTTGGAGAAAGGGTGCAGAAGGACTGATACACAGGTCAGAGTTTACAGACTGGGTTGCAGAAGGATCTTACAGAGAGCAGATGTTGGAGACTAAGAAGCAGAAGCACTGTTACAGAGAGATGTGGTTGGAGACGGAGGTGCAGAAGGACCGTTGCAGAGAGCAGACTTGGAGACTGAGGTGCAGAAGGATCGATATAGAGAGCAGCGGTTGGAGACTTGGGTGCAGAAAAACTGATACAGAAAGCAGAGGTTGGAGACTCGGGTGCAGAAGGACCCTTACAGAGAGCAGAGTTTGGAGACTGCAGTACAGAAGGTCTTTTACAGGGAGCAGAGTTTGGAGACTGTGGTGGAAAACGACAGATACAGAAAGCAGATGTTAAATACTGGGGTTTATAAGGACCCTTACAAAGGACAAAGGTTGGAGACTGCGGTACAGAAGGACTGTTAAAGAGAGCAGACGTTGAAGACTGGGATGCAGAAGGATCCTTGCAGAGAGCAGAGGTTGGAAACTGGGGTGCAGAAGGACTGTTGTACAGATCAGATTTTTGAGACTGAGGTGCAGTAGGACTGTTACAGAGAACAGAGGTTTTACACTGGGGTGCAGAATAACTGATACGGAAAGTAGAGTTTGTAGTCTAGGGTATAGAAGGACTGTTACAGAGAACAGATTGTGTAGCCTGGGGTGCAGAAGGACTGTTGCGCAGAACAGAATTTGGAGAATGGGGTGCAGATTGGCCGTTGCAGAGAGATGAGGTTGGAGACTGAGGTGCAGAATGCCTTTTACAGAGAGCAGAGTTTGGACACTGGGTTGCAGAAGACCTGTTACAGAGAGCAGAGGTTGGAGACTGGGGTGAAGAAGGATTGTTACAGATATCACAGTTTGGAGACTGGGGTTTAGAAGGATTGTTGCAGAGAGCAGAGCTTTCACACTGATTCTTAGAAGGACTTTTACAGAGAGGAGATGTTGGAGTCTGAGGTCCAGAAAGACTGTTATAGAAAGCAGATTGGCAATTGGGGTGCTGATGGTCCGTTACAAAGAGAAGAGGTTGGAGACTGCGATACAAAAGGACTATTACAGAGAGCAGAGGTTGGAGACTGGGAAGAAGAAGGATCGTTGAAGAGAGCAGATGTTGGAGACTGGGGTGCAGAAAGACTGTTAGAGAGAGCAGAGGATGGAGACTAAGTTGCAGAAGGACAGTTACAGAGAGCACAGGTTGGAGAGTGGGGTGCAGAATAAATGTTGCAGAGAGCAGAGTTTGAAGACTTGGGTGCATAAGGACTGATGCAGAGAGCAGAGGCTGGAGACTGGGGTGTAGAATATTCGTTACAGGGAGCAAAGTTTGGTTCCTGGGGTGTAAAAGGACTACGGCAGAGAACAGAGGTTGGAGACTGAGGTGCAAAAGGACTGATACACAGAGCATAGGTTGGAGACTGGGGTGCAGAAGAAATGATACACAAAGCAGAGGTTGGAGACTGGGGTTAAGAAGGACCGAAACAGAGAGCAGAGTTTGGAGACTGCAGAAGAGAAGGACTTTTACAGTGAGCAAAGTTTGAAGACCGTGATACAGAAGGACAGTTCCAGAGAACAGACGGTGGAGACTGGGGTGCAGAGGAACCGTTGCAGAGAGAAGAGGTTGGAGATTCAGGTGCAGAAGGATTGTTACAGAGAGCAGAGGATGGAGACTGGGGTGCAAATGGACTCTTGCAGAAAGCAGAGGTCAGAGACTGAGGTGAAGAATGATCGTTGAAGAGAGAAGACTTTGGAGACAGGGGTGAAGAAGGCATGTTACAGAGAGCAGAGATTGGAGACTGGGGTGCAGAAGGCCTGTTACAGAGAGCAGAGTTTTGAGGCTGGAGTGCGGAAGGACTGTTAAAGATAGCGCAATTTCGAGACTGGGTTGCAGAAGGATATTACAAAGAGCATTTTGGAGACTGAGGTTCAGAAGAACTGTTACAGAGAGCAAAGGTTGGAAACTCGGGTGCAGAGGGATTGTTGCAGAGAGCAGAGTTTTCAGACTGAGGTGCAGAAGGACTTTTTCAGAAAGCAGATGTTGGATCCTGGGGTGAAGAAGGACTGTTACAGAGAGCATTGTTTGTAGACTGGGGTGCAGAATGATCGTTGCAGAGAGCACAGGTTGGAGTCTGGGGTCCAAAAGGCCTGTTACAGTGAGCAGAGGTTTAAGACTAGGGTGCAGAAGGCCTGTTACGGAGAGCAGAGGTTGACTACTGAGGTGCAGAAGGACTTTTATAGAGAGTAGAGGGTGAAGACTGGGGTGCAGAGGGAGTATTACAGAGAGCAAAGTTTGAATATTGGTGTGCAGAAGAACTGTAACTGAGAGAAAAATTTGGAGACTATGGTGCAGAAGGCCTGTTTAAGTGAGCAGAATTTGGAGATGAGGTGCAGAAGGATAGTTACAGAGAGCAGAGGTTGGAGACTGAGGTGCAGAAAAATTTTACAGAGAGCAAAGTTTGGACACTGATGTGCAGAAGGACTGTTACAGAGAGCAGATGTTTGAGACTGGGGAGCAGAAGAACTGTTGCAGAGAGCAGAGGTTGGAGACTGGGATGCAGAAGGATCCTTGAAGAGAGAAGAGCTGGAGACTGAGGTTCACAAGAATCGCAACAGAGAGCAGAGTTTGGAGACCGGAGTGCAGTAGGATAGTTACAGAGAGCACAGGTTGGAGACTGGGGAAAAGAAGAAATGTTGCAGAGAGCAGAGGTTTGAAACTGGGGTGCAGAAGGACTGTAGCAGAGAGCAGAGTTTGGAGACTGGGATGTAGAAGGACTCTTGCAGAGAGCAGACATTGGCGACTGGGATGCAGACGAATCATTGCAGAGAGGAGAGGTTGGAGACTGGGGTGTAGAAGGACTTTTGCAGACAGCAGAGGTTGGAGACTGGGGTGCAAAAGGACTGTTGCACAGAGCAGAGGTTGGAAACTTAGTTGCAGAAGGACTGTTACAGAGAGCAGAGGTTTTAGACTGGGATGCAGAATAACTGATATGGAAAGCAGAGTTTGTAGACTGGGGTGCAGAAGGACGCTTGCAGAGAATAGAGTTTGGAGACTGGGGTGAGAAGGGCCATTGCAGAGTAATGAGGTTGGAGACTGAGGTGCAAAATGACTGATACAGAGAGCATAGTTTAGAGAACGGGGTGCAGAAGGATCTTACAGAGAGCAGAGTTTGGAGACATGGGTGCAGAAGGACTGTTGCAGAGAGAAGAGTTTAGAGACTGGGTTGTAGAATGACTGTTACAGAGAGCAGAGTTTAGAGACTGGGTGTCAGTAGACCTGTTACAGAGAGCAGATTTTGGAGACTGGGGTTCAGAAGGATTGTTACAAATAGCACAGTTGGGAGACTGGGGTGTAGAAGGATCGATGCAGAGAGAAGAGGTTTCAGACTGAGGATTAGAAGGACTGTTACAGAGAGTAGAGGTTGGAGTTTAAGGTGAAAAAGGACTGTTACAGAAATCAGAGGTTGGCAATTGGGGTGCAGAAGGACCGTTATAGAGAGAAGAGGTTGGAGACTGCGGTACAGAAGAACTGTTACAGAGAGCAGAGTTTGGAGACTGGGGTTCAGAAGGACCGTTGCAGCGAGCAAATGTTGGAGACTGGGGTGCAGAAGGATTGTAAGAGAGCGCAGAGTTTGGAGACTGAGGTGCAGAAGGATTTTTTCAAAGAGTAGGACTTGGAGACTGGGGTGCAGAAGGACCGTTACAGATTGCAGAGGTTGGAGACTGAGGCGCAGAAGGACTTTTACACAAAGGAGAGTTTGGAGACAGGGGTGTCAAAGGATTCTTACAGAGAGAAGAGGATGGAGACTGGGATGCAGAAGGAGTGTTACAGAGAGCAGAGTTTGGAGATTGGGGATAAAAAGAACTGTTACAGATATCAGAGGTTGGAAACTGTGGTGCAGAAGGCCTGCTACAGAGAGCAGAGTTTGGAGATGAGGTGCAGAAGGATCGTTACAGAGAGCAGAGGTTGGAAACTGATGTGCAGAAGGACTGTTACAGACAACAGAGTTTGGAGACATGGATGCAGAAAAATCTTTGCCTTGAGAAGAGTTTGGAGATTGAGGTGCAGAAGGATCGCTACCGAGAGCAGAGTTTGGAGACCGGGGTGCAGTAGGATAGTTACAGAGAGCACAGGTTGGAGACTGGGTGCAGAAGAATTGTTGAAGAGAGCAGAGTTGGAGACTGGGGTTCAGGAGGGCTTTAGCAGAGAGCAGAGGTTAAAGACTGTGGTGTAGAAGGACTGTTGCAGAGAGCACACGTTGGAGACTGGCATATAGAAGGACTTTTGCAGAGAGCAGAGGTTGGACACTGGGTTGCAGAAGGACTGATACAGAGAGCAGAGATTTTAGACTGGGGTGCAGAATAAGTGATATGGAAAGTAGAGTTTGGAGACTGGGGTGCAGAAAGACTGTTACAGAGAACAGAGTTTGCAGCCTGGGGTGCAGAAGGACAGGTGCAGAGAACAGAGTTTGGATACTGGGGTGCAGAAGAGCCATTGCAGAGAGATGAGGTTGGAGACTGAGGTGCAGAATGACTGTTAAAGAGTGAAAATTTTGGAGAACGGCGTGCAAAAGGATCTTACAGAGAACAGACATTGGAGACTGGGATGAAGAATGATCGTTGGAGAGAGCAGAGGTTGGAGACTGGGGTTTAGAAGGACTTTTGCAGAGAGCAGAGCTTGGAGACTGGGGTAAAGAAGGCCTGTTACAGAGAGCAGAGTTTGGAGACTGGGTTGCAGAAGACCTGTTACAGAGAGCAGAGTTTGGAGACTGGGGTGCAGAAGGATTTTTATAGATAGCACATTTTGGAGGCTAAGGTTTAGAAGGATTGTTGCAGAGAGCAAAGGTTTCACACTGAGGCTAAGAAGGAATGTAACAGAAAGCTGAGGTTGGAGTCTGAGGTGCAGAAGGACTGTTTCAGAAAGCAGAGTTTGGCAATTGGTGTGAAGAAGGACCATTATAGAGAGAAGAGGTTGCAGACTGCAGTACAGAAGGACTGTTACAGAGAGCAGAGTTTGGAGTCTTGGTTGCAGAAGGACCATTGCAGAGAGCAGATGTCGAAGACTGGGGTGCAGAAGGACTGTTATAGAGAGCAGACGTTGGAAACAGAGGTGCAGAAGAATTGTTACAGAGAGCAGAGATTGGAGATTGAGGTGCAGAAGTACTGTTGCAGAGAGCAGAAGATGAAGACTGGGGTGCAGAAGGACTGTTACAGAGAGGAGAGTTTGGAGATTGTGGTGCAGAAGAACTGTACAGAGAGCCGAGGTCGGAGACATGTGTGCAGAAGGATAGTTACAGAGAGCAGAGTTTGGAGACTCGGGTGCAGAAAGACTGTTACAGAGAGCAGAGGTTTGAGACTGAGGTGCAGAAGAACTGTTACAGAGAGCAGAGTTTGGAGACTGGGGTGCAGAAGGCCTTTTACAGAGAGCAGATGTTGGAGACTGAGTTGCAGAAGGACTGTTATAGAGAGCAGAGTTTGGAGACTGAGGTACAGAAGAATTGGTACAGAGAGCAGAGGTTGGAGACTGAGGTGCAGAAGGACTGTTACAGAGAGTAGAGCTTGAAAACTAAGGTGCAGAAGGATTGTTGCAGAGAGCAGAGTTTGGAGACTGAGGTGCAGAAGGATCTTTACAGAGAGCAGAGGTTGCGACTGGGGTCAGAAAGACAGTAATGGAGACCACAGGTTGGAGACTGGGGTGCAGAAGTATCGCTGCAGAGAGCAGAGGTGGGAGATTCTGGTGCAGAAAGATCGTTAC
This sequence comes from Ictidomys tridecemlineatus, assembly GCF_052094955.1. Lineage (NCBI taxonomy): Eukaryota > Metazoa > Chordata > Mammalia > Rodentia > Sciuridae > Ictidomys > Ictidomys tridecemlineatus. The sequence goes on from NW_027521777.1 coordinate 287,179, forward strand.
AGAGAGCAGAGGTTCTAGACTGGGGTGCAAAATGACAGTTACAGAGAGCACAGTTTGGAGACCTGGGTGTAGAAGAAATGTTGCAGATAGCAGAGGTTGGAGATTGGGGTGCAGAAGTACTGTTGCAGAGAGCAAAGGTTGGAGACTGGGTGCAGAAGGATCGTTACAGAGAGCAGAGGTTGGAGACTAAAGTACAGAAGGACTGTTACAAAGAGCACAGTTTTGAGACCGGGATGCAGAAGGACTGTTGCAGAGAACATAATTTGGAGACTGCGGTGCAGAAGAATCTTACAGAGAGTAGAGGTTGGAGAACTGGGTGCAGAAGGATCTTACAGACCATAGAGGTTGGAGAACGGGTGCAGAAGGATTGTTGCATAGAGCAGAGGTTGGAGACTGGGGTGCACAAGGAGTGGTACAGAGAGCAGAGTTTGGAGAATGTGGTGCAGAAGGATCTTACAGAGCATAGATTTTGGAGAACTGGGTGCAGAAGTACTGTTGCATAGAGCAGAGGTTGGAGACTGGGGTGCATAAGGACTGTTACAGAGAGCAGAGTTTGGATACTGTGGTGCAGAAGGATCTTACAGATAGTAGAGGTTGGAGACTGGTGTGCAGAAAGACTGTTGCAGAGAGCAGAGGTTGGAGACTGGGGTGCAGAAGGGCTGCTACAGGTAGCATAGTTTCGAGGCTGGGTTGCAGAAGGATAATACAGAGAGCATTTTGCAGACAGAGGTGCATAAGGAGTGTTACAAGAGCAGAGGTTTAAGACTGGGATGCAGAAAGATTGTTGCAGAGAGCAGCGTTTTCAGACTTAGGTGCATAAGGACTGTTGCTGAGAGCATATGTTAGATCCTGGTGTTCAGAAGGACTGTTACAGAGTGCAGAGCATGGAGACTTGGGTGCAGAAGGCTTTTTACAGAGAGCAGAGGTCTGAGACTGAGGTGCAGAATGACCGTTGCAGAGAGCAGAGTTTGGAGACTGGGTTGCAGAAGGCCTGTTACAGAGAGGAGAGGTTGGGGACTGGGTTGCAGAAGGACTGTTACAGAGAGCAGAGTTTGGAGACTGGTTTGCTGAAGTAACTAACAGAGAGTAGATTTTGGAGACTGAGGTGCAGGTGGACTGTTACATAGAGCAGTGGTTGGAGACTGGGGTGCAGAAGAATCGTGGAGAGCAGAGGTTTCAGACTGAGGTGCAGAAGGACTGTTACAGAGAGCATAAGTTGTAGTCGGAGGGGCAGAATGACTATTACAGAAAGAAGAGGTTGACAATTGGTGTGCAGAAGGACCGTTACAGAGAGAAGAGGTTGGATACTGTGGTACAGAAGGACTGTTACAGAGAGCAGAGTTTGGAGACTGGGGTGAAGCAGAAATTTTGCAGAGAGAATAGATTTGAGACTGGGGTGCAGAAGGACTGTTTCAGAGAGCAGAGGTTAAAGAATGAGGTGCAGACGGACTGTTACAGAGAGCAGAGTTTGGAGACTGGGTTGCAGAATGACTGATACACAAAGCAGAGTTTGGAGACTGGTGTGCAGAACGACCATTACAGAGAGCACAATTTGAAGACTGTGGTATACAAGAACTGTTACAGAGAGCAGAGTTTGGAGACTGGGGTGCAGATGGATCTTACAGAGAGCGGAGTTTCATTACTGAGGGCAGAAGGACTGTTGCAGAGAGCACAGGTTGGAGACTGGGGTGCAGAATGATCGTTTCAGAGAGAAGAAGTTAGAGACTGGGGTGAAGAAGGACTGTTACAGAGAGCAGAGGTTGGAGACTGGGGTTCTGAAGATCTGTTACAGAGAGCAGAGGTTGGAGACTGGAGTGCAGAAGGACTGTTACAGATAGCACAGTTTATATACTGGGGTGCAGAATGATATTATAGAAAGCAGAGTTTGGAGACTGAGGTTCAGAAGGAATGTTACAGAGAGCAGAGTTTTGAGACTGGGTTGCAGAATGATTGTTGAAGAGAGCATAGTTTTCAGACTTAGGTGCAGAAGGACTGTGGCAGAGAGCAGATGTTTGAAACTAGGGTGCAGAAGGACTCTTTCAGAGAACAGAACATGGAGACTGGGGTGCAGAAAGATTCTTGCAGGTAGCAGAGGTTGGAGACTGGGGTGCAGAAGGCCTGTTACAGATACTACAGTTTGGAGACTGTTGTACAGAAGAATATTATAGAGAGCAAAGTTTTGAGATTTAGGTGTAGAAGGATTGTTACAGAGAGCAGAGGTTGAAGACTTGGGTTCAGAATGATTTTTGCAGAGAGCAGAGTTTTCAGACTTAGGTGCAGAAGAAGTGTTGGAGAGAGCAGATGTTCGCCACTGGGGTGCATAAGGAGTGTTTCAGAGAGCAGAACATGGAGACTGGTTTGGAGAAGAATTGTTGCCAGGAGCAGAGGTTGGAGACTGGGTTGCAGAAGGACTGGTATAGATAGCAGAGGTTTTAGACTGGGGTGCAGAAGGCCTGGTACAGAGGGCAGAAATTTGACACTGTTGTGCAGAATAATTGCTGATAGCTGGTGAGCCTCCTTCTGGACACCTTTTTTTCTGCACAGTCCATCAGGCCCTCTCTCCTAATCCTGCTCTCTTTTGGCTTTATGAGCACCTGTGACTTCCACAGTCACTCTAAGCCATGACTCCCAGGCCTATCTCCTGGGAACCTGTCCCGCTGCCTCATGGAATCTCCTCGGGGAGACCCCGCAGGTACCCAGACTCCAGGCCCAACCTCCTTTCCTCCTTTCCTCTCCCCAGACATGCTCCTTCTCACTTTTTTTATGTTTTAATGAGTGATCCCACAGCCACTCATCTACCCAACAGACCAGGTCCCCTCTTGTGTCCTCGTCACCAGGACTTTAAAGTGCTCCACCCGGGGCTCCTCTTCAGAGCTTTTCCCCAAGCTCCAAATGTCACATCTTCAGTTACCAGATATTTCCTTTCAATCTTGTTTTGGCACCAGATTACTCTCCCAGACTACATGAAGGAATTCTAACCAAAGCACATGGACTGTAGGTACTATTATGGCTTAGAAATAAGGTATCCCCCCACCAAAAGCTCAGGGTCAGCCACAGTAGCAGTGTTCAGAGGTGAAATGATTAGACTGTGAGACTTGTGACCTAATCTGTGGATCCATCCATTTTGTGGGTTAATTATCTGAAAGGCCCACTGTACTGAGAGGAGTGTGGGCAGGTGGAGTGTGGCCAGGGACATGTCCTGGGAAATCACATCTTGTCCCCTGCGAACTGTCTTTTCCCGTCCCCTCCCCCGCCCCAACCTTCTGGCTGCCATGAGCTAGGAATGCTTCCCCCTTTGTTCCCTTCCACCTCAGCGTCCCACCTCATCTCAGGCTGGCAGCAATGGGTCAGCTGGCCCCAGACCAAACCTCCAACCCAGGAGGCCAGAGTGCATCTCCCCTTCTGGGTTGTTCTGGTCAGGCCTGTGGTAACTGTGGCAACCGTGGACTGACCCAGGGAGTAGGTGTTATGAGTGGATTGGACCCACAACCGTTTCCCAAATCCACAGATTCTGTCATTTTCAGAGCTCAAGACATTTCCTTCTGAATGGCCTGTTTCCAGCCTGCCCTCACCTAGAATGCGGTCTACTAGTGATTATTGAGATTCTCCAGCCGTCCTGGTCCTGCCCATTTGCACACCACAGCTAGCTTCTAGGCAGCCAGACTCATGGACCTCCTGCTGCCCACTGAAGAGAGCAGAGAGATTTCCTGAGGACCTTGTTAGAAGTCCACTCTTATTTTTTTTAAGGATCACACTCAGAGGGCATGTTTCAGGCAGTCCTTCACATGCGTCTTTGAGAAATCAGACTCACAATGATTTTTGTGATTCTCTCCCAGGCTCCAATAATCACCGCTCTACTCCCTTCTTCTCTGAGATCAACTTTTTAGCTTCCACTAAGAAGTGAAAAACTGCTATTTCTCTTTATGTATCTGGCTTATTTCACTTAATATAATGTCTCCCATGAGTTAGTTTTAAATAGAAACTGCACAACAAATTTTTTATGTCAGATTTAAATTTTATTCTGAAGAGATAATTCGAAATGGTCACATATTTTTATGTAGGAAAATTTTCATTAAAATATTTATAGGACTGGAGATTATGTGAACGTTTAGCCAAAGGAAAGAGATTAAGTTTATTTAAGAGAGATGTAAGCTTATTGATCATCTCAATAGATGCAGAAAAAGCATTTAACAAAATATAGCACCCCTACCTGTCAAAAGAGTAGAAACACTAGTGACAGAAGAAACTTTTGCCATGTTGCTGTAATTAAGAAGCCTGTTTGGGGTGCTCTCAGTCAATTCTCATCATGGTCTCATTTTTCTCTGTTTTGTAGCTATGACAACATTGGAAATAAGCAATAAAACTTTTGTCACTGAATTCATCTTCTTGGGATTTTCCAACCACTTCAATCTACAGGGCTGGTTCTTCCTGCTCTTTCTGGTCATTTACCTGAACACTCTCCTGGGGAACATGCTCATAATAGTGGCCACCAGAATCAGTCCTGCTCTACACACTCCAATGCACTTTTTTCTCAACAATTTGAGCTTTGTGGACGTCTGCTACACATCCACCACCCTCCCAGTACTGCTGGTGAACGTCTTCTGGGAGAAGAAGGCCATTTCTTATGAGGGCAGCCTTTCCCAGATCTTCTTCTTGGTGACAAGTGCTGGCACAGAAGGCTTCTTACTGGCTGCGTGGCCAGTATGACTGCTGTGTGGCCACCTGCCGTCCTCCTCAGTACCCAGTCATCATGAGTGTGAATGTCTGTGTTGGCCTGGTGACTGGGTCCTGGCTGTGTGGGCTGGTGAATTTGGTCACCCACACAGTGCTGGCCGTCACACTCACTCTGTGTGGGCCCCACAAGATCACCCACTTTCTCTGTGACACCCCATTGCTCCTGAAGCTCTCCTGCTCAGACACCTCTGTCAACGAGTCTGCGCTCTACGTTGTCAGTGCCACCATGGGCCTGAGCCCCTGCCTCTTCACTGCAGGCTCCTATGCACTCAACATGGCAGCCATCCTGGAGATTCCCTCTGTCTAGGGAAGGAGGAAGGCCTTCTCCACCTGTTCGTCCTCCCTCACTTTCGTGGTGGTCTTCTATTAAACAGCCAACTTCCACTACCACAGGCCCAGAGAAGGCTGGACATGCACAGCCTGGTCTCTGTGCTCTTCTGTGTGGTGACCCCCATGTTGAAGCCCATCATTCACAGCCTGAGAAGCAACGAGGTCCAGAGTGCCCTGAGGAAGCTGGCTGGGAGACAGACTGTATAGTGAGATTAGAACTAGATGATGGTTTCATTCTAGGAAATGTCTTAGTTGTAGAAATATGTGAACTCTTAAGCAGCAATTACAAGAGTGCTCTCTCCATACACAGTGTCTCATGACTACTGTGGTGCCCCTCCAACCAGGGGAAGCACACTGTGCTAAGTATGTGACACATTGTGACCTCACCTGGGTTCTCTAATCCACAAGTATTTCAGAATATTATTATTACTTTTCTCTCCAAAAAAAGCTTACACCCAAAGCAGTCAATCTCCTTTCCCCCAATATTGCAGCTCTAGCCAAAACTAGTGAATGTGAAGTGCTATGTGCAATGTGACTTTGAGTTGCATTTTCATAATGGATCTTGATTCTAAGTTTTAAATAAACACCATTTCTGTTTTTCTCCTTCACATATGGAAAGACCCATGTATACACTCGAGTTTTGTGGATATTTTTAATGAAGTAATACCATATACGCCTTTTTTATCTGACTCCTTCCACTTAGGATGTTTGCAATTTTCAGTTGTATTGTAGCTTGTATTAGTATTTTAGTATATTCCTCCTTATTGTGACTGATTTCCATCGTATGAAAATGCCACATTTCTTTGTTCATTTCCCACTGGATAGTAATTTTTACATTGTGTCTGTATCGGTGTCATACTGCAGATTTTACCTGGAGCCTCCTGCACACTAAACAATGTTCTACCACTAAGCCAAAGCCCAACCCTTTTAAAAATTTTGTTTTGAGACAGGGTCTTGCAAATTTTCCCAGGTTGTCCCTGAATTTGTGATCCTCCTGCCTCAGCTTCTTTAGTAGCTAGATTACAGACCTGCCTGGTCATTTTCACTTTTTGACTAATATGAATAAGATTCGTATATATAATATGAACATTATATATAATATGAACATTATATGAACATTCATGTACAAATCATTGGTAGAAAACTTTTTTTTTTATTTTGAGTTTGTAAGTAGGAGTGGAAGAGTTGGATCGTTAACTCCATATTTAAATTTCTGAAGAAGTTCCAGATCATTTTCAGACCAGTGGAACCAGCTTACCTTATTATTAAGAGTGGTTAATAAAGCTTCTGATTTCCTCACTCCCTTAACAACACATCATTATCATTCCTTGTATTGTGATTACCCTGGAATGTGTGAAGTGCTTCATCAAATGTGCTTTAGCTTTGCCTTTCCCTGATGGCTAATTATTCTAAGATCTTTTAGGAGTACTGTTAATGTGTCTCTCCTAAGCATGAGGAAAACCCAATTGTATTATGGGAAATTTTAAGTTTTAGAGACTTACCTCTTTATCTAATACTTTTATTTTTATTTTTGTGCAGTAAAATACTACAAGACTTTCAAGCTTGTTGTCTCTTCTCCATCTGTGCCCGAAAAAGCTTTTTGATGACTCATTTTTTTGCCCTACTTTTAAACTCCATAGCGAACAATTTCTTCACCAGGTCATGAGCATCAGCCGGATCATAAAATTAAGGGGCACGAAGTCATACAGGGTTTGGTAAGGGATCAGCCCTTAGCAGGAGTGGATCAGCTAAAGATAGTGGGGATGCTTTTAATATTGTGGCTTCTGATATCTGTCCATCTGGCAAAGTATGTAACATGAAGGAAAAACTTCATATGCAGTGCGAAATCCATCCCAATAAATGTACACCCACCCTGACCCCTTTTCTACCTAGCGGGAAGGGAAGGCAGTCTTGAGGTTTCAGCCACCCACAACTTCTTAGCAGAAATCTCACTCTGAACTTCGCTCACCCACATCACAGAAGAGAGAGGACGATGATCTTCTCGCTGCATGCTGGGAACAGGTGATTGCTAAGACATTAATGAATCCAACAGCGAATTAACTGCTCTCCATTGTTGCAGTTGAACTCAAGCCATTGCCCTTGAGTTTTGTTTGCACACTGAGGAGTCCCAGAGCAGCTGCAGAGGAAAGGCATGATGCATATTCCCAACAGGTCAGCCCCAGATCTCTATAAATGTTCATCACAGAAATATGAATTGTGAGAGATCAGAGGATTTTGACTCCTTCATGAGGCCACAGATATGCGACAGGCTACTTTCAGAATAGCAGGTCCATTTTGTGGTGAATGGAGACCAACAGCCAGTTTTACCAAGAGCTTTCTTTGCAGGCCAGGTGCTAGTATGGAGAGCAGCAAGGGCCATACCAAAACCAGAAATCTACGCCTCTCTGTGAGAGTTGCTGGTGAATAGTTTATGTACCATCACAATTTTCAAAAACACTATCCCAGAATCAGGATACACCTACACCTTAAAAACATATCACAGAATATTGTACATATTTTCATTACCATTTTGATGGCATTTATCTAATGACTTATCGTAGCAACTTTTCTATGTGTGTCAAAGTTTACACAATACTACTTGTATTGCCAGAGTAGAAATACCTTCAGAGGTTATCACAAAAGCTTAGGGATTTAGCATGATGCCTCCAGTACTGGAAGAAAACCCAAAACATAACCAGAAACCCTGGGATGCCTAAATTCCTTAAGTGAGATGATGTGTGTGGAAAATTACTTATGGTAAACAATAGATAATGCTAAGTGTAAATCCTCTGCTTTTGATGAGCAGGACAAAAAGGAATAATTTTTAGGGAGAAAGTATAGGGACACATTCCCAATATGATACAATATAGCATAACAATGAACCTACAAAACTATCTGTTTGAATAATAATCATTATTGTAGAAGAAGTTATGTTTAGAAACGTATTCATTCACTAACTAGGGGTTTTCATCTTTATCTTACAACACATGGATGTTTGGGGAGGGGAGTTTCAAGCAATTTATTAACTGTAATAAATCCCTGAAGCTTGTGAGTAATCTACTTCATACACAACCCCCCTCCTTTAGAAATATTATATTTTGGGGACACTCATAAGTGACTTCATTCTCGGTCACCTGACTTTGAGATGACTGATTGGGAAAGAAAGATGCAGAGCTGCTTGTTCTGTGGGAACTGCCGATGGTCTCAATAAAAGATATGTTTATGAGACAGGAGACACTGAGTTCCTCAGAAGCCGCTGGGCTATGCTGCCTCACTTATGCCCACAGAGGCTTTATTTTTCTCAGCAAGATATCTGCACCAGAACCACTGAACAGAAATGTCCTCTCGCCTCTGTCAAGTCTCTGTTAGATCCTTTAGGTCCCACACAGTACCGTCTTTAAAGAATCTTTTAAAAACTCTGCTCCATGGATTTACTTGGCAGACCTTCTTCATTCTTCAAACCTTTACTGAGTACACATTTACACAAGGTGTTGCCCTAGTGTTTAGTACACAATTGAGAGTCCCAACTAGGACCTGGTGGAGCGAATATTCAAGATGGAATGAGGGACTTTGATAAGTATTATTTGCTCCATTCCCAGAGCTGCCCAAGCAAACACTAAGGGAAAATAATGATAATTTATAAATTACATAGAATTGTTACCAAGTTTTCTGCACATATTGAGTTCATCTTCCCATTAGATTGTAAGTTGGTTGAAGGAAAGTGTTGGAGACCAGCTCCAACAGGGGGTCTTAGGAGACGAACAGATGGTGAGGAGTCAGCAAAAGAGGGGGAGGAGAAACAACACAACACCAAAGTGAAGGTGTTGATCCCAATCTTTACTTGTGAAGTTGATCATATATACTTTTCATTTTGGCAGGCTTACAGTACTTTGTGGTTACAAAACAGGAATCATTATTCAAACAAAACAAAATATTACGAAGCTGCAATTAGAATAGAAGAATGTATCTTGGCTTATGCATAAGCAAGCATTTGTACTTTCAGTTCGAGTTTTGCTTTGAGCTGTTTCTGCTTAGTTAACTTTTAATAATAGTTACAAATGTCCCAAACTATTTGCCTATACCTTGACTACTCTTTCTTGACTTGCTGACTGGAACCGGTGCCATGGTTACAGCAAGTAGTTGATTTGTTCTTACTTGTAATCAAACAAAAGTAAAAGCACAAACCATTGTGCACAGGAACAAGAACAAGTTGCCCAGTACTAAGCACTAATCTATCTTGTTAATATTAATTTTCCTTCTCTATATTTTAATTTAATTTCTCAAAAACTTCCTTGACAGGAATACAGGGAGTTTTTCTTTAGACATTAACAATTTACACTCCACAGCTGAATCATTGCATTTAGAGCAAACAGATCTATGCTTTAGAAGTAGTTGCATTAATTGGGAAAGTCATGATTTTTTCTTTATACTTAATCGTCATATGAGAAATCAGAACTATACTTATTAAAGGAATACAAAAACAAATCAGCCCATTCCCAGAAACATACTGCGCTCCTCCAGAGGATGGACGCCTTGCGTCATCCACCTCAGTAGAGCCTTGCCATTTCCAGAGTCAGGGGAGGGGCGCAGCAGGACAGGGATCAGATCTTATCCTCTTTGGTTTCTTAGTAGATCTGGCTTAGGACTAAATTAGACCCTGTATAGGAACAAAATTGGTTTGAATTGAAACTAACCACTACCAAGAAAAGAAATTTTAAAATCCTAAATAGAAAAGAGAATTTTTTATTTTGAAGAATTTTATAACTAGAAGGCTCTGACATATCGTAAGAGGTAATAATTTGTCTTCCCTTTCCCCTTTATGCTAGAAGAAGCACAGGTGAAATAAAAAGAACTGAAAGAGCTGGCACAGTGGTGCACGCCTGTAACCCAGCAGCTCAGGAGGCTGAGGCAGGAGGATAGTGAGTTCAAAGACAGCCTCAGCAAAAAACGAGGCACCAAGAAACTCAGTGAGACTCTGTCTCTAAATAAAATATAAAATAGGGCTGGGGATGTGGCTCAGTGGTCAAGCCCCTGAGTTCAATCTCCGGTAACTGCCCCCCTGCACCCCGGCCTCAAAAAAACAGAACTGAAAGAGATATTAAATGCTGAATTGAGTGCTGAATCTCCAAGACAGGAGGGAGGATTTTTCCTGGTGAATTTGTTAAGATTTTAAACGTACAAGTAAGGGGTAAGGGCATCCCTGCATGTTAAGTGAAAGAGCCCAGCCTCCCCCAAAGTGTGTCCTTGGACCAGCATCACTGGGAACACTTGGAACTCACTGACTGAGGCCAACTCTTCTGCACAATGACCTCTGATCTTTCCCTCGGCTCCAAGCACCCACACCACATGGAAAGATATGAGGACAACTCTGGGCCAGGCCAGATAGCTCATATATTTCACAGTAATAAATTCACATTGACACAAGCACTTGAAATAATTCAGATATTTTTTCTGAATAAATTGAGCTTTTACTGTGTGTGTGTGTGTGTGTGTGTGTGTGTGTGTGTGTGTGTTTGTGTTTTAAGCAATTTACTGGGCAACATGAAAATTGGATTTAAAAATTTTAATCATTGCTTGTGCTATTGAGATCAAATAGGAATCATTGTTTCCCTGATGTGCATAAGGGTTTTCATGATCACACCATTCTTTCTAGTTTTGGTCATGCCCATTCTTTTTTGTTTGAGGAAATGAATCCCTTAGTTTATTCAGGAAAACATTTCATTTATTGCTAACCAAAAAAAAATCTTTTTTTAAGACTCTAGACTTATTTATTTTATTTTGTTTATATTTAGATTTTAAAATTAGTTGTGCTTAACAGAACCACCGACTTTGTATTGAAATTTAAACACTTTTATCTTCTTAAGGCCCTGATATTTGGAATTTTAATGAAAGCTGTGTTGGACTATTAATCATGTGCAATGAATTATTAGAACCAAAAACAAGAATGTCTGGGCATCGAAGATAATAAGACAGTTTATTAATATTTGGTATTATCATCAGGTAACAAAGTATCACTACAAGTAATAGTTATTACATGATAAATTTTCTGAGTCAATTTCTTTTTTGTTTCTTAAATCATAATTGTTAATACATATTAAATGTACAAATTAATGTACATTATGCAAATTAAAGGGATTCATTGATGTTTCCCTACTTGCATTAATATATTGTGCATTAATTTCAATTCTTTTTTCTGTAAAATGGGGATAATAGGTTATCTCATAGGTTGTTTTCTAAACCAAATAAGTTAATGCACGTAAAAGTCTTATAGGCATTTAATAAGTGTTAGGTATTTTTATCTAATGTGTGTCTCTATTCGTTACTCAATTTGAAAAATCCTGATTAGATTCAGGTATGTAAAAATTCATCTATTCAAAGAACTTCACTGAGTTTTGATAGAATGGATTATTCGAAATTCAATCTAATTTTTACAGAAAACATGCCACTTTTAAACTACATTAAACAAGGTTTTTAAAGTCAGGCATTTATGTGTATTGAAGCAATCTAAGAAGACTCACATTCAAATTATTTTTCTATGAAATATGCCCTAGATGATTATGATTATTATGGTTATTATTATTGCAGAGCAGAGGGTTTACTATTAAGTTGATCTAATTCCTATGCTGCATTATATAAATTCTAAGGAGCAAGTACATATTGTGTCACAAAGTGTCATTCATGAGTTATGATTGTTAATAATGGATTCTAATGGTGACCATGATGATGATTCAATCTAATGCCCTACATTAATAAAGAGCATAGAGGATAAGGAAACTTGTTTGGGTATCATCCTTCACCCTACCCTACACCCGTGACCTACAAGAAATTAGCTAGTAAAACCAAAGAAAAACTTATATGTAGATAAAATTATATAAACATACATTGAAAGATGTTTTTAATGCCCCATGAAATTGTCCCTCCTGAAGTTTCCTTTATATTTAAGTCCTTTACAATTGCAGTATGCACAACTTCAGAGATTGTATTTTTAAATCCCTGAACATTTACGTTTAGTTTTTTCTTTTACACATCCACAGACAATGTACCAATTTCCTATAGTAAAATCTGCTGGAACTGCCTTCTATGTGGAATTTTATTTCTTTTTCTGAAAACATCTAAATATCTACCTATAAAAAAGATTGTCATATTGATCTTTTTGATACGAGGAGTTAAAAGAAAGTACATGTCACTGATTTCTAAATGACTTGAAGTTCATCCAGGTAGTTGATAGAGAAAACAGAGAACGTAAGAAATGTCAAGTACATGTAGCTTCCAGCTCCATCTCAAAGTTGATTTATTGTAAATCAATGCTAATAAGGTAACCTCTTGTTTAGGAAAATTATTTAGAGAAAGCGATACCTACAACTGACTTAGATAGTGTGGTGTTTTTAGTCATTTCTGGATAAACTTTTACTACAATTTTCGTGAACACCAAGTATCACAAGAATCCCTACTTTCTCTATTTCCTTCTCTACTTTCTCTATTCTCCTGGGGGATTTCATATTCACCCTTTGCTGTAACAGTTGCCTTCAAGACAATGACTCCCAAATCTATACCTGCAGTTCTAGGCTGTCTGTGAAGGGCATTTCCACGTGATTATCCCACAGATAATTCACATTCAACATTACTCAAATCAAATCCACCAATGCCTCATCTACATCTGCTATTCCTCACATATTTCTGTTTTCCTGAGTGATCCCAACAGCTAGCCAGCCTGCCCAAACTGATTTGTTGTCTTTACCGTGTCCTCTTCAACTAAGACTTTAAAGTTCTCCAAATTCTTCTCCATGACGGCTTCAGAGACTTTTTTTCCACCTTCAACACAGCACGTCTTCAGATACAGACCACTTCATTTTGATCTTGTTTTAGCACTCATATCACTTTTTTGAACTAAACAGGTGTGTCTAAAATCTGGGGAACCAGATTTCACAGTTATCGACCCCTGCTCCTTGGACTCACGCGCACAATTCTATGAGTGGTTCTATCTGCGTGTTCTAGACCTAGAGATCTAATGATTTTCTAAAACCCAGTCTATCTCCCTCCAGATGTCCCTGTTTTCTGTCTGCACTCACCTGAAAGAGATTTATGGTCCCCTATTGTTGATAATCTGCAATCATTGGTGTCCATCCTCATACCCAAGCCTGGCTTCCAGAGACACACCTGGGCTCTCTGATGGCCCATGGCATGGTGGGGGGTGGGACGTTTTTCGAGGTTTTTATTGCCAAGTACTTTGCTTAAAAATCAGGCCTGACACAGCTTCACAGAGCCTAGCCGCGGCCCCATTGGCTGATACCCTACCACCTCCCCTTAAGTAGCAGGCTCCTCAGAATGACCCAGGGCTTAGCAGCATCCACTGGTACTATCCCACCATCCCCTTGAAGCCTAGCTGGAGTCTCCATAGAAACAGGGTACATCTCTATGGAAATGGGCTCCCTCCTCCCGCCCCAGTGTGATGCAGCTCTCAGAGAAGCTCAATAGTGAGGGTCTATCCATTTATAGCAATTAGGATGACCAAGTTTTCTGAACTTGCTGAGCCTTAGATGGCAGATTCCTGCTATATTCTTTGAGATTTCTGCCATCAATGTTGCCTGAGATGCCAACTTGGCATCCCACTAACTATAAGACAGTGTTCTCAGTCAAGTCAAATCCCACAACAAATAACACATACACACACACAAACACACACACACACACACACACACACACACATGCACACGCCCATCCATCATGGTGAGCAAGGCTTTGTATCTGTGTTTCAGACCAAATGCACCCACCAATCACATTCACTGCTTCAAACAGATCGTGATTAGGAAACAACTGATGTCACTTGTAAAATGTGATATGTCCTGTACTATCACTGTGGTAAAAAAAGAAGTAGAAAAATGCCAAAATATGGGAGAAAATACTTAACCTCTTAGAGACCTAAAAAAATATTTATATGTGGTTCCAACCAATCCTGAGTTAAAAATCATCTTGAAAAAATGCTTTCACTTCTTACTTACTTACTTACTTACTTACTTACTTACTTACTGCAGTACTGGGGATTGAACCCAGTGGCACTCTACCATGAAGCTATATCCTCAGCTCTTTCAATTATTTGGGGCGGGGGGCCTTGCAGAGTTTCAAATTTATGATCCTCCTGCCTTAGTCTCCCAAGTACCTGGGATTACAGGCACGTACCACTCTTCCACATTAATTACTTATTTTTAAAATAAGGCTATTTTTAAAAATTGAACTATACTTTGTACTCAAAGAATGCACAGATCTAAAGTGTACAGGTTTATAATATTTTCCATATATATGAACTACCAAAAATCAGGATATAAAACATTTCCATCACTTTAGAAAATTCCTTCATGCTTAAACTGATATCACCCCTGAGCTCCAAAAAAAAAAGACCACCATTATTACTTGACGATTATAGCTGTTTTGCTAATTTTTGAACTGTATTTAAAGGAAACATACCGTATATATTTTGTATCTGGCTTCTTTCACCCAGAAAATATTTTTTTAGATTTGTCAATGTTATTAATGTTCCAGTATTTGTGTTTCTAAAGTAACTGAATTATTCCACTGCATGATAAACCGTGATTTGTCTTCTGTCCTTCTGCTGAAGGCATAATATTTGTTTGAGTTATTATAAATTTTTACACAATAAATTTTGTGAGCTGTGCATTAATTTTCTAGGAAATATGCTAGGAATGGGATTGTTTTAAATAGAATAACTACATATTTAACTAAATTAGAAATTACTAAATATTTTTGAAAAGTAAGTGTATAGACTTCAAATTTCACCTTGAGTATCTATCGAAATAGCTAGAAAGCATGTTGTTTTCATCATTATGATTACCAAAAGGAGCAGAAGAAAATGCAAATGAATGACTTTCCTTGACTTTATTAGGGATGAAGATTATAAGGCAAACAACTAACCGAAGTCTGGGGAGAGATAAGCAACCAAAATAATCCAGGAATTTTTTTAACTATGGGATAACCCACTAGATAAATCGGAGTTTATTTATTTAAAAAAACTCAAATAAAAAATATTTAATGAATTGCTAAAGACTAAGTATAGACTTGTTTAAGAGCATAAAGATCAAGAGGGCTATAGACATAAGATGTTTGTATTTTTTTTTTTCTCCATGGATTCCACCAAATGCTCCTAGGAAGATAGGGAAGTATTCTGAGAAAGTGTCTTTAACGGTATCATTTCTTGGATAGGTGGAGGAACAAAGAGCAGCAACAGCAGCCAAAACTCCTCTCAGACCCATTTCCTGATTTTTTTGCATAGAACAAAAGCTGTAATCTTCAGGGGCAAGAGTAACAGAAACTGTTACATTAGGACACTCAACGGAAAACCTTTGTAGCTATGGAAAGGAACAGGACGAATTGTCTAACGTTGGGAAGAATAAGAACTAGGCTCAGCCATATTGCTAGAAAGTGGGTCACTGTGAAGGCCATATCCCTGTGACTGAGTTTACAGTTCCTAAGGCAGGGCTTCCTGGAAACATCAGAAATCCCTTCTCTGTTTCCCACTAGTCCACTAACATGCATTGACTGAAAATAACAGTAGAATACTAAGAATTCTTCAAGAAATAGATTATCTCTGGAGAACAGCGAAAATAGAATACACAAAAGCAAGCAGGGAACAATATTAACAAACTGAACTCAGCCATATAGAAATAAGGATAACTTTACAGTCTATTGAGATCAATCCCAGAATGCAAGGCTAGTTCAATATTCAAAAATTCAATCAACCGAATTTCCATAGTAACAGACTAAATAAGAAAAAAATATATATCATTTCAATAGATGCAGAGAAAATAAAAAAAAATTCAATATCTATTTATGATAAAAACTATAACTAAATGAAACTAGGGGCAAAGTCCAGTGGTAGAGTGCATGCTTAATATGCATAAGGCTCTGAAATCAAAACCCAGCACACATACACACACAAAAAAAACTACTAGTAAAAAATGGATAGACATTTTCTAACTTGATACAAGGCATTGAGTAAATGTAATGTGCCAGACACATAGCTTATATTATCTCAAAACTTTTTTCAGCAGTTGTGAAATAGACATCATTAATATCCTAAGCAAGGAACAAACTGAGGAATAGAGATGAGATGACTTTTTTAAAAAAAACATCTAGTAAACAACAGATGGATTTCAATCCACATCTATCTGGAACAAGAGCCTACTGTTTTACTATAATATTTTTCATTTAAGATTGAAAAAGTAAAAGAAATTTTAGTTCAAACAATGGATCACGGATTTGCATGGGTAACATGATAGAAAATCAGTAATTGTATCAATCATTTTTTTGAGGAAATGTAATATTTGGTGAGGTAAATCTTATAATACAAAAGAATAAAAATACCTAAGTATATATCATTTGTCAAAATTTCTTGTATCTTATAAAACTTAAAAAAATAAAAGTTTCTACTGAAGAAAATAGATCAATGTATTTAAAAGCAGGTGACTTATAATTTTACTTTTAAGAAATAATCAGAGATGATCACAGATACATATGTATGAAAGCTTCTATTCCAATATTTATGATAGTAAATGGAATGGAAGGTTTCTATGTTCAATAAAAAGGGAGATATTAACTTAATTTCATGTTAGGAAATTAAGATTACAAGGCAAACAACTAAATAGAGTACAACAATATTGGGAAATTTTGCTTTGCATATTTTAAAGATAGATAGAGGTATAATGGGATGAATGCAAAGAGAGCTTTGATTTTGTGACCTTTTCTATTCTTCTCAATAACTTTCTGCATTTTCTTCATTTTTCCACAATGAAAACATATTACTTGAAATAACAGACATACAAAAAAAATTCATCACAGTGAAGCACAGTGTTAGGAGGGAGATACTGCAGATTCAATGACACACAGGGGTTGATA
The DNA here is from genome assembly GCF_052094955.1 of Ictidomys tridecemlineatus. NCBI lineage: Eukaryota > Metazoa > Chordata > Mammalia > Rodentia > Sciuridae > Ictidomys > Ictidomys tridecemlineatus. Next base: position 304,150 of record NW_027521777.1, read on the forward strand.
GCTGGTTGTGCCTTTTGACCAAGTCTCCATTAATTCTTACAAAAGAGCACCCATGCAAAAGTCTGTGAGAAGTTATGCTCTCTCTAAAGTAACTCCTATATGTCTCTTTCCAGAGTCCAGGCATCTCTGTATACAATATTATTTGCCATGTTTCTGCAGATTAACAAGCCTGATTGGGGTGCTCTCAGTCCATTCTCATCATGGTTTTTTTTTCTCTTTTTTGTAGCTATGATAACTTTGGAAATGAGTAATCAATCATTTGTCACTGAATTCATCTTTTTGAGATTTTCCAACCACTCCAACCTACAGGGCTGGTTCTTTCTGCTCTTTCTGGTCATTTACCTGACCACTCTCCTGGAGAACATGCTCATAATAGTGGCCACAAGAGTCAGTCCTGCTCTCCACACTCCAATGTACTTTTTCCTCAGCAATTTGAGCTTCTTGTACGTCTGCTAGACATCCACCACCCTCCCAGTACTGCTGGTGAACTTCTTCTGGGAGAAGAAGGCCATTTCTTATGAGGGCTGCCTTTCTCAGATCTTCTTCTTTGTGACAAGTGCTGGCACAGAAGGCTTCTTACTGGCTGTGTGGCCAGTATGACTGCTGTGTGGCCACCTGCCGTCCTCCTGAGTACCCAGTCATCATGAGTTTGAAGGTCTGTGTTGGCCTGGTGACTGGGTCCTGGCTGTGTTGGCTGGTGAATTTGGTCACACACACGGTGCTGGCCATCACACTCACTCTGTGTGGGCCACACTAGTTCAGCCACTTTCTCTGTGACACCTCTTTGCTCCTGAAGCTCTCCTGCTCAGACACCTCTGTCAACGAATCTGCGCTCCACGTTGTCAGTGCCACCATGGGCCTGAGCCCCTGCCTCTTCACTGCAGGCTCCTACGCACTCATCATGGTGGCCATCCTAGGGATTCCCTCTGCCCAGGGCAGGAGGAAGGCATTCTCCACCTGTGCGTACCCCCTCACTGTCGTGGTGGTCTTGTATGGAAAAGCCAACTTCCACTATGACAGGCCCAGAGAAGGCTGGACATAGACACCCTGGTCTCTGTGTTCTTCTGTGTGGTGAGCCCCCTGTTGAGCCCCGTCATTCACAGCCTGAGAAGCAATGAGGTCCAGAGTGCCCTGAGAAAGCTGGCTGCAGGATGTGCATCCCTTTGCAAGATCAAAGTCTAGACCAATCTTTAAACTGGAGTATACAGTCATCTAAAAAAAGATGCCTCCCTGGGACTTGTAGGCACCTGGTTAGAGAGTCTGTATCTGGAGCTTCAACTCCAACTCCTGCTTTTAAAATCTCTGATACTTTTTTCTCTTCGCTCTTTTCACAAACACCCTTTTTCCACTTTCAGTTTCAAGTGTGTCGGAAACATTGTGTGGGTGTTCAGCACCATCTCTGTCCTTCTGTGTTCTCCCCACACCAGAAAAACAGAAAGTTACGAGAACCTCATTTCCCACACTCCCCTGCCTGCAGGCCTCCATTTTAGGAGGTTCTGTCAAGATCAGCCAAACACTAGGCAGAGAGGAAGAAAGGAAATGAAGAAAGCAGGTTCTTTTGTGTCACGACCCCCTTGCCCGCAAGGAAGACGCGACTCAGGAATCTTCTTTCAGCAGTTTATTCAGGCCCTTGATATTCTTCTAATGATTCTTCTAATCCCCGGAATAATAATTGGATGCCCCTCCCAGCCTTAATAAAACACCTCGAACCCCAATGCAAAGCTGCCACGTGTACCCTTCTCACAGGGTGCTAGAAAATGACACGCCAACTTTCTCTGATAAGGAGCTGGGAACACGCCAACTCTCTTTGATATGGAGTTGTCCTTCACAGACCACAACGGAACCAGCGCCATCATGTAATGGCGACCACAGTCCGCAGGAACGGCTCACCACAGCTCCCCCTTTTTGTTTCACTAAGACAATACAGGCGAGAGTAGAGGTCCTATCCCACTGTGCAAAAGTGGCTGCATAGTATGGGCTAGCCCCAGGGGGCGCCTTCCCCAGACCTGACACCATATCAGCCGACGCCTTTTTTTGTGGGGCGGGGCGGAGACACGTCAAACCCGCATGCAATAGGACATGCTCCCCTTGAGGTCCCTCTTCTCAATGGATCACTCAAGTGCAGTGCCTTGCCTCGCATCCTGTATCGTGACGATGGTGAGTAAGAGGGAATAGCTGAGGTTGAACTGTGGCCATGCAGAGGTACAACTACAAACAAGTTGGCAGCACCCTGAAAGAAAGGCACGGACTTTAAAGTGATAGATAAAGACCAGTGTGGAAACCCTTCTGCGTGCAATGGCAACAAGACCCGCGGAGTGCAAGGGCTTTCCAGCACTAAGAGAAAGACAAAAGAAGGACATGTCGTACCCAGTGCAATGTTATAATAACTTGGGGTGCAACGACCATGTCAAAGGCACTAGTGTAGAAACCCATCTGCGTGCAATGGTAGCAAGACCGGCAGAGTGCAAGGGCTTTCTGACACTAAGAGAATAACGAGGAAAGACATGTCAATCCCAGTGCAATGTTATAATAACTTGGGGTGCAATGACCATGTCAAAAGTTTAGTGCTTAAGATGCGCAAGCCAGACCTGTGGTGAGTTGCCAGTTTCTAAAGCAGCAAGAGCTTGTATGATCATAGCCTTATCTTGAGCACTACGAGCCTTAAGGCGACAGAGAAACCACAAACAGAGGAACATACCAAAACAACACAGTGCACCAAAAATGCCTACTCCCACCCACTCCTTAAAAAAGGAAAAAGCAGAAGATATCCAATTGGTGAATTGACCCAGAGTCACGTGATCGACACGGGTACTATTCAAGACAGCTATCTGGGTTAGTTGAGACTGGATCATGTCTTCCGCTTCCATGGACCAATTCCCGGCCAGATATCCACCAATGATGTGGGAAGCATTCCTGGAATCATTAAATCTGACAGAGGTTATACATAAATGTGCACGTTGGTCAATGCAGCCTAAAAGTACTAGGTCAGCCAATTCTTCTACCTGAGCTTGAAGAAAATCTATTCTCTGGTTGGTAGCTAAAATCCCTGACAAAATATCTTGATTAATCGCATTTTGTGATTCAAGTATAGTGGACGTTTGTTGAACAACTTGATTAATAGTGGCAGCAGTTTGTACTTGACTGGCCATGGCTACTCCGGCCGTAACTGCTGAAGCAGCAGATGCTGCCACGGCTGTCACTATAGCTGCTGTGATTCCAAAATCTCTGCGGACTCTAAGTAGCTCTACAATAGGAAATTTATCTGGATCCGCAGTGACTGGGATTGGGACAAAAGTTGGAATTTTCATAATTACTGCTACAGTCCAAGAACCATTCCAACACTCAGATAAGAAACAGGTAGTATGAGAACAATCCAGCATCCCCGACGAGGTGTGATTAGCTAAAAGGAACAGGAACGGGGATTGGATACAGACCATTGCAGGAGGCAATGTGGCATAATGTAACAGAGAGTTGAACGAAACAGATGTAAGCCTATTACCTCGTTCACTCTCCTTAGTAGTGCCAGAAACATTAGCCAGCCAACTTTTGGCTCCTAGTAATTGAGCCAATGTGGAAATATCGGCTGAAGCCCCCTTCTCATTGGAAATGAGCCATTGAAACCAGGACCAACCTGTTCCTGTAGAGGAGTTGGCATTGTTGTTAAAGTTATAAACATATCTCTTTAGAGGGGGGGAAAAGGAGAAACCTTTAGCAACTTGATGTTTCTCCCAAGAATGATCCTGACAAGGTGTAAATGTCGGGGGAAAACCAAAATTAGGGGTACAGTAGGGAGAGGCCTTGAAATGAGTGGCATAGCAAGTACTATTAGAAGAAGGAGGCATTGGGATTAATACCTCGGAGATAATAGCTAAAGTAGTTATGTTTAAAACAGAGCTAGTTGCGAGGGTCCCTGAGCCTGATTGCTTCCCTGAAACTACTTGGCTCAATACAGCACTGAGAATACTCCCTGAGACTCGACTGGACCGCAATGGGTCCTCCCAGTTAGTCAAATTTTTGGTCTTAAGGCTAATACAATTAGTGTTCCCAAGACTGAAACAAAAAACTCCTGTGAGATTAACTTGAGACTGATTAAAAATATTTTCCATGTCCCCTCTAGGAGAGGTACAAGGAGCAGACATCTCACATGAGGTAGAAAAAAGAGTGGGGAGGACACTAGAATTACTATGAACTGGCATTGGCATTGGCCATGCCCGTGCCACTGCCCACCACTGCATTGGTGCCATCTGTACCGTTGGCACCAGCATCAGAGCCAGAGCACTCATTAGAATGAAGCTCCTCATCATGGGGCTGTTGTGGCACCTCCTGCTGCTGGTTAGTAGATCTCGAGACTCTTCTTGTCAGGCGTTCAGGGATCCACAGCGGCTCCATGCGATCCTGGGGAAAAACACATACAGATCCTCGTGCCCATGTCAGCATGGGGTCAGGGCCGTTCCATTGGCCCGTAAGAACATCCTTCCACTTAACATAGCCAGTCACAGAGGGCTGAGGGGACACATGTCTATCGGCCGCAGAGCGGCCATGAATATCCAAATTCAAAAAATTAATGGTAAAAAGAGCTAAGGACAGGCGTTCTTTAGGAGTGTGGTCAACTCCTATTCCCCCTTTTTGTTTTTCTAAGGTTTCTTTTAAGGTGTGGTGGGCACTTTCAACAATGCCTTGCCCTTGAGGATTGTAAGGCAACCCATGAGCAAGTTGTACTCCCATAGTAGAACAAAAAGATGCAAACTGTCTGCCCGTATAAGCAGGTCCATTATCAGTCTTAAGGGATGCAGGTGCACCCCATGATGCCCATGCCTCTAAGCAATGAGTAATAACATTACGTGCCTTTTCTCCCGATAAAGCAGAAGCATGAATAATTCCAGAGTATGTGTCAATAGAAACATGTACATATTTGAGGTTACCAAAGTCAGGCACGTGAGTGACGTCCATTTGCCAGACGACCAATGGCTTCAATTCTCGTGGGTTTACACCATAAGTAGGAGGATGAAGAAATGTGACACAATGGGGACATTGTAATACTATCTGACGAGCATCTGCTCTGGAGATGGAAAAACGTCTGCGCAGCGTCATAGCATTGACATGAAAGTTGTGGTGAAACAATTTAGCTTCTTCTAAGGAGGAGGCCAAGCATACCAACTGGCTTCTAGTTGCCGAGTCAGCACAGGCATTACCCTGTGATAACGGGCCAGGAAGAGAGGTGTGAGCCCGAATGTGCATTGGATAGAAGGGGGCAGTACGGCTACGGATAAGCTGTTGAAGCTGATTAAATTAAGCAGACACAGCATGGGTGTCACTAATAGCTCCTACAGCCCCGAGAATTTTGAGCGCCTGTACCACATAGATGGAGTCCAAAATGAGATTGAAAGGAAAAGAACACTGTTTAAAAACTTCAATGGCAATTTGTAGTTCTACCCATTGTGGATTTCCAGGAGCAAATTGATGCTGGACAGGGGGAGAGTCATTAATCACATAAGCTCCCATTCCAGACTTAGAGCCATCAGTAAAAATATTAACAGCCCCTGGAATTGGAGTGGGTGAAGTTACTTTAGGGAAAATGATAGGATGCTCTTTAACAAAATGGAGTAATGGATGAGAAGGGTAATGATTATCAATATCCCCTTGAAACGAGCAACATAGAATAGCCCAGTTGTCCAGAGTAGCACACAAAACATTAGTTTGAGCTTTAGAATAGGGTATGATAAGAGAAGAAGGTGCTTGTCCAAAAAATTGAATGCTCTGTTGAATCCCTCTAAGTGCTAATGCTGCAACAGCATCAGGATAGTATTCTAAAGATTTTCCTGGGGATATATGTGGGTGGATCCATAGTAAAGGCCCATCTTGCCACAGTACTCCAGTAGGCTGCCGCATAGTGGCAAGCACACATAACTGGAAAGGTTTATCACTCTGGAGCCTGCATAGAGTGGCATGTTGTATAGCTTCTTCTACTTTTATAAGGGCCGCTCTGGCCTCTTTAGTGAGGGTATGAGGGGAAGTAAGATCTGGATCACCCTTAAGAATAGCATACAAAGGCTGGAGCACGATATTAGGAATATGTAAATAACCTCTTATACAATTAATATCTCCCAACAGTTTTTGAAAATCATTTACAGTTTGGAGATCTTGAGTTCTTATAGTAACTTTTTGTGGTTTTAATATGTCATATCCAATTGTCGCTCCCAAATACTGAATAGAATCCCCTGTTTGAACCTTCTCAGGTGCAATATGTAATCCATACTGAGCTAACAACTTCACCAAGTCTTTATAGGCCTCATAAACTGACTGTTGTAATTTGGCTGCCAATAATACATCATCCATAAAATGAATAATCTTAATGGAAGGATATTGTTGTCTGAGAGGTGCGAGTGCCTTCCCTACATACATCTGGCAAATCGTAGTTAGACATTCCCTGTGGTAAAACAACCCACTCAAACCTTTGATCTGGTTCCTCGTGATTACACGAGGGAAGGGTGAAGGCAAAACGCTGTGAGTCTTTAGGATGCAAAGGAATAGAAAAGAAACAGTCTTTAATGTCAATAGCAATGATATGCCAGCCCTGAGGAACAGAGGAAAGCAGCGGCAGCCTGAAACACCCCCGCCATACGGAGGCGGATCGGGAGGCTGTCCGTTCTTGAGCCCTTGCTTATCTCTGTTCCCTCTACCTAAACTCCCTAACTGCCGGGACAGCGTTCTTATCTCCTCCTCCTCAGCGTCTTCTGCCTCTGACCCACTTTCGCATGGGGGCGGGCGCAGCACACTGAGATCTGGATACAGTCTCCTCCTCCCGTTCTCCACGCCCCGCACACTCCCCTCTTCCTGAGACACTTCGCTCTCTGTTGTTTCTGATTTTTCCTCATGTAATTGTTCTAAAACCTCTTGCCCTTTAACAAGCGTTTTTTGGCATCTGCCATCCATAAGGCAACTATGGACCATCTTCCAGAGGGGTATCACCCCGCCCTCTAGCATGCCCTGCTCACGAGCAAAGTCAAGGTCTTTGCCTAATTTATCCCAGCTGGGTGTAGTGAGGCTGCCTGAAAATGCAAACCACGGTGCAGCTGTATCTACCCTCTGTAAAAATTTCTCTAAGGTACTGCGTTTCACCTCCAGTCCCTTGGAACGTAAAAGGCCATCGAGGGCTAGAAGGAGTGGACTTGAAGTCACAGCACCCATAACGCAACACAAGAAAACACAGAAATCGAAAGTGAAAGTACACAAAAACAAAACGAACATACACAGAAAACAAAAACGAAAATACAGAGTGCAATTGCTATGAGATGTAACGCCCTCTCTTTTTACAGAGGAGCAGGTACCTTTTAATGCTCCCTCTTTATGTATAGAGGAGCCTCCGCTTTTTAACAGCGGGTCCCACCTTACCTGGGACTTACCGGCGCGCCTCCCTGACTGCTGAAAGTTCTGGTTCCTGGGTGTTTCTTTGTTTCTTTTCTCCCGGGTCTCGGCACCACTTGTCACGACCCCCTTGCCCGCAAGGAAGACGCGACTCAGGAATCTTCTTTCAGCAGTTTATTCAGGCCCTTGATATTCTTCTAATGAGTCTTCTAATCCCCGGAATAATAATTGGATGCCCCTCCCAGCCTTAATAAAGCACCTCGAACCCCAATGCAAAGCTGCCACGTGTACCCTTCTCACAGGGTGCTAGAAAATGACACGCCAACTTTCTCTGATAAGGAGCTGGGAACACGCCAACTCTCTTTGATATGGAGTTGTCCTTCACAGACCACAACGGAGCCAGCGCCATCATGTAATGGCGACCACAGTCCGCAGGAACGGCTCACCACACTTTTGGATCCCATAGCAGCAGCAGCAAACCAGCCCTGTAGAGGCAGAAACTAATTTCCTTGGTGCCAGGAGCTGTGTGTGCAGGCTCCTAGACAGCTGTTCCTGAATGTGGTCACAGTAGCGTGAAATGAGCGTCTTTTTCCAGGGAAGTTAGGGTTTCCATATATGGGGTGGTTTCTCCTGCCCTATTTTCCTTTTTTCTTCCAGATCTCCCAACCATTTTATAACTTTTTTCTGTGTCAACTTCCTCTACCCTAAGACATCAAGAGTCGTTCTTCATCTCTACCTGACCATGGTGGCACTTACCACAATAGTGGTTTACATCAGAGATGGTTCTAGATAACAGATCTGAGGATGTAGGTTGGATGTCTGACCTTAGCGAATTGATTATGTTGATGATGTCACAACCCAATGGAAAGGAGACCTGATAATTCCTGGTATGCGATGACCCAACAGAGACTTTAAGTTATCGTGGCCTGATATCAAATGTCTATGGAAAACTGAGCTTTGGAATAACACCATCGACCTTCAGGGTGGGAATGAACATTACAACATGACTGCAGCCTGCTGTTACTGACTGGAGTGAGAGATTTACAGAAAGAAAATGATAGGTTCAAGCATTATATTCCTCCTTCAAGTCACGTTCAGATCATGAGAAATATTTTTTCTCTGGAAATTGATAAAGGTTAATATCAGAATAAAACATCCAATTCTCCAAATTGCAGAAGTACAAAGAAAATTATAAATCCACGATTTCTCCAGGTCTCTATTATGTCAATTAAGACATTAATGGAGGAATGATTGAGACCCTGTTAATTAAAATGGCAAAATACCAATGGAATTAGACAAATCTCAGAGCCTTGAAACCTGAAATCTCCATTAAACCTCTTTGCTGTCAGAATCAGCCCCTCCTCCCCCGAGGAGACTAGCTTTTCCTAAATTGAAGACACTATGGTGACTCTACCTGGGCAGTTGTCTTTTGTTTTTTTTAAGAGAGAGTGAGAAAGGAGAGGAGAGGAGAGGGGAGAGAGAGAGAGAGAGAGAGAGAGAGAGAGAGAGAGAGAGAGAGAGAGAGAGAGAATTTTTAATATTCATTTTCTAGTTCTGGGCGCACACAACATCTTTGTTAGTATGTGGTGCTGAGGATCGAACCTGGTCCGTACGCATGCCAGCCAAGCACACTACTGCTTGAGCCACATCCCCAGCCCAATTGTCTTTAAGATGCTCATCCATTATCCCACATTGTCACCAGACTCTTAATTGGGGTCTGATCCTAGAAGGCCTCAGGTAAGAGTATAAAATATAGCCCAGGAGAGTATAAGGGTCACACCAAAATAAAAGGTAAATATTTTACTGTATTTTGTTAATAGGTGCCTTAAGAATATATAAGAGAATTTGTTTGAGTCTTCTAGACCAAAGAAGTCAGGACATATTGCTGGATCATTTTGAATGCAGTCACAGAGACGTAATCACCAGAAATGTTAGGGCCAAGGAATTTCCTGAGCCACGGGGAGTGGCTATTAGACTCTCTTTGGTTAATGGACTGAAATCTGGACTCAGTGTTTGCTTAAGTTCAATGACCAATATGATCCTGAAATAATAAAGAGGATGGTGATCAGAAATAAATAAGGTGTTGGATGGCGTGTTATGTGACCCCTTCCCTGGCCTCACAGCTGGATCTGGAGGAGGGCCTGGAGCACCAGCCTTCGCCAAGGCCTCGTGGACATGCGTTCAGAAGGCAGCACCAGATCCTTGTGAAACCCGCAGCCGCTGTCATTGGCAGACTGGGAAGACAGTAACAGGTGGCATCGTTGAAACGGGCTCCCTGATTTCAATTAGAATAAGGGGACCCTGAACTAGAAGAGGTCATGTTGTGGAGCAGTGATCAGAACATTTGAATCTGTAGAGATTTTTGACAGTGGTAAATGATCGTGGTATTTATAGAAGGGAAAAAATGGGCACCCTCCTAGAATAGTGCCTGTCCCATGTAATGTGAAACTCTTTTTTTCACACTTCATTGGTGCATTGTAGTGGTCCATATAGGTGGGATTTGCTGACACATATTTGAACATGCACAAAAAATAACCGTGAACTTTGGCCAATATCATACCAATATTTCCCTTTTCCTCACCTCCTCCCCTGGTGCCTTGACTCTACTGATCTTCCTTAAACTTTCATGATGAGACTCCCTTCCCAACTTTCCTTTTCTTTCCCCCTCTAGCTTTATCAGAGGAAAAAATACGGCCCTTAAATTTCTGAGTTGCTTATTTCCCTTAATGTTCTGAAGATCCATCCATCTTCCAGCATGACATAATTTCGTTCTTCTTTATGGCTGAATGAAATTCCAGTGTGCATATACCAGATGTTCTTTATCCATTCGTCCACTGATGTCACCTCGGCTGGTTCATGGGCATGTATGTGTCATTATAGTATGATGACTTTGATCCGCTGTGATAAATACCAAGCAGAAGTAGAGCTGGGTTGCAGGGTGGTCCATGACAACTCCTGAGGAGCCTCCATCCCGATTTCCGTGGTGGTTGTGCTGATTTACATGCCCACCAACAGGGTGAGAGTGCTCCTTTCTCTCCAATTCTCTCCTTTTCACACTGGTTTCTGTTTGTATTCTTGGTGGTTGCCTTGGTCACTGAAGTGAGATGAAATCTCAGGGTAGTCTTGACTTGCAAGTATTTTCATATATTTGTTGGCCACTCACATATTTTCTCCTAAGACATGTCTGTTTAGTTCATTTAGTTTCTCATTTGGTAATTGGGTTATATGATAATTGGGTTATTTAATAATTGTGGGTTTGATGTTAAGTTATTTGAGTTCTTTATTAATATTCTGAATATTCATCCTCTTTTAGAAGAGCCCCTCATAAAGATTTTCTCCCTTTCCGTAGGTTCTCTCTTCATATTCTAATTGTCTCCTTTGCTGTGCAGAACCTTCATAATTTCATGCCATCCTATTAGCTAACTTTTGGTGTTATCTCCTGAGCTTTGGCATTCTATAGAGAAAGTCATTGCCTCTGCCTGTAGGTTGGAGTATTGACTTTGTTTTTTTTTCTAGAAACTGCATAATTTCTGGTCTAGTGCCTGGGTCTTTAATTAATTTTGAGTTCATTTTTTGCAGGTGAGCAATAGTTCAGGTCTCATTCTTCTGCATTTGGACAGGGGTGTAGAAGGACTCTTTCAGAGAGTAGATGTTAAAGACTGGGGTGCAGAAGAACTGTTGCAGAGAGCAGAAGTTTGAGACTGAGGTGCAGATGGACTGTTACAGAAAGCAGAGTTTGGACACTGGGGTGCATAAGCATCATTGAAGAGAGCAGAGTTTTCAGACTGAGGAGCAGAAGGACTGTTGCAGAGAGCAGATGCTGGAGACTGGGGTTCAGAAAGAATTTTGAAGAGAGCAGAGGTGTGAGACAATGGTTCAAAAGGATGGTTGCAGACAGCAGAGGTTAGAGTCTGGAGTGCAGAAGGACCATTGCAGATGTCAGAGTTTGGGAACTGAGGTGCAGAAGAATTGTTACAGAGAACAGAAGTTGAAGACTCTGGTGCAGAAGGACCTTTACAGAGAGCAGAGTTTGGAGACTGCAGTACAGAAGGACTGTTACTGAGAGCAGAAGTTGGAGACTGGGCTGGAGAAGAACTGTTTCAGAGAGCAGGTGTTGGAGTCTGGGGTGCAAAACGACTGTTCCAGAGAGCAGATGATGGAGACTGGGGTATAGAAGGACTCTTGCAGAGAGCAGAGGTTGCAGACTGAGTTACAGAAGAACTGTTACAGAGGGCAGAGTGTGAGGACTGGGGTAGAAAACGACAGATACAGAAAGCAGAATTTTGATACTGGGGTGCATAATGACCCTTACAAAGAACAAAGTATGGAGACTGCGGTACAGATGGACTTTTACAGAGAGCAAAGTTTAAAGACTGGGGTGCAGAAGAACTCTTATAGAGAAGAGAGTTTGGAGATGGGTGCAGAAAGATTGTTGGCGTGAGCAGAGTATGGAGAATGGGGAGTAGAAGGACTGTTGCAGAGAGCAGAAGTTGAAGACTGGATTATAGAAGGACTGTTGCAGAGAGCAGCTGTTGGAGACTTCGGTGCAGAAGGACTGTTGCAGAGAGTAGACGTTGGAGACTGGGGTTCAGGAATAATCTTACAGAGAGCAGAGGTTAGAAAATGGGGTGAAGAAGGCCTGTTTTAGAGAGCGAAGTTTGGAGACTGGGGTGCAGAAGGACTGTTAGAGAGAGCTTAGTTTGGAGACTTGGTTGCAGAAAAATCTTAGAAAGAGCAGAGGTTTGAGAATGAGGTACAGAAGGACTGTTGCACAGACCAGAGGTTGAAGACTGGGGTGCAGAAGGACTGCTACAGAGTGCAGAGGTTTGAGACTGGGGTGAAGTAGGACTGTTGAAGAGAACAGAGGTTGGAGACTGGGGTGCAGAAAGACCTTTGCAGAGAGAAGAGTTTGGAGAATGAGGTGCAGAATTATTGTTACAGAGAGCAGAGTTTGGAGACTGGGTTGCAGAAAAACTGTTTCAGCGAGCAGAGGTAGGAGACTGGTGTGCAAAAGGATCTTACAGAGAGTGAAGGTTGGAGACTGGGGTGCAGAAGGAATGTTTCAGAGAGCAGATGTTGGAGACTCCGGTTCAGAAAGACTGTTACAGAGAGCAGAGGTTGGAGACTGGGGTGTTGAAGGACTGTTACAGTAAGCAGAGGTTGGAGACTGGTGTGCAGAAGGACTGAAAGAGAAAGCAGATGTTGGAGACCGGGGTGCAGAAATATCGTTACAGAGAGCAGAGGTAGAAGACTTTGGTTCAGAAGGACTCTTACAGAGAGCAGAGGTTGGAGATTGGGGTGTAAAAGGACCGTTGCAGAGAGGGAGGTTGGAGACTGAGGTGCAGAAGGAATGTTGCAGAGAGCAGAGGTTAGACACTGGGGTGCAGAAGGCTCGTTGTAGAGAGTAGAGGTTTGAGACTGGAGTGCAGAAGGCCTCTTACAGAGAGCAGAGGTTGGAGACTTGAGTGCAGAAGGCCTGTTACAGAGAGCAGAAGTTGGAGACTGGGGTTCACAAGAAATCTTACAGAGAGCAGAGTTTGCAGACTGGGTTTCAGAAGGGTTTTACAGAAAGCAGAGTTTGGAGACTGAGGTACAGAAGGACTGTTACAGAGAGCAGATGTTGAAGACTGGGGTGCAGAAGCATTGTTGTAGAGAGCAGAGTTTTCAGACTGAGGTACCGAAGAACTTTTGCAAAGAGCTGAGGTTAGAGACTGGGGTGCACCAGGACTGTTGCAGCGAGAAGAAGTTGATGACTGGGATTCAGAAGGATCGTTGCAGAGAGCACAGGTTGGAGACTGGGGTGCAGAAGGACTGATACAGAAAGCAGAGTTTGGAGACTGTGCTGAAAAAGGCCTGTTACAGAGAGCAGAGTTTGGAGACTGGGGTGCAGAAGGACTGTTACAGAGAGCAGAGTTTGGAGATTAGGTTGCAGAAGGATGTTACAAAGAGCAGAGGTTTGAGACTGGGGTGCACAAGAACTAATGCAGAAAGTAGAGTTCGGAAACTGGGGTGCAGAAAAACCCTTACAGAGAGCAGAGGTTGGAGACTGCAGTACAGAAGGACTGTTACAGAGAGAAGAGTTTGGAGACTGGGGTGGAGAAGAACTGTTTTAGAGACCAGATATTGGAGTCTGCAGTGCAAAATGACTGTTGCAGAGAGTAGAGGATGGAAACTGTGGTGTAGAAGGACTGTTGCACAGAGCAGAGGTTGCAGACTGAGTTGCAGAAGGAATGTTACAGCGGGCAGAGTTTGGAGACTGTGGTGGAAAACGACGGATACAGAAAGCTGAGGTTGGATACTGTGGTGAATAAGGACCCTGACAAAGAACAAATTTTGGAGACTGCAGTACAGAAGGACTGTTACAGAGAGCAGAGGTTGGAGACTGGGATGAAGAATAACTGTTTAAGAGAACAGAATTTTGAGACTGGGGTGCAGAAGTATAGTTGCAGAGAGCAGAGGTTGGAGACTGGGGTTCAGAAGGATCGTAAAAGAGAGCAGAGTTTGGATATTGTGGTGCAGAAGGACTTTTACAGAGAGCACAGGTTGAAGACGGGGGTGCAGTAGTTCTTTTACAGAGAGCACAGGTTGGAGACTGAGGTGCAGAAGGACCCCTACAGAGACCAGAGTTTAAAGATCGCGGTACAGAAGGACTGTTTCAGAGAGCAGTGGTTGGAGACTGGGGTTAAAAATAAATGTTTCTGAGAGCAGAGGTTGGAGACTGGGGTGCAGAAGGCTCGTTGAAGAGAGAAGAGAATGGAGACTCGGGTCAAAACGCCTGTTACAGAAAGCAGAGTTTGGAGATTGGGGTGTAGAAGACCTGTTACAGAGAGCAGGGCTTGGAGACTGGGGTGCAGAAGAAAAGTGACAGAGAGCAGAGTTTAAAGACTGGGTTGCAAAAAGATTCTACAGAGAGCAGAGGTTGAAGACTGAGGTAGAGAAGGACTGTTTCAGAGAGAAGAGGTTGGAGACTGAGGTGCAGAAGGATCCTTGCAGAGAGCAGAGTTTTCAGACTGAGCTGCAGAAGGCCTGTTAAAGAAAGCAGAGGTTGGAGACTGGTGTGTAGAATGACTGTTGCAGAGAGTAGAGGTTGGAGATTGGCGTCCAGAAGGATTGTTGCCGACAGCAGAGGTTAGAGACTGGGGTGGAAAAGGACTGCTGCAGAGAGTAGAGGTTGGAGACTTAGGTGCAGAAGGACTGTTACAGAGAGCAGAGGTTGGAGACTGGGGTTCAGAAGGACTGATAAAGAAAGCAGACCTTGGTGACCTGGGAGCAGAAGGACTGTTGCAGAGAGCAGAGGTTTGAGACTGGGGTGAAGAAGGACTGTTGCAGAGAGAAGATGTTGGAGACTGGGGTGCGAAGGACTGTTGCAGAGAGCAGAGATTGGAGATTGGGGTGCAGAAGGAGTATTGCAGAGAGAAGAGGTTGCAGACTGTGGTGCAGAAGGACTGTAACAAAGAGTACAGGATGGAGACCGGGGTGCAGAATAAGTGTTGTAGAGAACGGAGGTTGAAGACTAGGGTGCCGAGGGATCATTGCAGAAAGCAGAGGTTGGAGACTGAGTTTCAGAAGGATCTTACAGTGAGAAGAATTAGGACACTGAGGTGCAGAAGGAGTGTTGTATAGAGAGCAGAGGTTTGAGTTTGGGGCGCAGAAGTATTGTTGCAGAGAGCAGAGGTTGGAGTCTGAGGTGCACAGGACTGTTACAGAGACCAGAGGTTAGATACCGGGGTGCAGAAGGACTGATACAAAAAGCAGAGTTTGGAGACTGGGGTGCAGAAATACCGTTACAGAGAGCAGAGGTTAATGACTGCAGTACAGAAGGACTGTTACAGAGAGCAGAGGTTGGAGATTGCAGTGGAAAAAGACTGTTACAGAGAGCATATTTTGGAGACTTTGGTGAGGAAGGACTATTGCAGAGAGCAGAGGTTAAAAATTGGGGTACAGAAGGACTGTTGCAAAGAGCAGAGGTTGCAGAGTGAGGTGCAGAAAAACTGTTAAAGAGAGCAGAGTTTGGAGACTGTGGTGCCGAAGGACTGTTGTAGAGAGCAGATGTTGGAGACTGGGGTGCAGAAGGACTGTTGCATAGAGTAGAGGTTGGAGACTGGGGTGCAGAAGGACTATTGCAGAGAGTAGACGTTGGAGATTGGCTTTCAGGAGAACTGTTGCAGAGAGCAGAGGTTGGAAACTGGGTGGAGAAAGACTGTTGCAGAGGGGAACATTTGGAGATTTGGGTGCCACAGGACTGTTGAAGAGAGCAGAGGTCGGAGACTGGGGTTCAGTAGGATCATTGCAGAGAGTAGATTATGGAGACTTGAGTATAGAAGGAATGATTTACAGAGCAGAGGTTGAAGACTGAGGTGCAGAAAAACTGTTACAGAGAGCAGTGTTTGGAGACTGGGGTGCAGGACTGATACTGAGAGAAGAGTTTGGAGACTGGGGTGCAGAAGGATCTTACAGAAAGCAGAGTTTGGAGACTGAGGTGCAGAAGGCCTGTTACAGAGAGCAGAAGATGGAGACTGGTGTGCAGAAGGCCTGTTACAGAGAGCATAGTTTTGAGACTGGGGTGCAGAAGGACTGTTGCAGAAAGCAGAGTTTTGAGACTTCTTTTTAGAAGGATCATAGAGAGCAGAAATTGGAGACTGAGGTGCAGAAGGACTGTTACAGAGAGTAGATGTTGAAGACTGAAATGTAGAAAGACCATTGTAGAGAGCAGAGGTTGGAGACGAGTGCAGAAGGACTGTTGAGGAGTGCAGAGGTTGGAGACTTTGCTGTAGAAGGACTGTTGCAGAGAGCAGAGTTTGGAGATTGGGGTGCCGAAGGACTGTTGCATAGGCCAGAATTTGAAGACTGAGGTATAAAAGGACTGAACAGAGAGCAGAGGTTGGAGACTTGAGTTCAGAAGGACTGATAGAGAAAGCAGGGTTTGAAGACTGGTTTGCAGGAGGACAGTTACAGAGAGAACAGTTTGGAAACTGCAGTATAGAAGGACTGTTACAGAGAGCAGAGGTTGGACATTAGGGTGGAGAAGGACTGTTTCAAAGATCAGATGTTGGAGACTGGGGTGCAGAAGCACTGTTGCAGAGAGGAGGTTGGAGACTGGGGTGCAGAAGGACTGTTGCAGAGAGTAAGGGTTGGAGACTGGGGTGCAGAAAAACTGTTGCGGAGAGCAGACGTTGGAGATTGGGGTTGAGAAGGACTGTTGCTGAGAGCAGAATTTGGAGACTGAGGTGCAGAAGGAATGTTAAAGAAAGCAGTGGTAAGAGACTTGAGGGCAGAAGTACTGATACAAAATGCAGAGATTGGAGACAGGGGTGCAGAAAGACCGTTGTAGAGAGCAGATGTTGGAACCTGGGGTGCAGAAGGACTGTTGCATAGAGTAGTGGTTGGAGACTTGGGTTCAGAAGGACTATTGCAGAGAGTAGAGGGTGGAGATTGGGTTGCAAAAGAACTGTTGCAGAGAGCAGAGGTTGGAGACTGGGTGGTGAAAGACTGTTGCAGGGAGTAGCATTTGGAGATTGGGGATCCACAGTACTGTTGCAGAGACCAGAGGTTGGAGACTGAAGTGGAGAAGGACTGTTACAGAGAGCAGAGGTTTGAGACTGGGGTGCAGAAGGACTGATACAGAAAGCAGAGTTTGGAGACTGGGGTGCAGAAGGACACTTGCAAAGAGCAGAGGTTGGAGACTAGGGTGGAGAAGGACAGTTGTCGAGAGCAGATGTTGGAGACTGGGGTGCAGATGGAGTGTTGCAGAGAGCAGAGTTTGGAGACTGGGGTGCAGTACAACTATTGCAGAGACCAGAGGTTGCAGACTGAGGTGCAGAAAGACTGTTACAGCAGCAGAGTTTGGAGACTGGTGCAGAAGGACTGATACAGAAAGCAGAGGTTGGAAACTGGGGTGCAGAAGGACAATTACAAAAAACAGATGTTAGAGACTGCAGAATATAAGGATTGTTACAGAGAGCAGAGGTTGGAGACTGAGGTGCAGAAGGACTGTTACAGAGAGTAGATGTTAAAGACTGAGGTGTAGAAAGACCATTGCAGAGAGCAGAGGTTGGAGACTGAGGTGCAGAAAGACTGTTGCGGAGGGCAGAGGTTGGAGACTTGGGTGTAGAAGGACTGTTGCAGAGAGCATAAGTTGAAGATTGGGATACAGAAAGACTGTTGCAGACAGCAGAATTTGGAGACTGAGGTGCAGAAGGACTGTACAGAGAGCAGAGGTTGGAGACTTGAGTGCAGAAGGACTGATAGAGTAAGCAGGGGATGGAGACTGGTGTGCAGAGGGACAGTTAAAGAGAGAAGAGTTTGGAAACTGCAGTGCAGAAGGACTTTTAAGGAGAGCAGAGGTTGCAGACTGTGGTTGAAAAGGACTGTTGCAGAGATCAGATGTTGGAGACTGGGGTGCAGAAGGACTGTTGCAGAGAGGAGGTTGGAGACTGCGGTGCAGAATGACTGTTGCAGAGAGCATAGATTTGAGACTGGGGTGCAGTAGGACTATTGAAGAGAGCAGAGGTTGCAGAATGAGGTGCAGAAGGACTGTTACAGCAGCAGAGTTTGGAGACTGTGGTGCAGAAGGACTGATACAGAAAGCAGAAGTTGGAAACTGGGGTGCAGAAGGACCATTAAAGAAAACTTCATTGTGTATAAATGTGGCATTTATGCACAATGAAGTATTACTCTGCATTAAAAAATGACAAAATCATAGAATTTGGAGGGAAATGGATGGCATTAGAGCAGATTATGCTAAGTGAAGCTAGTCAATCTTTAAAAAACAAATACCAAATGACCCCTTTGATATAAGGGGAGTAAAAAAGGACAGGGTAGGGACGAAGAGCTTGAGAAGAAGATTTACATTAAATAGGGATGAAAGGTGGGAGGAAAAGGGAGTGAGAAGGGAAATCACATGGAAGTGGAAGGCGATCCTCAGGGTTATACAGAATGACATATAAGAGGAAAGGAGGGGTAAGACAAGATAATATAAATTGAAGAAATGATTTACAGTAGAAGGGGTAAAAAGAGAAAAGGGGAGGGGAGGGGAGGGGAGGGGAGAGGAGGGGGGATAGTAGAGAATAGGATAGACAGCAGAATACATCAGACACTAGAAAGGCATTATGTCAATCAATGGAAGGGTAACTGATGGGATACAGCAATCGGTATACGGGGTAAAGTTGGGAGTTCATAACCCACTTAAATCAAACTGTGAAATATGATGTATTAAGAACTATGTAATGTTTTGAACGACCAACAATAAAAAAAAGAAAAACAAATGTTCAACAAATGTATAAAAAAATGTTCAATATCTCTAGCAATTTGGGAAATGCAAATCAAGACTTCATTGAGATTTTTATCTCACTCTAGTCAGAATGGCAATTATAAGAATACAAAAAATAATAAATGTTGTCAAGGATTTGGGCAAAAAAAAATAAAGAAAACAGCAGTTCGAGACTGTGGAACAGAAGGACTATTACAGAGAGCAGAGTTTGGAGACTCGGGTGCAGAATGACTGTTACAAAAAGAAGAGTTTGGAGACTGATTTTCAGATGGATAATACAGAGAGCAGAGGTTGGAGACTGAGGTGCAGAAAGACTGTTACAGAGAATAGATGTTGAAGACTAAGGTATCGAAAGACCATTGCAGAGAGCAGAGTTTGGAAACTGAGGTGAAGAAGGACTGTTGCGGAGTGCAGAGGTTGGAGACTTGGGTGTAGAAGGACTGTTGCAGAGACTAAAGGTTGGAGATTGGGGTGCAGAAGGACTGTTGCAGAAAGCAGAGGTTGGAGACTTGAGTGCAGAAGGACTGATAGAGAAACCAGGGGTTGGAGACTGGTGTGCAGAAGGACAGTTACATAGAGAAGAGTTTGGAAACTGCAGCATAGAAGGAGTGTTACAGAGAGCAGAGGTTGGAGACTGGGGTGGAGAAGGCCTGTTTCAGAGATTGGATGTTGGAGACTGGGGTGCAGAAAAACTGTTGCAGAGAGGAGGTTGGAGACTGGGGTGCAGAAAGACTGTTGCAGAGAGTAGGGGTTGGAGATTGGGGTGGAGAAAGACTGTTGCTGAGAGCAAAATTTGGCGTCTGAGGTGCAGAAGGACTGTAACAGAGAGCAGTGGTTAGAGACGTGAGTGCAGAAGTACTGATACAGAAATCAGAGTTTGGAAGCTAGGGTGCAGAAGGACTATTGTAGAGAACAGATGTTGGAGATTGGAGTGCAGAAAGACTGTTTCATAGAGTAGAGGTTGGAGACTTGGGTGCAGAAGGACTATTGCATAGAGTAGAGGTTGGAGATTGGGGTGGAGAAGGACTGTTGCAGAGAGTAGCATTTGGAGGTTGGGGTGCCACAGGACTGTTGCAGAGAGCAGAGGTTGGAGAGTGAAGTGGAGAAGGACTGTTACAGAGAACAGAGTTTGGAGACTGGGGTGCAGAAGGACTGATACAGAAAGCAGAGTTTGAAGACTGGGGTGCAGAAGGACTATTGCAGAGAGCAGAGGTTGCAGACTGATGAGCAGAAGGACTGTTACAGCAGCAGAGTTTGGAGACTGTGGTGCAGAAGGACTGATACAGAAAGCAGAGGTTTGAAACTAGGATGCAGAAGGACCATTAAAGAAAACAGAGGTTGGAGACTACGGAAAAGAAGGACTGTTACAGAGAGCAGCTGTTGGAGACTTGTGTGCAGAAGAAGTGTTGTAGAAAACTAAGGTTGGTTACATGGGTGCAGAAAAACCGTTGCAGAGAGAAGACTTGGAGACTGAGGTGTAGAAGGATTGATACAGAGAGCAGAAGTTGGAGACTGGGGTGCAGTAGGACTGTTGCAGAGAGCACAGGTTAGAGATTGGTGTGCAGCATAACTCTTGCAGAGAGCAGAGGTTGGAGTCTGTTGTGCAGAAGGACTGATACAGAAAGCAGAGTTTGGAGACTGGGGTGCAGAAGGACCATTACATAGTGCAGAGGTTTGAGACTACAGTACAGAAGGACTGTTACAGAGAGCAGAGTTTGGAGACTGGGGTGTAGAAGTACTGTTACAGAGAGAAAAGTTTGGAGAGTGGGGTGCAGAATAAGTGTTGTAGAGAACAGAGTTTGGAGACTCGGGTGCAGAAAGACCATTGTAGAAAGCAGAGGTTGGAGACTGGGTTTCAGAAGGATCTTACAGAGAGCAGAAGTTGGACACTGAGGTGCAGAAGGACTGTTAAAGAGAGCAGAGGTTGGAGATTGGGGCGCAGAATGACTGTTGCGCAGAGCAGAGGTTGGAGTCTGAGGTGCAGAAAAAAAGTTACAGAGAGAGGAGATTAAAGACTGGGGTTCAGAAAAACTGATAGAGAAAGCAGAGTCTGTAGACTGGGGAGCAGAAGGATCGTTACAGAGAGCAGAGTTTGGAGACTGAAGTACAGAAGGACTGTTACAGAGAGCAGAGTTTGGAGACTGGGGTGGAGAAGAACTCTGGCAGAGAGCAAATTTTGGAGACTGGTTTGCAGAAGGACTGTTGCTGAGAGCAAGGTTGAAGACTGGGGTGCAGAAGGACTTTTGCAGAGAGCAGAGGTTGCAGAGTGAGGTGCATAAGGACTTTTACAGAGAGCAGAGTTTGGAGACTGTGTTGCAGAAGACTGATACAGAAAGCAGAGGTTTGAGACTGGGGTTAAGAAGGACCCTTACAGAGAATAGAGGTTTAAGACTCTTGTACAGAAGAACTGTTGTAGAGAACAGAGGTTGGAGACTAGGGTGCAGAGAAACCATTGAAGAGAGCAGAATTTGGAGACTGGGGTGCAGAAGGAATATTACAGAGAGAAGAGTTTAGAAACTGAGGTGCAGAAGGATCTTACAGAGAGAAGATTTTGGAAACTGGGGTACAGAATGACTGTTGCAGAGAGCACAGTTTGGAGACTTGGGTGCAGAAGGATCATTGCAGAGAGCAGAGTGTGGAGACTGGGGTGCCGCAGAAGTGTTACACAGATCAGAGGTTGGAGACTTGGGTGCAGAAGGCCTGTTACAAAGATCAGAGTTTGAAGACTGGGGTGCAGTAGGACTGTTACAGAGAGCAGAGGTTGGAGACTTGATTGCAGAAAGACTGATACAGAAAGCAGAGGTTTGAGACTGGGGTGCAGAAGGACCGTTACAGAGAAAAGTGTTTGGAAACTGCAGTACAGAAGGACTGTTACAGAGAGCAGAGGTTGGAGACTGAGGTGGAGAAGAAGTGTTGCAGACATCAGATGTTGGAGACTGGGGTGCAGAAGAACTGTTGCAGAGAGTAGAGGTTGGAGATTGGGGTGTAGAAGTACTCTTACAGAGAGGAGAGGTTGGAGGCTGGGATGCAGAAGGACCATTGCAGAGAGGTGATGTGGGAGACTGAGGTGCAGAAGGATTGTTACAGAGTGCAGTTGAAGGTTACTGGGGTACAGAAGGACTGAACCAAAGAGAAGAGTTAGGAGACTGGGGTGCAGAAGACCTGTTACAGAGAGCAGAGATTGGAGACTGAGGTAATGAAGGATCATTACAGAGAGCAGATGTTGCAGACTGAGGTGGAGAAGAACTTCTACTAAGAGGAGAGGTTGGAGACTGGGGTGCAGTAGGATTCTTAAAGAGAGCAGATGATGGAGACTGGGGAGCAGAAGGAGTGTTACAGAGAGCAGAGTTTGGAGATTGGGTTGCAGAAGAACTGTTAAAAAGAAAAGCTGTTTGAGACTGGGGTGCAGAAGGCCTGTAACAGAGAGCAGAAGTTGGAGACTGAGGTGCAGAAAGACTGTTGCAGAGAGCAGAGGTTGGAGACTGGGTTGCAGAAGGACTGTTTAAGAGAGCAGAGTTTGGAGACTGCAGTACAGAAGGACTGTTACAGAGAGTAGATATTGGAGACTGGGGTGGAGAGGGAAGGTCACAGAGAACAAAGATTGTAAACTGGGGTGCAGAAGGATCTTATAGAGACCAGAAGTTGGAGACTGGGGTGCAGAAGGACTGTTGCAGAGAGCAGACGTTGGAGACTGAGGTGCAGAAGGATCGTTTCAGAGAGTAGATGTTGCAGACTTGCGTGTAGAAGGACTGTTGCAGAGAGCAGAGGTTGAAGACTTAGGTGCAGAAGGACTCTTACAGAGAGCAGAGGTTAGATACTGGGGTGAGAAGGATTGTTACAGAGAGCAGAGTTTGAAGAGTGCAGTACAGAAGGACTGTTACCGAGAGCAGAGTTTGAAGACAGGGTGCAGAACGACTATTGCAGAGAAAAGGGTTTTGAGAATGGGGTGCAGAAGAAATGTTGCAGAGAGCAGAGATTGGAGACTGAGGTGCAGAAGGACTTTTACTGAGAGCAGAGTTTGAAGACTTGGGTGCACAAGGACTGTTACAGAAAGCAGAGTTTGGAGACTTCTTTTCAGAAAGTTCATACAGAGAGCAGAGGTTGGAGAGTGGGGTGCAGAAGGATCGATGAAGAGAGCAAAAGTTGGAGACTCAGTTGTAGAAGAATCATTGCATAGAGCAAAGTGGAGACTGGGGTGCAGAAGGATCATAAGAGAGAGAAGTGGGAGACTGGGGTGCAGAAGGACAGTTACATAGAGCACAGTTTGGAAACTGGGGTGCAGATAGAACTTTGCTGAAAGCAGAAGTTGGATACTGGGGTGCAGAAGGACTGTTGCAGAGAGCAGAGGTTGAAGACTGAGATGCAGAAGGAGTGTTTCAATTAGCAGACGTTGGAGACTGGGGTGAAAAATTATGATACAGAAAGCAGAGGTTGCAGACTGGGGTGCAGAAGTATTGTTACAGAAGCAGAGGTTGGAGACTGGTGTGTAGAAGGACTGTTGCAGAGAGCAGAGGTTGGAGACTTGGGTGCAGAAGGACTGTTGCAGAGAGCAGAATTTGGAGACTGAGGTAAAGAAGGACTGTTACAGAGACAAGAGTTTGGACACTGGGGTGCAGAAAGACTGATACAGAGAGCAGAGTTTAGAGACTGGGGTGCAGAAGGCCTGTTACAGAGAGCAGAGGTTGGAGACTGGGTGCAGAAGGATTGTTACAGAGAGCAGAGTTTGGACACTGGGTTACAGAAAGATATTACGTAGAGCAGAGTTTGGAGTCTGAGGTTCAGAAGTATTGTTACAGAGAACAGAGGTTGGTGACTGAAATGCAGTAGGATCATTGCTGAGAGAAGAGTTTGGAGACTGGTGTGAAGAAGGATCGTAGCAGAGAGCAGAGTTTGGAGACTTGAGTGAAGAAGAACGATTGCAGAGAGCAGATGTTGGAGACTGGGATGTAGAAGGACTGTTGCAGAGAGCAGAGTTTGGACACTGGGTTGCAGAAGGACTGTTACACAGAGCAGAGGTTGAAGACTGGGGTGTAGAAGAACTGTTGCAGAGAGCAGAGTTTTGAAAATGGGGTAGAGTAGGACTGTTACAGAGAGAAGATTTTTGAGACTGAGATTCAGAAGGACTGTTACAAAGAGCAGAGGTTGGAGACTGGGGTGTATAAGGACTGATACAGAAAGCAGAGGTTGGAGTCTTGGCTTCAGAATGAACCTTAACGAGAGCAGAGGATTGAGACTGCAGTATAGAAGTGCTGTTACGGAGAGCAGAGATTGAAGACTAGGGTACAGAAGGTCTTTTGCAGAGAGCAGAGTTTGGAGACTGAGGTGTAGAAAGACTGTAAAAGAGAGCAGATTTTGGAGACAGTGGTGCTGAAGGACTGATACAGAAAGCAGAGTTTGGAGACTTCAGTGTAGTAGGATCTAACAGAGAGCAAAATTTAGAGACTGCGGTACAGAAGGACTGTTACAGAGATCAGAGGTTGGAGACTGGGGTGAAGAAGGACTTCTACAGAGAGTAGATGTTGGAGACTGGGGTGCATAAGAACTGTTGCAGAGAGCCGAATTTGGAGACTGGGGTGCAGAAGGATTTTTGCAGAGAGTAGAGGTTGGATATCACGTGCTGAAGGACTCTTGCAGACAACAGAGGTTGGAGAATGTGGTTCAGAAGAACCGTTGCAGAGAGCAGATGTTGGAGACTGAGGTGCGGAAAAATTGTTACAGAGAGCAGAGGTTGGAGACTGAGGTGAAGAAGGAGTGTTACAAAGATCAGAGTTTGGAGACTGCGTGAAGAAAAATCTTTCAGATAATAGGAGGTGGAGCCTGGGGTGCAGACGAACTGTTCCACAGAGTATAAGTTTGAGACTGGGGTAGAGAAGGACTGTTACAGAGAGATGATATTTCAGACTGAGATGCAGTAGGGCTTTTTGTTACAAAGAGCAGAGGTTGGAGACTGGGGTGCAGAAGGACTGATACAGAAAGCAGAGGTTGGAGACTTGGTTCCAGAATGAACCTTAACAAAAGCAGAGGTTGGAAACTGCAGTATAGAAGGACTGTTACACAGAGCAGAGGTCAGAGAGTAGGGTACAGAAGGTCTGTTGCAGAGAGCACAGGTTGGAGAATGGGATGCAGAAGAACTTTTGCAGAGAGCAGAGTCAGGAGACTGAGGTGCAGAAGGACTGTAACAGAGAGCAGAGTTTCGAGACTGTGGTGCTGAAGGACTGATACAGAAATCAGAGGTTGGAGACTGCGGTGCAGAAGCACCTTTGCAAAGAGCAGAGGTTGGAGACTTGGGTGGGGAAGAAATTTTACAGAGAGCAGAGTTTGGAAACTGAAGTGCAGAAGGATCTTACAGAGAGCAGACGTTAGAGACTGCGGTACAGAAGGACTGTTACAGAGATCAGAGGTTGGAGACTGGGGTGAAGAAAAAATTCTTCAGAGAGTAGAAGTTGGAGACTGGGGTGCAGAAAGATTGTTGCAGTGAGTAAAGGTTAGATATGACGTGCTGAAGGACTCTTGCAGACAATAGAGGTTAAAGAATGCGGTGCCCAAGGACCGTTGCAGAGAGCATATTTTGGATACTGAGGTGTAGAAGGATTGTTACAGAGAGCAGAGGTTGGAGACTGAGGTTAAAAAGGACTGTGAGAAAGATCAGAATTTGGTAACTTGGGTGCAGAAGGATCTTTCAGAGAGCAGAGGTTGGAGACTGGAGTGCAGACGAACTGTTGCACAGAGTACAGGTTGGAGACTGGGGTGCAGAAGGACTGTTACAGAGAGCAGAGTTTAGAGACTGGGTTGCAAAAAGATCTTACATAGAGAAGAGGTTGGAGACTGAGGTGAAAAAAAATGATATCAAGAGAAGAGTTTGGAGACTGGGGTGCAGAAGGACTGTTGCCGAGAACATAGGTTGGAGACTGGCGTGCAATAGGACCGTTGCAAAGAACAGAGGTTGGAGACTGGGGTGAAGATGGAATGCTACAGAGAGCAGATTTTGGAAACTGGGGTGCAGAAAAATTTACAGAGAGCAGAGGTTGGAGACTGGGGTGCAGAAGGACTTTTGCTGAGAGCATAGGTTGGAGACTGGGTTGCAAAAGTATCGTCGCAGAGAGCAGAGGTTTAAGACTGGGGTGCAGTAGGACCATTGCAGAAGTAAGAGTTTGGGAACTGAAGTGTAGCAGGATTTTTGGAGATTACAGAGCTTGGGAACTGGTTGCAGTAGAATCGTTGTAGAGAGCAGAGGTTTCAAACTGGGGTTCAGAAGGACTGTTACAGAGAACAGTGTTTGGAGACTGCGGTGCAGAAGTCCTGTTACAGAGGGCAGAGTTTGGAGACTGGGTTGCAGAAGGATCTTACTGAGAGCAGATGTTGGAGACTGAGATGCAGAAGGACTGTTACAGGGAGTAGAGGTTGGAGACTGAGGTGCAGAAGGATTGTTGCAGAAAGCAGAGGTTGGAGACTCGGGTGCAGAAGGACTGTTGCAGATAGCAGAGGTTGGAGACTGGGGTGCGGAAGGACTGTTGCAGGGAGCAGGTTTTGGAACTTGAATGCAGTAGGACTGTTGCAGAGAGCAGAATTTGGAGACTGGGGTGCAGCAAGATTGATAAAGAAAGCAGAGGTTAGAGACTGGGGTGTAGAAGGACCGTTAAAAAAAGCAGAGTTTACAGACTGTAATATAGGTGGTCTGTTACAGAGAGCAGAGTTTAGAGAATGGTTTATAGAAGAACTGTTTCAGAGTGCGGATGTTGGAGACTAAGATTTAGAAGAACTGTATCAGAGAGCAGAGTTTGAAAACTTGGGTGCAGAAAAACTGTCGCAGAGAGCAGAGGTTGGAGACTGAGGTGCAGAAAGAATGTTACAGATAGCAAAGTTTGGAGACTTGGTTGCAGCAGGACCGTTGAAGAAAGCAGAGGTTGGAGACTGGGTTGGAGAAGGAATGTTACAGAGTGCAGAGTTTGAAACTGGGGTGCAGAAGGAACGTTACAGAGAGCAGAGTTTGGAAACTGGGGTGCATAAGGAACTTACGGAGAACAGAGGTTGGAGACTAGGGTACAGCAGGACCGTTGAAAAAAGCAGAAGTTGGAGACTGGGTTGGAGAAGGAATGTTACAGAGAGCTGAGTTTGGAAACTGGGGTACATAAGGACCTTACAAAGAACAGAGGTTGGAGACTGGGGTGCAGAATGAGTGTTAAGGAGAGGAGACGTTGGAGACTGCGGTGCAGAAGGACTGTTGCAGAGAGCAGAGGTTAGAGACTGGGGTTCAGAAAGATGGTTGCAGACAGCAGAGGTTGGAGACTGAGGTACGGAAAAACAGTTACAGAGAGCAGAGGTTGGAGACTGGGGTGCAGAAAAATCGTTTAAGAGAGCAGAAGTTGGAAACTGAGTTGCAGAAGAATTGTTGCAGTGAGCAAAGGTGAATACTGGGGTGCAGAATTACTGATATAGAAAGCAGAGGTTGGAGACTGGGTTGCAGCAGAACCGTTGAAGAAAGCAGAGGTTGGAGAATGGGTTGAAGAAGGACTGTTACAGAGAGCAGAGTTTGGAGACTGGGGTGCAGAAGGAATGTTGCAGAAAGCAGAGGTTGGATACTGGGGTGCAAAAGGACTGTTGCAGAGAGCAGAGTTTGGAGACTGAGATCCACACAGAGCAGACTTTGGAGACTGGGGTGAAGAATTATGATAGAGAAAGCAGAGGTGGCAGACTGGGGTGCAGAAAGACCATCACAGAGAGCAGAGTTTGCAGACTGGCGTGCAGAAGGATTGTTTCAGAGAACAGAGTTTACAAACTGGGTGCAGGACGACTGTTGCAGAGAGCAGTGGTGGAGACTGGGGTGCAGAGAGATCGTGCAGAGAGTAGAGGTTTCAGACTGAGGCACAGAAGGACTGTATCAGAGAGTAGTGGTTGTAGACTGAGGTGCAGAAAGACTGCTAGAAAGAGCATAGTTTGGTGACTGAGGTGCAGAAGGACTGGTACTTAAAGCAGGGGTTTGAAATTTGGGTGCAGAAGGACCGTTACAAAGAGCAGAGGTTGGAGACTGCAGTATAGAAAGACTTTAACAGAGAGCAGAGGTTTGAGAATGTGGTGCAGACAGAGGTTGAAGACTGGTGTACAAGGACTGTTGCAGAGAGTAGAGGTTAGAGTCTTGGGTGAAGAAGAAGTGTTGCATAGAGCAGAATTTGGAGAATGGGGTGCAGAAGATTCTTACAGAGAGCAGAAGTTAGAGACTGCGGTACAGAAGGAGTGTTACAGAAAGCAGAGGTTGGAGACTGGGGTGGAGAAGGACTGTTTCAGAGAGTAGATTTTGGAGACTGCGGTGCAGAAGAACTGTTGCAGAGAGCAGAAGTTGGAGACTGGGGTGCAGAAGGATTGTTGCAGTGAGCAGAATTTGGAGACTGAGGTGCTGCAGGACTCTTGCAGACAACAGAGGTTGGAGAATGGGTACAGAAGGACCGTTAGAGAGAGCAGATGTTGGAGACTGAGGTGCAGAAGTATTTTTATGGAGAGCAGAGGTTGGAGACTTGGGTGAAGAAGGACTGCTAAAGAGATCAGAGTTTGGAGACTGGGGTGCAGAAGGATCTTTCAGAGAGCAGAGTTTGGAGACTGGGGTGCAGACGAACTGTTGCACAGACCAGAGGTTGGATACTGGGGTGAAGAAGGAACGTTCCAGAGAGCAGAGTTTGGAGACGGGGTTGCAGAAGGATCTTAAATAGAGCAGAAATTGAAGAAGGAGGTGCAGATGAATTGATACCGATAGCAGAGTTTGGAGACTGGGGTGAACAAGGATCCTTGCAGAGAGCAGAGTTTTCAGACTGAGGTGCAGAAGGACTGTTGCAGAGAGCAGATGTTGAAGACTGGGTCGAAGAAGGACTTTTGCAGAGAGCAGAGTTTGGAGACTGGGATGAAGGAGGACTGTTAAAGAGAGCAGTGGTTGGAGACTTGGGTGCAGTAGGACCATTGCAAATGTCAGAGTTTGGGAACTGAGGTGCAGAAGGACTGTTACAGAGAACAGAGTTTGGAGAATGTGGTTCAAAAGGTCTGTTACAGAGAGCAGAATTTGGTGAAGGGATGCAGAACGACTGTTACAGTGGGCAGAGTTTGGAGACTGGGTTGCAGAAGGATCTTAAAGAGAGCAGAGGTTGGAGACTGAGGTGCAGAAGGACCGTTACAGAGAGTAGAGGTTGGATACTGAGGTGCAGAAGGACCATAGCAGAGAGCAGAATTTGAGTTAGAGGTGCAGAAGGACTTTTACAGAGAGTAGAGATTGGAGACTGGGGTGAAGAAGGACTGTAGCAGATAACAGTTTTTGGAGACTGGGGTGAAGAAGGACTGTTGCAGGGAACAGGTTTTAGTTACTTGGGTGCAGTAGAACTGTTGCAGAGAGCAGAATTTGGAGATTGAGGTGCAGAAGGACTGTTACAGAGAGCAGAGGTTGGAGACTGGGGTGCAGAAGGACTGATACAGAAAGCAGAGGTTAAAGACTGAGGTGCAGAAGGACCTTTACAGAGAGCAGAGTTTAGAGACTGCAATATAGGAGGACTGTTACAGAGAGCAGAGGTTTGAGAATGGTTTATAGAAGAACTGTTTCAGAGTGCACATGTTGGAGACTGGGATTCTGAAGAACTGTTGCAGAGAGCAGAGATTAAAACCTGGGGTGCAGAAGAACTATCACAGAGAGTGAGTTTGGAGACTGAGGTGAAGACAGAATGTTACAGAGAGCAAAGTTTGGAGACTGGGGTGCAGAATTACTGATACAGAAAGCAGAGGTTAAAGACTGGGGTGCAGAAAGACCATAACAGTGAACAGAGTTTGGAGACTGTTGTTCAGGAGGACTGTTGCAGAGAACAGAGGTTAGAGAATGGTGTGAAGAAGGACTGTTACAGAGAGCAGAGGTTAGAGAATGCGGTGCAAAAGTAAAGTTGCTGAGTTCAGAGGTTGGAGACAGAGGTGAAGAAGGACTGTTACAGAGAGCAGAGGTTGGAAACCGTGGTGCAGAAGGACTGATACAGATAGAAGATGTTTGAGACTGTCTTGCAGAAGGACTGTTACAGAGAGCAGAGTTAGGAGACTGGGGAGTAGATGGACTGTTGCAGAGAACAGAGGTTGGAGACTGGGTTGCAGCAGGACCGTTGAAGAAAGAAGAGGTTGGAGACTGGGTTGGAGAAGGAATGTTACAGAGAGCAGAGTTTGGAAACTGAGGTGCAGAAAGACCTTACAGCGAACAGAGGTTAGAGACTGGGGTGCAGAAAGAGTGTTAAAGAGAGGAGACATAGGAGACTGAGGTGCAGAAGGTCTGTAGCAGAGAGCAGATGTTGGAGACTGGGGTGCAAAAGGATCGTTGCAGAGAGCAGACGTTGGAGACTGAGGTGCAAAAAGACTGTTACAAAGAATAGAGGTTGGAGATTGTGTTGCAAAAGGCCTGTTACAGAGAGAAGAGGTTCTAGACTGGGGTGCAAAAGAACTGTTAGAGAGAGAAGAGTTGTTAGCCAAGGTGTCAGAAGGATCTTACAGAGAGCAGAGATTGTATACCGAGGTGCAGCAGGACTGTTACAGAGAGCAGAGGTTGAAGACTGGGATGCAGAAGCCCTTTTATGAAGAGCAGAGTTTGGAGAAGGGCTCCAGAATGACTTTTACATATGGCAGAGTTGGAAACTGGTTTTCAGAAGGATCTTACAGAGAGCAGATGATAAAGACCGAGGTGCAGAAGAATCTTTGCCGACAACAGAATTTTAAGACTGAGGTGCCGAAGGACTGTTGCAGAGAGCACATGTTGGAGACTGGGGTTCAGAAGGAATGCTACAGAGAGCTGAGGTTGTAGACTGGGGTGCAGAAGGATCGTTGTAGAGAGCAGAGGTTTGGTACTGGGGTGCAGAAGGATTGTTATAGAGAACAGACTTTGGAGAATGGGGTGAGGAAGGGCTATTACAGAGAGCAGAGTTTGGAGACTGGGTTGCAGAAGGATCTTACAGAGAGCATATGTTAAATACTGACATGCAGAAGGACTGTTGCAGAGAGCAGAGGTTGGAGACTGGGTTGCAGAAGGACTGTTACACAGAGAAGAGTTTGAAGGATAGGTTGTAGAAGGACTGTTGCAGAGAGCAGATGTTGGAGACTTGGGTGCAGAAAGACTGTTGCAGAGAGCAGAATTTGGAGACTGAGGTGCAGAAGGACTGTTAGAGAGAGCAGAGTTTGGAGACTGGGGTGCAGAAGGACCGTTACAGAGAGCAGAGTTTGGAGACTAGGGTACAGAAGGACTGTTGCAGAGAGCAGATGTTGTAGACTGTGGTTAAGAAGAACTGTAGAAGAGAGCAGAGGTTTGAGAATGGGGTGCAGAAGTAAGGTTGCAGAGAGCAGAGTTTGGAGAAAGAATTGCAGAAGGACTATTACAGAGAGCAGAGGTTGGAAACAGTGGTGCAGAAGGACGGATACAGAAAGCAGAGGTTTGAGATTGTGGTGCAGAAGGACCGTTACGGAGAGCAGAGGTGGAAGACTGCAGTACAGAAGGACTGTTACAGAGAGCAGAGGTTGGAGAATGGGGAGCAGAAGAACTGTTGCAGAGAACAGAGTTTGGAGACTGGGGTGCAGCAGGACCGGTGCAGAATCCAGAGGTTGGAGACTGTGGTGGAAAATGAATGTTACAAAGAGGAGAGTTTGAAAACTGGGATGCAGAAGGATCTTACAGAAAGCAGAGATTGTAGACCGAGGTGCAGCAATACTGTTACAGAGAGCAGACGTTGGAGACTGGGGTGCAGAAGGATCGTTGCAGACAGAAGAGTTTCCAGACTGAGGCGCAGAAGGACTGTTGCTGAGAGAAGATGTTGGAGACTTGGGTGCAGAAGGACTGTTGCAGAGAGCAGATTCTGGAGACTGGGATGCAGAAGGATCACTGCAGAGAGCAGAGGTTGGACACTGGGGTGCAGAAGGACTGTTACACAGCGCAGAGGTTGGAGACTGGGGTAAAGAAGAACTTTTTCAGAGAGCAGATGTTGAGGACTTTGGTGCAGAAGGACTGTTGCAGAGAGCAGGTGTTGGAGACTGGGATGCAGAAAAATCATTGCAGAGAGCAGAGTTTGGACCCTGGTGTGCAGAAGGTCAGTTGCAGAGAGCAGATGTTGGTAACTAGGGAGCAGAAGGACTGTTGTAGAGAGCAGAGTTTGGACACTGGCGTGCAGAAGGACCGTTGCAGAGAGCAGAGGTTGGAGACTGGGTAGAGAAAAAATGCTATAGAGAGCAGAGTTTGGAAAATTGGGTGCAGAAGGATATTATAGAGAGCAGAGTTTGGAGACTGGGGTTCAGAAGGACTGTTACAGAGAGCTGAGGTTGTAGACTGGGGTGCAGAAGGATCATTGTAGAGAGCACAGGTTTGGTACTAGGGTGCAGAAGGATTGTTATAGAGAACAGACTTTGGAGAATGGGGTGCAGAAGGGCTGTTACAGAGAGCAGAGTTTGGAGACTGGTTTGCAGAACGATCTTACAGAGAGCACATGTTAAAGACTGACGTGCAGAAGGACTGTTGCAGATAGCAGAGGTTGGAGACTGGGGTGCAGAAGGACTGTTACACAGAGCAGAGGTTGAAGACTGGGTTGTAGAAGGACTGTTGCAGAGAGCAAAGGTTGGAGACTTGGGTGAAGAAAGACTGTTGCAGAGAGCAGAATTTGGAGACTGAGGTGAAGAAGGACTGTTACAGAGAGCAGAGTTTGGAGACTAGGGTACAGAAGGACTGTTGCAGAGAGCAGATGTTGTAGACTGTGGTTAAGAAGAACTGTAGAAGAGAGCAGAGGTTTGAGAATGGGGTGCAGAAGTAAGGTTGCAGAGAGCAGAGTTTAGAGAAAGAAGTGCAAAAGGACTATTACAGAGAGCAGAGGTTGGAAACAGTGGTGCAGAAGGACGGATATAAAAGCAGAGGTTTGAGATTGTGGTACAGAAAGACCGTTACGGAGAGCAGAGGTAGATGACTGCAGTACAGAAGGACTGTTACAGAGAGCAGAGGTTGGAGAATGAGGAGCAAAAGAACTGTTGCAGAGAACAGAGTTTGGAGACTGGGGTGCAGCAGGACTGGTGCAGAATCCAGAGGTTGGAGACTGTGGTGGAAAAGGAATGTTACAGAGAGCAGAGTTTGAAAACTGGGATGCAGAAAGATCTTACAGAAAGCAGAGATTGTGGACCGAGGTGCAGCAAGACTGTTACACAGAGCAGATGTTGAAGACTGGGGTGCAGAAGGATCGTTGCAGAAGTCAAAGTTTCCAGACTGAGGCGCAGAAGGATGTTTCTGAGAGCAGATATTGGAGACTTGGGTGCAGAAGGACTGTTGCAGAGAGCAGATTCTAGAGACTGGGATGCAGAAGGATCATTGCAGAGAGCAGAGGTTGGAAACTGGGGTGCAGAAGGACTGTTACACAGAGCAGAGGTTGGAGACTGGGGTGAAGAATGACTTTTTCAGAGAGCAGATGTTGGGGACTTGGGTGCAGAAAGACTGTTGCAGAGAGCAGATGTTGGAGACTGGGATGCAGAAGGATCATTGCAGAGAGCAGAGGTTGGACACTGGGGTGCAGAAGGACTGTTACACAGAGTAGAGGTTGGAGACTGGGGTGAAGAAAAAGTGTTGCAGGGAGCAGGTGTTTGAGACTTGGGTGCAGAAGGACTGTTGAAGAGAGCAGAATTTGGAGACTGAGGTCCAGAAAGACTGTTGCTCATAGCAGAGTTTTGAGACTAGGGTGCAGAAGGACTGTTACACAGAGCAGAGGTTGAAGACTGTGGTGTACAAGGACTGTTGCAGAGAGTAGAGGTTGGAGACTTGGGTGAAGAAGGACTGTTGCAGAGAGCAGAATTTGGAGACTGGGGTGCAGAAGATTCTTACAAAGAGCAGAAGTTAGAGACTGCGTTACAGAAGGAGTGTTACAGAAAGCAGAGGTTGGAGACTGGGGTGGAGAAGGACTGTTTTAGAGAGTAGATATTGGAGACTGGGGTGCAGAAGAACTGTTGCAGAGAGCAGAAGTTGGAGACTGGGGTGCAGAAGGATTGTTGCAGTGAGCAGAATTTGGAGACTGAGGTGCTGCAGGACTCTTGCAGACAACAGAGGTTGGAGAATGGGTGCAGAAGGACCGTTAGAGAGAGCAGATGTTGGAGACTGAGGTGCAGAAGGATTTTTACAGAGAGCAGAGGTTGGAGACTTGGGTGAAGAAGGACTGCTAAAGAGATCAGAGTATGGAGACTGGGGTGCAGAAAGATCTTTCAGAGAGCAGAGTTTGGAGACTGGGGTGCAGATGAACTGTTGCACAGACCAGAGGTTGGATACTGGGGTGAAGAAGGAATGTTCCAGAGAGCAGAGTTTGGAGACGGGGTTGCAGAAGGATCTTAAATAGAGCAGAAATTGAAGACGGAGGTGCAGATTAATTGATACCAAGAGCAGAGTTTGGAGACTCGGGTGAATAAGGATCCTTGCAGAGAGCAGAGTTTTCAGACTGAGGTGCAAAAGGACTGTTTCATAGAGCATATGTAGAAGACTGGGTCGAAGAAGGACTTTTTCAGAGAGCAGAGTTTGGAGACTGGGGTGAAGGAGGAATGTTAAAGAGAGCAGTGGTTGGAGACTTGGGTGCAGTAGGACCGTTGCAAATGTCAGAGTTTGGGAACTGAGGTGTAGAAGGATTGTTACAGAGAACAGAAGTTGGCTCCTGGGGTGCAGAAGGACTGTTCCAGAGAACAGAGTTTGGAGAATGCGGTTCAGAAGGCCAGTTACATAGAGCAGAGTTTGGTGAAAGGATGCAGAACGACTGTTACAGAGGGCAGAGTTTGGAGACAGGGTTGAAAAGGATCTTAAAGAGAGCAGAGGTTGGAGACTGAGGTGCAGAAGGACCGTTACAGAGAGTAGAGGTTAAATACTGAGGTGCAGAAGGACCATTGCAGAGAGCAGAGGTGGAGTCAGAGGTGCAGAAGGAGTTTTACAGAGAGTAGAGATTGGAGACTGGGGTGAAGAAGGACTGTAGCATATAGCAGTTTTTGGAGCCTGGGGTGAAGAAAGACTGTTGCAGGGAGCAGGTTTTAGAGACTTGGGTGCAGTAGGACTGTTGCAGAGAGCAGAATTTGGAGATTTAGGTGCAGAAAAACTGTTACAGAGAGCAGAGGTTGGAGACTGGGGTGCAGAAGGACTGATACAAAAAGCAGAGGTTAAAGACTGAAGTGCAGAAGGACCGTTACAGAGAGCAGAGTTTAGAGACTGCAGTATAAGAGGACTGTAACAGAGAGCAGAGGTTTGAGAATGGTTTATAGAAGAACTGTTTCAGAGTGCAGATGTTGGAGACTGGGATTCAGAAGAACTGTTTCAGAGAGCAGAGTTAAAAACCTGGGGTGCAGAAGAACTGTCGCAGAGAGTGAGTTTGGAGACTGAGGTGCAGACAGAATGTTACAGAGAGCAAAGTTTGGAGACTGGGGTGCAGAATACTGATACAGAAAGCAGAGGATAAAGACTGGGGTGCAGAAGGACCATAACAGTGAACAGAGTTTGGAGACTGTTGTTCAGGAGGACTGTTACAGAGAACAGAGTTTAGAGAATGATGTGCAGAAGAACTGTTACACAGAGCAGAGGTTAGAGAATTCGGTGCAAAAGTAGGGTTGCTGAGTTCAGAGGTTGGAGACAGAGGTGAAGAATGACTGTTACAGAGAGCAGAGGTTGGAAACCGTGGTGCAGAAGGACTGATACAGATAGAAAATATTTGAGACTGTCTTGCAGAAGGACTGTTACAGAGAGCAGAGTTTGGAGACTGGGGAGTAGACGGACTGTTGCAGAGAACAGAGGTTGGAGACTGGGTTGCAGCAGGACCGTTGAAGAAAGAAGAGGTTGGAGACTGGGTTGGAGAAGAAATGTTACAGAGAGCAGAGTTTGGAAACTGAGGTGCAGAAAGACCTTACAGCGAACAGAGGTTAGAGACTGGGGTGCAGAAACAGTGTTAAAGAGAAGAGACGTAGGAGACTGAGGTGCAGAAGGTCTGTTGCAGAGAGCAGATGTTGGAGACTGGGGTGCAAAAGGATCGTTGCAGAGAGCAGACGTTGGAGACTGAGCTGCAAAAAGACTGTTACAAAGAATAGAGGTTGGAGATTGTGTTGCAAAAGGCCTGTTACAAAGAGAAGAGGTTCTAGACTGGGGTGCAAAAGAACTGTTAGAGAGAGAAGAGTTGTTAGCCAAGGTGTCAGAAGGATCTTACAGAGAGCAGAGATTGTAGACCGAGGTGCAGCAGGACTGTTACAGAGAGCAGAGGTTGAAGACTGGGGTGCAGAAGCCCTTTTACAAAAAGCAGAGTTTGGAGAAGGGCTCCAGAATGACTTTTATATATGGCAGAGTTGGAAACTGGATTTCAGAAGTATCTTACAGAGAGCAGATGTTGGAGACCGAGGTGCAGAAGGACTGTTACAGAGAGTAGAGGTTGGAGACTGAGGTGCAGAAGGATCTTTGCAGAGAACAGAACTTTAAGTCTGAGGTGCCAAAAGACTGTTGCAGAGAGCACATGTTGGAGACTGGGGTTCAGAAGGACTGCTACAGAGAGCTGAGGTTGTAGACTGGGGTGCAGAAGGATCGTTGTAGAGAGCAGAGGTTTGGTACTGGGGTGCAGAAGGATTGTTATAGAGAACAGACTTTGGAGAATGGGGTGAGGAAGGGCTATTACAGAGAGCAGAGTTTGGAGACTGGGTTGCAGAAGGATCTTACAGAGAGCACATGTTAAAGACTGACGTGCAGAAGGACTGTTGCAGAGAGCAGAGGTTGGAGACTGGGGTGCAGAAAGACTGTTACACAGAGAAGAGGTTGAAGGCTGGGTTGTAGAAGGACTGTTGCTGAGAGCAGATTTTGGAGACTTGGGTGCAGAAGGACTGTTGCAGAGAGCAGATTCTGGAGACTGGGATGCAGAAGGATCATTGCAGAGAGCAGAGGTTGGACACTGGGGTGCAGAAGGACTGTTACACAGAGCAGAGGTTGGAGACTGGGGTAAAGAAGGACTTTTTCAGAGAGCAGATGTTGGGGACTTTGGTGCAGAAGGACTGTTGCAGAGAGCAGATGTTGGAGACTGGGATGCAGAAAAATCATTGCAGAAAGCAGAGGTTGGACACTGGTGTGCAGAAGGTCTGTTGCAGAGAGCAGATGTTGGTAACTAGGGAGCAGAAAGACTGTTGCGGAGAGCAGAGTTTGGACACTGGCAGGCAGAAGGACCGTTGCAGAGAGCAGAGGTTGGAGACTGGGTGGAGAAGGAATGCTATAGAGAGCAGAGCTTGGAAAATTGGGTGCAGAAGGGTCTTATAGAGAGCAGAGTTTGGAGATTGTTGTTCAGAAGGACTGTTACAGAGAGCTCAGGTTGTAGACTGGGGAGCAGAAGGATCATTGTAGAGAGCACAGGTTTGTTTCTAGGGTGCAGAAGGATTGTAATAGAGAACAGACTTTGGAGAATGGGGTGCAGAAGGGCTGTTACAGAGAGCAGAGTTTGGAGACTGGGTTGCAGAATGATCTTACAGACAGCACATGTTAAAGACTGACGTGCAGAAAGACTGTTGCAGAGAGCAGAGTTTAGAGACTGGGGCAGAAGGACTGTTACACAGAGCAGAGGTTGAAGACTGGGTTGTAGAAGGACTGTTGCAGAGAGCAGAGGTTGGAGACTGGGGTGCAGAAGGACTGTTACACAGAGCAGAGGTTAAAGACTGGGTTGTAGAAGAACTGTTGCAGAGAGCCGAGGTTGGAGACTTGGGTGCAGAAAGACATTTGCAGAGAGCAGAATTTGGAGACTGAGGTGCAGAAGGACTGTTACAGAAAGCAGAGTTTGGAGACTGGGGTGCAGAAGGACCGTTACAGAGAGCAGAGTTTAGAGATTAGGGTACAGAAGGACTGTTGCAGAGAGCAGATGTTGTAGACGTGTGGTTCAGAAGAACTGTAGAAAAGAGCAGAGGTTTGAGAATGGGGTGCAGAAGTAAGGTTGCAGAGAGCAGAGTTTGGAGAAAGAGGTGCAGAAGGACTATTACAGCGAGCAGAGGTTGGAAACAGTGGTGCAGAAGGACGGATTACAGAAAGCAGAGTTTTGTGATTGTGGTGCAGAAGGACCATTACAGAGAGCAGAGGTTGAAGACTGCGGTGCAGAAGGACTGTTACAAAGAGCAGTGGTTGGAGAATGGGAGCAGAAGAACTGTTGCAGAGAACAGAGTTTGGAGACTGGGGTGCAGCAGGACTGGTGCAGAATCCAGAGGTTGGAGACTGTGGTTGAAAAGGAATGTTACAGAGAGCAGAGTTTGACAACTGGGATGCAGAAGGATCTTACAGAAAGCAGAGATTGTAGACCGAGGTGAAGCAATACTGTTACAGAGAGCAGACGTTGGAGACTGGGGTGCAGAAGGATCGTTGCAGACATCAGAGTTTCCAGACTGAGGCGCAGAAGGAATGTTGCTGAGAGAAGATGTTGGAGACTTGGGTGCAGAAGGACTGTTGCAGAGAGCAGATTCTGGAGACTGGGATGCAGAAGGATCATTGCAGAGAGCAGAGGTTGGACACTGGGGTGCAGAAGGACTGTTACACAGCGCAGAGGTTGGAGACTGGGGTAAAGAAGGACTTTTTCATAGAGCAGATGTTGGGGACTTTGGTGCAGAAGGACTGTTGCAGAGAGCAGATGTTGGAGACTGGGATGCAGAAAAATCATTGCAGAGAGCAGAGGTTGGACACTGGTGTTCAGAAGGTCTGTTGCAGAGAGCAGATGTTGGTAACTAGGGAGCAGAAAAACTGTTGTATAGAGCAGAGTTTTTACACTGGTGGGCAGAAGGACCGTTGCAGAAAGCAGAGTTTGGAGACTGGGTGGATAAGGAATGCTATAGAGAGCAGAGTTTGGAAAATTGGGTGCAGAAGGATATTATAGAGAGCAGAGTTTGGAGACTGGGGTTCAGAAGGACTGTTACAGAGAGCTGAGGTTGTAGACTGGGGTGCAGAAGGATCATTGTAGAAAGCACAGTTTTGGTACTAGGGTGCAGAAGGATTGTTATAGAGAACAGACTTTGGAGAATGGGGTGCAGAAGGGCTGTTACAGAGAGCAGAGTTTGGAGACTGGGTTGCAGATCGATCTTACAAACAGCACATGTTAAAGACTGACGTGCAGAAGGACTGTTGCAGAGAGCAGATTGTGGAGACTGGGATGCAGAAGGATCATTGCAGAAAGCAGAGATTAAACACTGGGGTGCAGAAGGACTGTTACACAGAGCAGAAGTTGGAGACTGGGGTGAAGAACGACTTTTTCATAGAGCAGATGTTGGGGACTTGGGTACAGAAGGACTGTTGCAGAGAGCAGATCATGGAAACTGGGATGCAGAAGGATTATTGCAGAGAGCAGAGGTTGGACACTGGGGTGCAGAAGGACTGTTACACAGAGTAGAGGTTGGAGACTGGGTTGAAGAAGGACTCTTGCAGTGAGCAAGTGTTGGAGACTTGGGTGCAGAAGGACTGTTGCAGAGAGCAGAATTTGGAGACTGAGATCCAGAAGGACTGTTGCACATAGCAGAGTATTGAGACTGGGGTGCAGAAAGACCGTTACAGAGAGCAGAGTTTGGAGACTGCAATACAGGAGGATTGTTACAGAGAGAAGAGGTTGGAGATTGGGGTGGAAAAGAAATGTTTCAGAGTGCAGATGTTGGAGACTGGGCTGCAGAAGAACTGTTGCAGAGTGCAGAGTTTGGAGACTAGGGTGTAGAAGAACTGTTGCAGAGAGCAGATGTTGGAGACTGAGGTGCAGAAAGAATGTTACAGATAGCAAAATTTTGAAACAGGGGTACAGAATTACTGATACAGAAAGCAGAAGTTGGAAACTGGGGTGCAGAAGGACCGTTACAGAGAGCAGAGGTTGGAGACTGAGGTTCAAAAGAACTGTTGCAGAGAGCAGAGATTAGAGAATGGGGTGCATAAGGACTGTGAAAGAGAGCAGAGTTTGGAGACTAGGGTACAGTAGGCCCGGTGCAGAATCCAGAGGTTGGAGACTGTTTTGGAAAAGGAATGTTACACAGAGCAGAGTTTCAAAACTGGGATGCAGAAGGATCTTACAGAGAGCAGAGTTTGGAGACAGGCGTCAGAAGGACTGTTGAGGAGAGGAGACGTTGGAGACTGGGGTGCTGAAGGCCTGTTACAGAGAGCAGAGTTTGGAGACTAAGGTAAAGAAGGTGTGTTAGTGACAGCAGAGTTTGAAGACTGGGTTGCAGAAAGATTGTTATAGAGAGCAGAGTTAGGACACTGGGTAGCAGAAGGATCTTACAGAGAGCAGAGTTTGTAGACTGAGGTGAATGAGGACTGTAAAAGAGAGCAGTGGTTGGAGACTGGGGTGCAGAGAGATAGTGCAGAGAGAAAAGTTTTCACACTGAGGTGTAGAAGGACTTTTACAGAGAGCAGAGGTTGGAGAATGAGGTGCAGAAGGACTGTTACAGGGAGCAAATTTTGGAGACTGTGTTGCAGAAGGATCTTTCATAGAGGAGAGTTTGGAGACTGAGGTGCAGAAGGACTGTTTCAGAGAGCAAAGGTTGGAGTCTGGGGTGCAGAAGTATTTTTGCAGAGAGTAAAATTTTCAGACTGAGGTTAAGAAAAACTGTTGCAGAGAGCAGATTTTGGAGACTGGGGTGCAGAAAGATTGTTACAGAGAGCAGAAGTTGGAGACTGGAGTGCAGAACAACTGCTACAGAGAGCAGAGGTTGGAGACTGGGGTGCAGAAGGCCTGTTACAGAGAGCAGAGTTCTGAGACTGGGGTGCA
This sequence comes from Ictidomys tridecemlineatus, assembly GCF_052094955.1. Lineage (NCBI taxonomy): Eukaryota > Metazoa > Chordata > Mammalia > Rodentia > Sciuridae > Ictidomys > Ictidomys tridecemlineatus. The sequence goes on from NW_027521777.1 coordinate 344,518, forward strand.
GAAGAACTTTTACAGAGAGCAGAGTTTTGAGACTGGGTTTAAAAAGGATCTTACAGAGAGGAGGTTTGAGACTGAGGTTCCTAAGGACTGTTGCAGAGGGCAGATGTTAGAGACTGTAGTACAGAACTACTGTTTCAGAGAAGTGAGGTTGGAGACTAGAGTACACAAGAACTTTTTCAGAGAGGAGATGTTGGAGACTCTTGTTCAGAAAGACTGTTGCAGAGAGCAGAATTTGGAGAATGGTGTACAGAAAGACTGTTGCAGAGAGCAGAGGTTAGAGACTGAGGTGCCGAAAGATGGATATTGAAAGCAGAGGTTGGAGACTGGCGTTCAAAAGGACCTTTACAGAGAGCAGAGTTTGGAGACTGTGCTACAGAAGGACTATTACAGAGAGCAGTGTTTGGAGACTGGGCAGCAGAAGGACTGTTGTGGAGTACAGAGGTTGGAGACTGGGGTGGAGCAGGACCATTGCAGAAACCAGAGGTTGGAGACTGGCGTGGAGAAGGAATATTACAGAGAGAAGATTTTGGAAACTGGGGTGCAGAATGATCGTTGCAGTCAACAGAGTTTCCAGACTGAGATGCAGAAGGACTGTTACACAGAACAGAGGAAGAAGACTGAGGTGAAGAAAGACAGTTACAGAGAGAAGATGTGGGAGACAGGGGTGCAGGACTTATACGGAGCAGAAGTTGGAGACTGAGGTACAAAAGGATTGTTTCAGAGAGCAGAGGTTGAAGACTCGGGTGCAGAAGGATTATTGCAGAGAGCAACTTTTCAGACTGAGGTACAGAAGAACTGTTGCAGAGAGCGTATGTTGAAGATTGGGGTGTACAAGGACTGTTGCAGCAAGCAGAGGTTGGAGACTGAGGTGCAGAAGGAATGTTACAGAGAGCAGAGTTTGGAAACTGTGGTGCAGAAGGAATGATAAAGGAAAAAGAGGTTGGAGACTTGGGTACTGAAGGACCTTTAAAGAGATCAGAGGTTGGGGACTGCGGTACAGAAGGACTGTTACAGAGAGAAGAGGTTGGAGACTGGGGAGCAGAAGGACTGTTACAGAGAGAAGAGGTTGGCATCTGTTGAGCAGAAGGTCTGTTTGAGAGAGCAGAGGTTGGAATCTGGTGAGCAGAAGGAATATTACAGAGAGCAGATTTGGAAAATGGGGTGCAAAATGATCTTACATAGAGCAGAGGTTGGAGGCTGGGGTGCAGAATTAGTGTTAGAGAGAGCAGATTTTGGACACTGAGGTGCAGAAGGACTGTTACAGAAAGAAGAGATGGGAGACTGGGGTGCACAAGGATCGTTGCAGAGAGCAGAGATATCAGACTGAGGTTCAGGAGGACTGTTGCAGAGAGGAGATGTTGGAGACTGGGGTGCAGAAAGACTTTTGCAGAGAGCAGAGGTCGGAGACTGGGTTGCAAAAGGATCATTGCCGAGAGCAGAAGTTGGAGACTGGGGTGCAGAAGCATTGTTACAGAGAGCAGAGTTTGGAGACTGGGGTGCAGAAAAACTCTTACAGAGAGCACAGGGTGGAGACTGTGGGACAGAATGACTGTTACAGAGAGCACAGGTTGGAGACTTGGGGGCAGAAGGAATATTACAGAGAGCAGAGATTGGAGACTTGGGAGCAGAAGGAATATTACAGAGAGCAGAGTTTGGAAAGTGGACTGCAGAAGGATCTTACAGAGAGCAGAGGTTGGAGACTGAGGTGCAGAAAGACTGTTATAGAAAGTAGAATTTGAAGACTGGGGTGTACAAAAATCGTTGCAGAGAGCAGAGTTTTCACACTGAGGTGCAGAAGGACTGTTGCAGGTAGCAGATGTTGGAGACTGGGGTGCAGAACGACCCTTACAGAGAGCAGAGGTTTTAGACTGCAGAGCAGAAGGACTGTTACAGAGAGCAGACTTTGGAGACTGGGGAGCAGAAGGAATTATAAAGAGAGAAGAGTTTGGAAACTGGGGTGCAGAAGGGTCTTACAGAGAGCAGAGGTTTGAGACTGAGGTGCAGAAAGACTGTTACAGAAAGAAGAATTTGGAGACTAGTGTGCACAAAAATCGTTGCAGAGAGCAGAGTTGTCAGAGTGAGGTGCAGAAGGACTGTTGCAGAAAGCAGATGTTGGAGACTGGGGTGCAGAAGAACTTTTGCAGAGAGCAGAGGTTAGAGACTGGTGTGCAAAAGGATTGTTGTAGAGAGCAGAGTTTGCAGACTGGGGTGCAGAAGGATTGTTACAGAGAGCAGATGTTGGAGACTGTGGTGCAGAAGGACCATTGCTGAGATCAGAGTTTGTTAACTGAGGTGAAGAATGATTGTTACAGAGAACAGAAGTTGGAGCCTGGGGTGCAGAAGGACTGTTGCAGAGAGCAGAGTTTGGAGACTGGGGTTTATAAGGACTTTTGCAGCGAGCTGATTTTGGAGACTGGGGTGCAGAAAGACTGTTACAGAGAGCAGAGTTTGGAGACAGGGTTGCAGAAGGATTTCACACAGAGCAGATGTTCGAGACTGAGTTGCAATGGGACTATTACAGAGAGCAGAGTTTGGAGACTGGGCTGCAGAAGGATCGTTGCAGATAACAGAGTTTTCAGACTGAGGTGCAGAAGGACTTTTTTAGAGAGCAGAGGTTGGAGACTTTGTTCCAGAAGGATCGTTGCAGACAGCAGAGTTTGGAGACTGGGGTGCAGAAGGACTGTTGCAGAGAGCAGAGTTTGGAGACTGCAGTGCAGAAAGACTGTTCCATAGAGCAGAGGTTGGAGACTGGGGTTCAGACGGCCTGTTACAGAGAGCAGAGTTTGGACATGGGGTGTAGAAGGACTGTTGCCGAGAGCTCAGGTTTGAGATTTTGGTGCAGAAGCACTGTTGCAGAGAGTAGAGGTTCGAGACTGACTTTCAGTAGGAGTGTTACAGAGGCAGAGTTTGGAGACTTAGGTGTAAAAGGACTGTTGCGGAGAGCGGAGTTTGTAGACTGAGGTGCAGAAGGACTGTTACAGAGAGATGAGTTTGGAGATTGGGATGCAGATGGACCGATACAGAAAGCAGAGTTTGGAGACTCCGGTGCAGAAGGACTGTTGCAGAGAGCAGAGTTTGGAGAATGGGGTGCAAAAGGCCTGATACACAGAGCAGAATTTGGAGACTGGGGTGCAGAAAAACTGTTACAGACAGCAGAGTTTGGAGACAGGGTTGCAGAGGGATCTTACAGAGAGCAGAGTTTGAAGACTGTGGTACAGCAGGACTGTTACAGAGAGAAGAGGTTGGAGACTGGGGTGCAGAATGATCGTCGCAGTGAAAAGAGTTTTCAGACTGAGGTGCAGAAGGACTTTTGCAGAGAGCAGATATTGGAGACTGGGGTGCAGAAAGACTGTTTCAGAGAGCAGAGGTTTGAGACTGTTGTGCAGAAGGATCGTTGTAGCGAGCAGAGGTTTGAGACCGGCATGCAAAAGAACTGTTACCAGAACAGAGGTTGGACAAGGAATGCAGAAGGACTGTTAAAGAGGGCAGAGTTTACAGACTGTGTTGCAGGAGGATCTTACAGAGGGCAGATGTTGGAGACTGAGGTGCAGAAGGACTGTAACAGAGAGTAGAGTTTAGAGACTGAGGTGTAGAAAGACCGTTGTAGAGAGCAGACTTTGGAAACTGAGGTGCAGAAGGATTGTTATAGAGAGCAGAGGTTGGAGACTGGGGTTCAGAAGTTGTTGCAGAGAGTAGAAGTTGGAGACTGAGGTCCAGAAGGACTGTTACAGAGAGATGAGTTTGGAGACTGGGGGGCAAAAGGACAGAAAGCAGAGTTTGAAGACTGGGGAGCAGAAGGACTGTTACAAAGAGCAGATTTTTGAGACTGCACTACAGGAGGACTGTTACAGAGAGCAGAGTTTGGAGACTGGTGTGGAGAAAGACTGTTTCAGAGTGCAGACCTTGGAGACTGGGGTGCAGAAGAACTGTTGCAGAGAGCATAGGTTGGAGATTTGGGTGCAGAAGAACTGTCGCAGAGAGCAGAGGTTGGAGACTGAGGTGAAGAAGGAATGTTACAGAGAGCAGAGTTTGGAAACTGTGGTGCAGAAGGAATGAAACAGAAAGGAGAGGTTGAAGACTTGGGTACAGAAGGACCGTTAACGAGATCAGAGGTTGGGGACTGCGGTACAGAAGGACTGTTACAGAGAGTAGAAGTTGGAGACTGGGGAGCAGAAGTGCTGTTACAGAGAGCAGAGGTTGGAATCTGGGGAGCAGAAGGTCTGTTAGAGAGAGCAGAGGTTGGATTCTGGGGAGCAGAAGGAATGTTACAGAGAGCAGATTTGGAAAATGGTGTGTGAAAGGATCTTACAGAGAGCAGAGGTTGGAGGCTGGGGTGCAGAATCACTGTTAGAGAGAGCAGATTTTGGAGACTGAGGTGCAGAAAGACTGTTACAGAAAGAAGAGATGGGAGACTGGGGTGCACAAGGATCGTTGCAGAGAGCAGAGATATCAGACTGAGGTTCAGGAGGACTGTTGCAGAGAGCAGATGTTGGAGATTGGGTGCAGAATAACTTTTGCAGAGAGCAGAGGTCGGAGACTGGGGTGCAAAAGGATCATTGCCGAGAGCAGAGGTTGGAGACTTGGGTGAAGAAGCATTGTTACAGAGAGCAGAGGTTGGAGACTGGGGTGCAGAAAAACTCTTACAGAGAGCACAGGGTGGAGACTGCGGGACAGAATGACTGTTACAGAGAGCAGAGGTTGGAGACTGCGGAGCAGAAGGACTGTTTCAGAGAGCAGAGATTGGAGACTTGGGAGCAGAAGGAATATTACAGAGAGCAGAGTTTGGAAAGTGGACTGCAGAAGGATCTTACAGAGAGCAGAGGTTGGAGCCTGAGGTGCAGAAATACTGTTAGAGAAAGCAGAGTTTGAAGACTGGGGTGTACAAAAATCGTTGCAGAGAGCAGAGTTTTCACACTGAGGTGCAGAAGGACTGTTGCAGGTAGCAGATGTTGGAGACTAGGGTGCAGAACGACCCTTACAGAGAGCAGAGGTTTTAGACTGCAGAGCAGAAGGACTGTTACAGAGAGCAGACTTTGGAGACTGGGGAGCAGAAGGAATTATAAAGAGAGAAGAGTTTGGAAACTGGGGTGCAGAAGGGTCTTACAGAGAGCAGAGGTTTGAGACTGAGGTGCAGAAAGACTGTTACAGAAAGAAGAATTTGGAGACTAGTGTGCACAAAAATCGTTGCAGAGAGCAGAGTTGTCAGAGTGAGGTGCAGAAGGACTGTTGCAGAAAGCAGATGTTGGAGACTGGGGTGCAGAAGAACGTTTGCAGAGAGCAGAGGTTAGAGACTGGTGTGCAAAAGGATTGTTGTAGACAGCAGAGTTTGCAGACTGGGGTGCAGAAGGATTGTTACAGAGAGCAGATGTTGGAGACTGTGGTGCAGAAGGACCATTGCTGAGATCAGAGTTTGTTAACTGAGGTGAAGAATGATTGTTACAGAGAACAGAAGTTGGAGCCTGGGGTGCAGAAGGACTGTTGCAGAGAGCAGAGTTTGGAGACTGGGGTTTACAAGGACTTTTGCAGCGAGCGGATTTTGGAGACTGGGGTGCAGAAGGACTGTTACAGAGAGCAGAGTTTGGAGACAGGGTTGCAGAAGGATTTTACACAGAGCAGATGTTCGAGACTGAGTTGCAATGGGACTATTACAGAGAGCAGAGTTTGGAGACTGGGCTGCAGAAGGATCGTTGCAGATAACAGAGTTTTCAGACTGAGGTGCAGAAGGACTTTTGCAGAGAGCAGAGTTTGGAGACAGGGGTGCAGAAGATCTGTTGTATAGAGCAGATGTTGGATGCTGGGGTGTAGAAGAGTCATTGCAGAGAGCAGAGATTGGAGACTGGGGTGCAGAAGGACTGTTGCATAGAGCAGACATCGGAGACTGATGTGCAGAAAGATCTTTGCAGACAGCAGAGGTTTGAGACCGGAGTGCAGGAGGACTGTTATAGAGAGTAGAGTTTCGAGACTGAGGTGCAGAAGGATCAATGCAGAGAGCTGAGTTTGGAGACTGAGGTGCAAAAGAACTGTTGCAGTGAGCAGAGGTTAAAGACTGAGGTGCAAAAGGACTGTTACTGAGAGCAGACTTTGGAGACTCTGGTGCAGAAGAATCGTTGTAGAGAGCAGATGTTGGAGACATGTGTGCAGAAGGATCCTTAGAGACAGCCTAGATTGGAGACAGTCGTGAGGAAGGACTTTTACAGAGAGCAAAGTTTGGAGACAGGGGTGCAGTAGGACTTATACAGAGAGCAATGTTTGGAGACTGAGGTGCAGAAAAACTGTTGCAGAATGCAGTTTGGAGACTGGGGTGCAGAAGGAGTGTTGCAGAGAGTAGAGTTTGGAGACTGAGGTGCAGAAGGACCATTACAGAGAGCAGAAGATGAAGATTGTTGTACAGAAGGACTGTTACAGAGAGAAGAGGTTGGAGACAGGTGTGCAGAAGTGTCTTACAGAAAGCATACTTTGGAGACTGGGGTTCAAAATGACTGTTTCGAAGAGCAGAGGTTGGAGACTGGGGTTCAGAAAGATCGTTGACGAGAGAAGAGATTGGAGACTGGGGTCAAAAGGCCTGCTACAGACGGAAGAGGTGAAAGACTGACGTGCAGAAGGCCTTTTACAGAGAGCATTGATTGGATACTGGGGTGCAGAAGGACAATTACAGAAAGTAGAGTTTAAAAACTGGGTTGCATAAGGATCTTACATAGAGCAGAGGTTGGAGACTGAGGTAGAGAAGGACTGTTATAGAGAGCAGAGGTTGGAGGCTGGGGTGTAGAAGGACTGTTGCAGAGAGTAGATTTTGGAGACTGGCGTGCAGAAAGACTGTGGCCGAGAGAAGAAGTTGGAGACTGTGGTGGAGAAGGATTTTTGCAGAGAGCAGAAGCTGCAACTGGGGTGCAGAAGGACTGATACAGAAAGCAGAGGTTGGTGACTAGGGTGCAGAAAGAGTGTTGCAGAGAGCAGATGTTGGAGACTGGGGTGCAGAAGGATTGTGGCAGAGAGCAGAGATTGGATACTGGGGTGCAGAAGGCCTGTTACAGAGATCAGAATTTGGGGACTGGGGTGAAGAAAAACTCTTACAGTGAGCAGAGTTTGCAGACTGGCTTTCAGAAGGGTCTTACCAAATGCAGACTTTGGAGGCTGAGGTACAGAAGGACTGTTACAGAGAGCAGAGGTTGGACGCTGGGGTTAAGAAGGATTCTTGCAGAGGGCAAAGTTTTCAGACTGAGGTACAGTAGAACTGTTGCAGAGAGACATATTGGAGACTGGGTGCACAAGGACTGTTGCAGCGAGCAGAGTTTGGAGACAGGGTGCACAATGATCGTTGCAGAGAGTAGAGGTTGGAGACTGGGGTGCAGAAGAACTGTTGCAGAGAGCAGACGTTTGAGATTGGGGTGGGGAGTGACTGTTGCTCAGAGCAGAATTTAAACACTGAGTTCCAGAAGGACTTTTACAGAGAGCAGTGGTTAGAGACTTGAGTGCAGGAGTACTGATACAGAAAGCAGAGATGGGAGACTGTGGTGCAGAAGAACTGTTGTAGAGAGCAGATGTTGGAGACTGGGGTGCAGAAGAACTGTTGCAGAGAGTAGAGGTTGGAGACTTGGGTACAGAAGGACTCTTAGGGAGAGTAGAGGTTGGAGATTGGGGTGCAGAAGAACTGTTGCAGTAAGCAGAAGTTGAAGACTGGGGTGGAGAAAGACTTTTTCAGAGAGTAGCATTTTGATACTTGGTGCCAAAGGACTGTTGCAGAGAGCAGAGGTTGGTGACTGAAGTGCAGAACGAATGTTACAGAGAGCACAGTTTTTAGACTGGGGTGCAGAAGGACTGATACAGAAAGCAGAGGTTGGAGACTGTGGTGCAGAAGGACTGTTGCAAAGAGCAGAGGTTGGAGACTAGGGTGGAGAAAGACTGTTGTCGAGAGCAGGTGTTGGAGACTGGGGTGCAATAGGACTATTGAAGAGAGAAGAGGTTGCAGACTGAGGTGCAGAAGGACTGTTACAGAGAGCAGAGTTTGGCGACTGTGGTGCAGAAAGACTGATACAGTAAAAAGAGGTTGTAAACTAGGGTGCAGAAGGACCATTAAAAAAAACAGAGATTGGAGACTGCGGAACAGAAGGACTGTTATAGAGAGCAGAGGTTAAAGACTGGGGTGCAAAAGAAGTGTTGTAGGGAAAAGAGGTTGGAGACTGGGGTGCAGAAGGACCATTGCAGATAGTAGAGGTTAGAGAGTGTGTTGCAGAAGGACCTTACAGAGAGCAGAGGTTGGACACTGAGGTTCAGAAAGACTGTTGCAGAGAGCAGAGGTTGGAGATTGGGGTGCAGCAGGACTGTTGCAGAGAGCAGAGTTTGGAGTCTGAGGTGCAGAAGGACTGTTACAGATAGCAGTGGTTGGAGACTGAGGTGCAGAAGGATTGTGACAGAGAGCGGAGTTTGGACACTGAAGTTCAGAAGGACTGTTACAGAGAGCAGAGCGTGGAGACTGGTGTGTAGAAGAATCATTGCAGAGAACAGAGTTTTAAGGCTGAGGTGTAGATGGATTTTTGCAGAGAGTAGAGTTTGGAGAGTGAGGCGCAGAAGGATCCCTATAGAGAGCAGAGGTTGGACACCTGGGTTCAAAAGACAGTTACAGAGAGCACAGGTTGGAGACTGGGGTGAAGAAGAAATCTAGCAGAGAGCAGACGTTGTAGACTGGGGTGCAGAAGGACTGTTGCAGAGAGCCGAGGTTGGAGACTGGGGTGCAGAAGGATTGTTTCGGATAGCAAAGTTTGGAGACTGAGGTTTAGCAGGACTGTTGTAGAAACAGTGGTTGGAGACTGAGGGGTGGAAGGACTGTTACAGAGAGCATAGTTTGGAGACTGTGGTGCAGAAGGACTGATACAAAAAGCATAGTTTGCAGACTGGGTTGCAGAAGGATCTTACATAAAGCAGAGGTTTAAAACTGAGGTGCAGAAGGACTGTTACAGACAGCAGAGGTTAGAGACTGGGGTGCAGAAGGACGCTTACAGAGAGCAGAGTTTGGAGACTGCAGTATAGAAGGGCTATTACAGAGAGCACCATTTTGATTGGGGTAAAGGACTGTTGTAGATAGATGATGTTGGAGACTGTGGTGCAGAAGGACTGTTGCAGATAGCAGAGGTTGAAGAATGGGGTGCAGAAGGACTGTTGCAGAGAGCAGATTTTTCACATTGAGGTGCAGAATGACTGTTGAAAAAAGCAGATGTTGTAGACTGGGTTGGACAAAGACTTTTTCAGAGATCAAAGGTTGGAGACTGGAGTGCAGAAGGATAGTTGCTGAGAGCAGTATTTGGAGAATTGGGTGCAGAAGGATCATTGCAGAGAGTACAGTTTGGAGACATAGGTGCATCAGGACCATTTCAGACAGCAGAGGTTGTTGACTGAGGTGCAGATGGATTGTTTCATAGAGGAGAGGTTGGAGACTGGTGTGCAAAAGGACTGATATAGAAAGCAGAGATTGGAGACTGGGGTGCAGAAGGATCGTTACAGAGAGCATAGGTTAAAGACTGCAGTGCAGAAGGACTGTTATACAGAGCAGAGGTTGGAGACCTGGGTACAGAAAACTGTTGCAGAGAGTAGGTGAGGAGACTATGGTTCAGAAGGACTGTTGAAGAGAGCAGAGGTTGGAGAATGGGGTGCAGAAGAACTGTAACAGAGAGTAGAGGTTGGAGACTGTGGTGCAATAAGCCTGATACAAAAAGCAGAGTTTGGAGACTGGGGTGTAGAAGTACTGTTACAGAGAGTAGAGGTTGGAGAATTGGGTGCAGAATAAGTGTTGTAGAGAACAGAGGTTGGAGACTCGGGTGTAAAAGGACCATTATAGAAAGCATAAGTTGGAGACTGGGTTTCAGAAGGTTCTTACAGAGATCAGTGGTTGGACACTGAGGTGCAGAAGGAAAGTTACAGAGAGCAGAGGTTGGAGACTGGGGTTCAGAAAAACTGATACAGAAAGCAGAGTCTGTAGACTGGGGAGCAGAAGGATCATTAAAAGAGAGTTTGGAGACTGCAGTACAGAAGGACTGTTACAGAGAGCAGAGGTTGGAGACTGGGGTGGAGAGGGACTGTGGCAGAGAGCAGATATTGTAGGCTGGGGTGCAGAAGGACTGTTGAAGAGAGCAAGGTTGAAGACTGGGGTGCAGAAGAACTGTTGCAGAGAGCAGAGGTTGCAAAGTGAGGTGCAGAAGTCTTTTACAGAGAGCAGAGTTTGGTTTGGAGACTCTGTTGCAGAAAGACTGATACAGAAAGCAGAGGTTGGAGACTGTGGTGAAGAAGGACCCTTACAGAGAATAGATGTTGAAGACTCTTGTACAGAAGAACTGTTGTAGAGAACAGAGGTTGGAGACTGGGGTGCAGAGGGACCATTGCAGAGAGCAGAGTTTGGAGACTGGGGTTCAGAAGCAATGTTACAGAGAGAATAGTTTGGAAACTGGGGTGCAGAAGGATCTTACAGAGAGAAGAGTTTGAAAATTCAGATGCAGAAGGACTGTTTCAGAGAGCACAGTTTGAAGACTTGGGTGCAGAAGGATCGTTGCAGAGAGCAGAGTGAAGAGACTGGGGTGCCGAAGAACTGTTACAGAGGGCAGAGTTTGGAGAGTTGGGTGTAGAAGGACTGTAGCAGAGAGCAGAGTTTGGAGACTGGGGTTCAGAAGGACTGTTGCAGAGAGCACAATTTGGAGACTGAGGTTCAGAAGGACTGTTACAGATAGCAGAGGTTGGAGACTTGAGTTCAGAAGGACTGATACAGATAGCAGAGGTTTTAGACTGGGGTACATAAGGACCATTACAGAGAGAAGTGTTTGGAAACTGCAGTACAGAAAGACTGTTACAGATAGCATAGGTTGGAGACTGGGTTGGAGAAGAACTGTTGCAAAGATCAGATGTTGGAGACTGGGGTGCACAATGACTGTTGCAGAGAGTAGAGATTGGAGATTGGGGTGTAGAAGAACTGTTGCAGAGAGTAGAGGTTGGAGACTGGGGTGCCGAAGGACCGTTGCAGAGAGGAGAGGTTGGAGACAGAGGTGCAGAAGGATTGTTACAGAGTTCAGAGGAAGGTTACTGTGGCACAGAAGAACTGATCCAGAGAGCAGAGGTTGGAGACTGGGGAGCAGTAGGCCTGTTACAGAGAGCAGAGTTTGGAGACTGAGGTGATGAAGGATCATTACAGAGAGCAGATTTGGCAGACTGAGGTGCAAAAAGAGTTTTACTGAGAGAAGAGGTTTAAGAATGGGGTGCAGAAGGATTCTTTCAGAGAGCAGATGATGGTGACTGGGGTGCTGAAGGCCTGTTACAGAGAGCAGAAGTTTGAGACTGAGGTGCAGAAACACTGTTGCAGAGAGCAGAGGTTGGACACTGGGGTTCAGAAGGACTGTTTCAGAGACAAGAGTTTGGAGACTGCAGTACAAAAGGACTGTTACAGAGAGTAGAGCTTGGAGACTGGGGTGCAGAAGAAATGTCACAGAGAGCAAAGTTTGGAAATGAGGTGCAGTAGGATCTTATAGAGACCAGAATTTAGAGACTGGGGTGCAGAAGGACTGTTGCAGAGAGCAGACGTTGGAGACTGGTGTGCAGGAGGATCGTTGAAGAGAGCAAAAGTTGGAGACTCAGTTGCAGAAGAATCATTGCAGAGAGCAAAGTGGAGACTGGGGTGCAGAAGGAATTTTGCAGAAAGCAGAGGTTGGAGACTGGGGTGCAGAAGGACTGTTGCAGAGAGCAGAGTTTGGAGACTGAGATGCAGAAGGACTGTTACAGAGAGCAGACGTTGGAGACTGGGGTAAAAAATTATGATAGAGAAAGCAGAGGTGGGCGACTGGTGTGCAGTAGAACCGTTACAGAGAGCAGAGTTTGGAAACTGGCGTGCCAAAAGACTGTTTCAGAGAGCAGAGTTTGGAGACTGGGGTGCAGAAGGCCTGCAACAGAGAGCAGAGGTTGAAGATTGGTTTGCAGAAGGACTGTTATAGAGAATAGAGTTTTGAGGCTGGGTTGAAGAAGAATCTTACAGAGACCAGGGGTTGGTGCCTGAGGTGCAGGACGACTGTTAAAGAGAGCAGAGAGGTTGGAGACTGAGGTGCAGAAGGACGGTTACAGAGAGCAGATTTTGGTGTCTGAGGTTCAGAAGGACTGTTACAGAAAGCAGAGGTTGGAAATTGAGGTGCAGAGGGACTGGTACAGAGAGCAGAAGTTGGAGACTGTGGTATCCAAGACTGTAACAGAGAGCAGAGATGGAAAATATGGTGCAGAAGGACTGTTACAGAGAGCAGAGTTTGGAGACTGGGGTGAAGAAGGATTGTTACAGAGAGCAGAGGTTGGAGACTGGGGTGCAGAAGGACTGTTACACAGAAAAGAGGCTGAAGACTGGGGTGTAGAAGGACTGTTGCAGGGAGCAGGTTTTGGAGACTTGGGTGCTGAAGGACTTTTGCAGAGAGTAGTATTTGGAGACTGAGGTGCAGAAGGACTCTTTCAGATTGTAGAGGTTGGAGACTGGGTTGCAGAAGGACTGATAAAGAAAGCAGAGTTGGGAGACTGAGGTGCAGAAAGACTGTTACAGAGAGCAGAATTTAAAGACTCGGTGCAGAATGACTGATACAGAGAGCAGCGTTTGGAGACTGGGGTGCAGAAGGCCTGTTACAGAGAGGAAATGTTGGAGACTGGGTGCAGAAAGGCTGTTACAGAGAGCAGAGTTTGGAGACTTGGTTGCAGAAGGATATTACCTAGAGCAGAGTTTGGAGACTGAGGTGCAGAAGGATTGTTACAGAGAGCAGAGGTTGGTGACTGAGGTGCAATAGGATCATTGAAGAGAACAGAGTTTGGAGACTGGTGTGCAGAAGGATCGTTGCAGAGAACAGAGATTGGACACTGGGTTGCAGAGAGAGTGTTACACAGAGCAGAGATTGAAGACTGGTGTGTAGAAGGACTGTTGCAGAGAGTAGAGTTTGAAGACTCTTGTGAAGAAGGACTGTTACAGAGAGGAAAGTTTGGAGACTGGGTGCAGAAGGGCTGTTACAGAGAGCAGAGTTTAAAGACTTGAGTGCAGAAGGATGGTTGCAGAGAGCAGATGTTGGAGACTGGGATGCAGAAGGATCGTTGCAGAGAGCAGTGATTGTACAATGGGTTGCAGAGAGACTTTTACACAAAGCAGAGTTTGAAGATTGGGCTGTAGAAGGACTGTTGCAGAGAGGAAAGTTTGGAGCCTGGGTGAAGAAGGGCTGTTACAGAGAGCAGAGTTTGGAGACTGGGATGCAGAAGGACTGATACAGAAAGCAGAGGTTGGAGACTTGGGTCCAGAATTAACCTTACAGAGAGCAGAGGTTGGAGACTGCAGTATAGAAGGACTGTAACAGAGAGCAGAGCTTGGAGACTAGGGTACACAAGGACTGTTGCAAAGAACAGAGGTTTGAGAATGGGATGCAGAAGGACTTCTGCAGAGAGAAGAGTATGGAGACTGGGGTGCAGAAGGACTGTTACAGAGAGCAGAATTTGGAAACTGTGGTGCAGAAGGACTGATACAGAATGCGGAGGTTGGAGACTGTGGTGCAGAAGGACTTTTGCAGAGAGCAGAGGTTGGAGACTGAGGTGCAGAAGTATTGTTACAGAGAGCAGAGGTAGGAGACTGGGGTGAAGAAGGACTGTGACAGAGATGAGAGTTTGGAGACTGGGTTGCAAAAAGATCTTACATAGAGCAGAGGTTTGAGACTGAGCTGAAGAAGAAATAATACCCAGAGCAGAGTTTGGAGACTGGGGTGCAGAAAAACTGTTGCCGAGAACAGAGGTTGGAGACTGGCGTGCAGAAGGACTGTTGCAGAGAGCAGAGTTTGGGCACTGGGTGGAGAAGGAATGTTACAGAGAGAAGAGTTTGGAAACTAGTGTGCAGTAGGATCTTACAGAGAGCAGAGATTGGAGACTGTGGTGCAGAAGGACATTTGCAGAGAACAGATGTTGCAGACTGTGGATCAAAATGATCGTTTTAGAGAGCAGATATTAGAGACTGGGGTGCAGTAGGACCTTTTCAGAAGTCAGAGTTTGGGAACTGAGGTGCAGAAGGATTTTTCGAGATTACAGAGGTTGTAGACTGGGGTGCAGAAGAATCTTTTTAGAGAGCAGAGGTTTGAGACTGGGGTGCAGAAGGACTGTTCCAGAGAACAGAGGTTGGAGACTCGGTGCAGAAGGCCTGTTACAGAGAGCACAGTTTGGTGAAGGGATGCAGAACGACTGTTACAGAGGGAAGAGTTTAAAGACAGGGGATCAGAAGGACTTTTTCAGAGAGCAGAGTTAGGAGACTGAGGTGCAGAAGAATCGTTACAGAGAGCAGAGGTTTGAGACTTGGGTCAGAAAGACAGTTACAGAGAGCAAAGATTGGAGACTGGGGTGCAGAAGAAATGTTGCAGAAAGCAGAGATTGGAGACTGCGGTACAGAAGTACTGTAACAAAGAGCAGCGGGTGGAGACTTGGGTGCCGAAGAAATGTCACCTAGAGCAGAGTTTGGAAACTGGGGTGCAGAAGGATGCTACAGCGAGCAGAGCCTGGAGACTGGGGTGAGAAAGACTATTGCAGAGACCAGACGTTGGAGACTGGGGTGCAGAAGGATCGTTGCAGAGAGCAGAGGTTGGCGACTGAGGTTCAGAAAGATCGCTACAGAGAGCAGAGTTTGGAGACTGGGGTGCTGAAGGACCGTTACAGAGAGCAGATGTGAGAGACTGGGATGCAGAAGGATCCTTGCAGAGAGTAGACGTTGGAGACTGAAGTGCAGAAGGATTGCTACCGAGAGCAGAGTTTGGAGACCGGGGTGCAGTAGGATAGTTTCAGAGAGCACAGGTTAAACAATGGGGTGCAGAAGAAAGGTTGCAGAGAGCAGAGGTTGGAGACTGTGGAGCAGAAGGCCTGTTACAGAGAGCAGAGTTTGGACATGAGGTGCAGAAGGATTATTACAGAGAGCAGAGGTTGGACACTGATGTGCAGAAGGACTGTTACAGAGAGCAGAGCTTGGAGACTGAGGTGCAGAAGGACTGTTTCAGAGAGCAGAGGTTGGAGACTGATGTGCAGTAGAACTGATACAGAGAGCAGAGGTTTTATCCTGGGGTACAGAGTAACTGATATGGAAAGTAGTGTTTGGAGACTGGGGTGCAGAAGGACTGTTACAGAGAGCAGAGTTTGTAGCCTGGGGTGCAGAAGGACAGCTACAGAGAACAGAGGTTGGATACTGGGGTGAACAAGGGCCGTTGCAGAGAGATGAGGTTGGAGACTGAGGTGCAGAATGACTGTTACAAAGAGCAAAGTTTGGAGAACAGGTTGCAGGAGGATCTTACAGAGAGCAGACGTTGGAGACTGGGATTCAGAATAATCGTTGCAGAGAGCAGAGGTTGGAGACTGGGGTGTAGAAGGAGTTTTCCAGAGAGCAGAGGTTGAAGACTGGGGTGCAGAAGGCCTGTTACAGAGAGCAGAGTTTAGAGAATGGGTTGCAGAAGACCTGTTACACAGAGCAGATGTTGGAGACTGGGGTGCAGAAGGAATGTTACAGATAGCACAGTTCGGAGACTCGGGTTTAGAAGAATTGTTGCAGAGAGCAGAAGTTTCAGACTGAGGCTTAGAAGGACTGTTACAGAGAGCAGACGTTGGAAATTGGGGTGCAGAAGGACCGTTATAGAGAGAAGAGTTTGGAGACTGCCGTACAGTAAGACTGTTACAGAGAGCAGAGTTTGGAGACTGGAGTGCAGAAGGACCTTTACAGAGAGCAGACGTGGGAGACTGGGATGCAGAAGGATCCTTGCAGAGAGCAGAGGTTGGAGACTGAGGTGCCGAAGGATCACTATCGAGAGCAGAGTTTGGAGACCGGGGTGCAGTATGATAGTTTCAGAGAGCACAGGTTGGAGAATGGGGTGCAGGAAAAAAGGTTGCAAAGAGCAGAGGTTGAAGATTGGAGTGCAGAATGACTGTAGCATAGAGCAGAGGTTGGAGACTGGGGTGTAGAAGGACTGTTGCAGATAGCAGACGTTGGAGACTGGGATGCAGAAAGATCGTTGCAGAGAACAGATTTTGGATACTGGGGTATAATAAGACGTTTGCAGAGAGCAGAGGTTGGAGACTGGGGTGCAGATGGACTGTAGCAGAAAGCAGAGGTTAGAGACTGAGTTGCAGTAAGACTGTTACAGAGAGCAGAGGTTTTAGACTTGGGTGCACAATAACTGATAAAGAAAGTAGATTTTGGAGACTGGGGTGCAAAAGGACTGTTACAGAGATTAAAGTTTGTAGCCTGGGGTGGAGAAGGACAGCTGCAGAGAACAGAGGTTGGTTACTGGGGTGCACAAGGACCGTTGCAGAGAGATGAGGTTGGAGACTGAGGTGCAGAATGACTGTAACAGAGAGTAATGTTTGGAGAACGGGGTGCAGAAGGATCTGAAAAAGAGCAGACATTGGAGACTGGGATGCAGAAGGATCGTTGCAGAGAGCAGAGGTTGGAGACTGGTGTGTAGAAGGACTTTTGCAGAGAGCAGAGGTTGGAAGCTGGGGTGCAGAAGGCCTGTTACAGAGAGCAGAGTTTGGAGACTGGGTTGCAGAAAACCTGTTACAGAGAGCAGATTTAGGGGACTGGGGTGCAGAAGGATTGTTACAGACAACACATGTTGGACACTAGGGTCAGAAAGACAGCTACAGAGAGCACAGTTTGGAGACTGGGGTGCAGAAGAAATGTTGCAGTGAGGAGAGATTGGAGACCGCAGTACAGATGTACTGTTACAAAGAGCAGAGGGTGGAGAATAGGGTGCAGAAGGAATGTCACCTAGAGCAGAGTTTGGAAACTAGGGTGCACAAGGATGTTACAGAGAGCAGAGGCTGGAAACTGGGGTCAGATGGACTGTTGCATAGAACAGACGTTGGAGACTGAGGTGCAGAAGGATCGTTGCAGAGAGCAGAGGTTGGAGACTGAGGTGCAGAAGGATCGCTACAGAGAGCAGAGTTTGGAGACCGGGGTGCAGTAGGATAGTTACAGAGATCACATGTTGGAGACTGGGGTGCAGAAGAAATGTTGAAAAGAGCAGAGGTTGGAGACTGGGGTGCAGAAGGACTGTAGCAGAGAGCAGAGGTGGAGACTGTTGTGTAGAAGGACTGTTGCAGAGAGCAGACGTTGGAGACTGGGATGCAGAAAGATCGTTTCAGAGAGCAGATGTTGGAGACTGGTGTGTATAAGGACTTTTGTACAAAACAGAGGTTGGAGACTGGGGAGCAGAAGGACTGTTGTAGAGAGCAGAGTTTGGAGACTGAGGTGCAGAAGGACTGTTAAATAGAGCAGAGATTTTAGACTGGGGTGCAGAATAAGTGATACGGAAAGTAGAGTTTGGAGACTGGGGTGCAGAAGGACTATTAGAGACAGCAGAGTTTTTAGCCTTGGGTTCAGAAGGACTGCTGCAGAGAACAGAGGTGGGATACTGGGGTGCAGATGGGCCGTTGCAGAGAGATGAGTTTGGAGACTGAGGTGCAGAATGAGTGTTACAGAGAGCAAAGTTTAAAGAACTGGGTTCAGAAGGATCTTACAGAGAGCAGATGTTTGAGACTGGGGGGCAGAAGAACTGTTGCAGAGAGCAGAGGTTGGAGACTGAGGTGCAGAAGAATCGTTGCAGAGAGAAGAAGTTGGAGACTGGGACAGAAGACCTGTTACAGAGAGCAGATATTTGAGACTGGGGTTCAGAAGGATTGTTACAGATAGCACAGTTTGGAGACTGGGCTTTAGAAGGATTGTTGCAGAGAGCAGAGGTTTCAGACTGAGGCTTAGAAGGACTGTTACAGAGAGCAGAGTTTGGAGTCTCAGGTGCAGAAGGACTGTTTCAGAAAGCAGAGGTTGCCAATTGGAGTGCAGAAGTACCATTATAGAGAAAAGAGTTTGGAGACTGCAGTGCAGAAGGACTGTTACAGAGAGCAGACGTTTGAGACTGAGGTGCAGAACGATTGTTACAGAGAGCAGAGATTGGAGACTGGGGTT
The DNA here is from genome assembly GCF_052094955.1 of Ictidomys tridecemlineatus. Taxonomy (NCBI): domain Eukaryota; kingdom Metazoa; phylum Chordata; class Mammalia; order Rodentia; family Sciuridae; genus Ictidomys; species Ictidomys tridecemlineatus. The sequence continues at coordinate 362,489 of NW_027521777.1, forward strand.
CAGAAGGACCATTACAGAGAGCAAAGGATGGAGACTGAGGTGCAGAAGGACTTTTACAGAGTGCATAGATTGGAGACTGAGGTACAGAAGGGACGTTGCAGAGAGAAGAGTTTGGAGAGTGGGGTGCAAAAGGACTGTTACAGAAAGCAGAGGTTGGCAATTGGAGAGCAAATGGACCATTACAAAGAGAAGAGGTTGGAGACTGGGATACAAAAGGTCAGAGAGCAGAGTTTGGAGACTGGGTAGAAGAAGGATCATTGCAGAAAGCACATATTGGAGACTGGGTGCAGAAGGACTGTTACAGAGAGCACAGGTTGGAGACTGGGGTGCAGAAGAAATGTTGCAGAGAGCAAAGTTAGGAGACTTGGGTGCAGAAGGACTGATAAAGAGAGCAGAGGTTGGAGACTGGGGTGCAGAAGGATCATTGCACAGAGCAGAGGTTGGAAACTAAGGTGCAGAAGGATCGTTAAACAGAGCAGATTTTGGTTTTTGGGGTGCAGAAGAACTGTTGCAGTGAGCAGAGGTTGGTGACTGGGGTGCAAAAGGACTGTTACATAGAGCAGAGGTTGGAGACTGGGGTGCAGAAGGACTGTTGCAGAGAGCCGAGGTTGGAGACTGAGTTGAAGAAGATTCGCTGCAGAGAGAAGAGGTTGGAGACTGGGGTGCAGAAGGCCAGTTACAGAGAGCAGAGATTGGAGACTGGGGTGCAGAACGCCTGTTATAGAGAGCAGAGTTTGCAAACTAGGGTGCAGAAGGACTGCTGCAGATAACACAATTTCGAGACTGGGTTGCAGAAGGATCTTACAGAGAGCATTTTGGAGACTGAGGTTCAGAAGAACTCTTATAGAGAGCAAAGGTTGGAAACTCGGGTGCAGAAAGATTTTTGCAGAGAGCAGAGTTTTCAGACTGAGGTGCACAAGAACTGTTTCAGAGAGCAGAGGTTGGAGACTGGCGTACAGAAGGATTGTTACAGAAAGCACATTTTGGAAACTGGGTTGCAGAAGGATCGTTGCAGAGTGTAGAGTTTGGAGACTGAGGTGCAGAAAGACTTTTACAGAGAGTAGAGTTCGGAGACTGAGGAGCAGAAGGAACGTTGTAGAGAGCAGAGGTTGGAGACTGATGTTCAGACGAATTGTTACAGAGATCACAGGGTGGACACTGGAGTGCAGAAGGAGTGTTACAGAGAGCAGAGTTTGGAGATTGGGGTGCAGAAGAACTGTTACAAAAGCAGACGGTAGAGACTGGGGTGCAGAGGACTGTTGCAGAGTGCAGAGTTTGGAGACTGAGGTGCAGAAAAACTGTTACAGAGAGCAGAGTTTAAAGACTGAGGTGTAGAAGTACTGTTAGAAAGAGCAGAGTTTGGAGACTGAGGTGCAGAAGGACTGTAACAGAAAGCAGAGTTTGGAAGTTGGGGTGCAGAAGGACCGTTACAAAGACCAGAGTTTGGAGACTGCAGTATAGAAAAACTGTTACAGAGAGCAGAGGTTGGAGACTAGGGTGTAGAAGGAATGTTACAGAGAGAACAGGTTGGAGACTGAGGTGCAGAAGGATAGATACAGAGAGCAGAGTTTTGAGACTGGTGTTCAGTAGGACTGTTATAGAGAACAGTGTTTTGAGACTGGGGTGAAGAATGATCGTGCAGAGAGAAGAGGTGTCAGAATGAGGTGCAGAAGGACTGTTACAGAGTGCAGAGGTTGGAAACTGTGGTGCAGAAGGAGCGTTGCAGACAGCAGAGTTTGGAAACTGAGATGCAGAATGATCATTGCAGAGAGCAGAGGTTGGAGACTGAGGTGCAGAAGGATCGTTACAGAGAACACAGGTTGAAGACTAGGGTCAGAAAGACAGTTACAGAGAGCAGAGTTTGGAGACTGGGCTGCAGAAGAAATGTTGCAGTGAGGAGAGATTGGAGACCGCGCTACAGATGTACTGTTACAAAGAGCAGAGGGTGGAGAATAGGGTGCAGAAGGAAAGTCACCTAGAGCAGAGTTAGGAAAGTGGGGTTCTCAAGGAAGTTACAAAGAGCAGAGGCTAGAAACTGGGGTCAGAAGGACTGTTTCACAGAACAGATTTTGGAGACTCGGGTGCAGAAGGATCATTGCAGAGAGCAGAGGTTGGAGACTGAGGTTCAGAAGGATCGCTACAGAGAGCAGAGTTTGGAGACCGGGGTGCAGTAGGATAGTTACAGATATCACAGGTTGGAGACTGAGGTGCAGAAGGACTGTTACAGAATGCAGAGTTTGGAAGTTGGGGTGCAGAAGGACTGTTATAAAGACCAGAGTTTGGAGACTGCAGTATAGAAAAACTGTTACAGAGAGTAGAGTTTGGAGACTGGGGTGTAGAAGGAATGTTACCGAGAGCACAGGTTGGAGACTGAGGTGCAGAAGGGTAGATACAGAGAGCAGAGTTTTGAGACTGGTGTTCAGAAGGACTGTTATATAGAACAATGTTTTGAGACTGGGGTGCAGAATGATTGTGCAGAGAGCAGAGGTGTCAGAATGAGGTGTAGAAGGATTGTTACAGAGAGCAGAGGTTGGAGACTGAGGTGTACAAGGACTGTTACAGAGAGCAGAGTTTGGAGACTGAGGTGCAGAAGGACTGTTACAGAAAGAAGAGGTTGGAAATTGGAGTGCAGAAGCACCATAACAGAGACCAGAGTTTGGAGACTGCGGTATAGAAAAACTGTAACAGAGAGCAGAGGTTGGAGACTGAGGTGCAGAATAATAGATACAGAGAGCAGAGGTTTTAGACTGGGTTTTAGACGGATCCTCCAGAGAGCAGAGTTTAGAGAGTGAAGTGTAGAAAAACTGTTACAGAGAGTAGAGGTTGGAGACTGAGGTGTAGAAGGACCGTTGCAGAGAACAGAGTTTGAAGACTGAGGTGCAGAAGGATTGTTACAGAGAGAAGAGATTAGAGACTGGGGTGCAGAAGGACTGTTGCAGAGAGCAGAGGTTGGAGACTGGGGTGCAGAATGAATACTGCAGAGAGCAGAGGATGGAGACTGGGCTTCAGAAAAAATGTTGCAGAGAGCAGATGTTGGAGACTGAGATACAGAAGGACTCTTAGAGAGAGCAGAAGTTAAAGACTAGGGTGCAGAAGGACTGTTGCGGAGAGCACAGCTTGGAGACTGAGGTGCAAAATTTTGTTCCATAGAGCAGAGGTTTAACACTGGGGTGCAAAAGGATCGTTGCAATAAGCAAAGCTTGGAGACAGGGGTTCAGAAAGATCTTACAGAGAGCAGAAGTTGGAGACAGAGTTGCAAAAAGACTGTTGAAGAGATCAGAGGTTGAAGACTGGGGTGCAATAGGATCTTTGCCGAGACCAGAGTTTGGAGACTGGGTTGCAGAAGGATTGTTGAAAGGAGCAGAAATTGGAGACAGGGGTGCAGTAGGATCATTGCAGAGAGCAGAGGTTGGATACTGGGCTGCAGAAGGACTGTTGCACAGAGTAGATTTTAGAAACTGGGGTGCAGAAGCACTGTTACAAAAAGCAGATGTCTGTGACTGAAGTGCAGAAGGACTGTTACAAAGAGAAGAGTATGGAGACTGGGGTACAGAAGGACTGTTACAGAGAGCAGAGGTTTGAGACTGGAATTCAGATGGATCTTACAAAGAGCAGAGTTTGGAGACTGGGGTGCAAAAGGACTGTTACAGAGTGCAGAGTTTAAAGACTGGGTTTAATTCGGATCTTACAGAGAGCAGAGTTCGGAGACTGAGGTGCAGAAGGACTGTTACAGAGAGCAGATGTTGGAGACTGGGGTGCAGAAAGACTGTTACAGAGAGCCGAGTTTGGAGAAGGGGTGCAGAAGGATTATTGCAGAGCACAGAAATTTTAGACTGAGGTGCAGAACGACTGTTGCAGAGAGCAGTTGTTGGAGACTTGGGTGCAGAAGGACTGTTACAGAGAGCAGAGTTTGGAGACTGGGGTGCTGAAGGAACCGAACAGAGAGCAGTGGTTGGAGACTGTGTTGCAATAGGACTGTTGCAGAGAGCAGACTTTGGAGACTGGGGTTCAGATGGATTTTACAGAGAGCAGAATTTGGAGACTGAGGTGTAGAAGGACTGTTGGAGAGATCAGAGGTTGGAGACAGGGGTTAAGAAAGATCATTGGAGAGAGCAGATTTTTAAGACTAGGGTGCTGAAGGCCTGCTACAGGGAGCATAGATTTGGGACTGAGGTGCAGATAGACTGTTACAGAAAGCAGATGTTTGAAATTGGGGTGCAGAAGGACCGTTACAGAGACCAGAGTTTGGAGACTGCGGTATAGAAAAACTGTTACAGAGACCAGAGGTTTGAGACTGGGGTACAGAAAGACTGTTACAGAGAGCCGAGTTTGGAGAAGGGGTGTAGAAGGATTATTGCAGAGCACAGAATTTTTAGACTGAGGTGCAGAACGACTGTTGCAGAGAGCAGTTTTTGGAGACTTGGGTGCAGAAGGACTGTTTCAGAGAGCAGACGTTGGAGACTGGGGTGAAGAAGGATCCTTGTAGAGAGCAGAGGTTTGAGACTCGGGTGCGAAAGGACTGTTACAGAGAACAGAGGTTGGAGACTGGGGTGCAGAAGGCGTGTTACAGAAGAGCTTGGAGAAAGGGTGCAGAAGGACAGTTACAGAGGGAAGAGTTTGGAGACTGGGTTGCAGAAAGATCTTACACAGAGCAGAGGTTGGAGACTGAGGTGCAGAACGACTTTTACAGAGAGTAGAGGTTGGATATTGAGGTACAGAAGGATTGTTAAAGAGAGCAGATGTTGGAGACTGGGGTGCTTAAGCACTGTTTCAGATAGCAGAGGTTGGAGACTGGGGTGTAAAAGGACTGTCAGAGAGAGCAGAGTTTGGAGACTGGGTGCAGAAAGAATGTTGCAGAGAGCAGAGTTTGGAGACTAAGATTCAGGAGTGTTATTGAGATCACAGGTTAGAGACTGGGGTGCAGAAGGACTGATAGAGAAAGCAGAGGTTGGAGACTGTGGTGTAGAAGGAAAATTACAGAGAGCAGACTTGGAGACCGCAGTACAGGAGGCCTGTCACAGAGAGCAGAGGTTTGAGAATGCGGTTAAGAAGGACTTATTCAGAGTGCAGATGGTGGAGACTGGGGTGCAGAAGAACTATTGCAGAGAGAAAAGGTTGGAGATGGTGTGCAGAAGAACTGTCGCAGAGAGCAGAGGTTGGAGACTGGGGTGCAGAAGTACTGATACAGAGAGCAGAGGTTGGAGACTGTGGTGCAGAAGGACCCTTAGAGAGAGCAGAGTTTGGAGACTTCAGTACTGAAAGACTGTTACAGTGATGATACATTAGAGACTAGGGTAGAGAAAGACTGTTCCAGAGAGCAGATGTTAGAAACTTTGGTTCAGAATGACTATTGCAGAGAACAGAGGTTAGAGAATGGGGTGTAGAATGACTGTTGCTGAGAGCAGAGGTTGGAGACTTAGGTGTAGAAGGACTGTTACAGAGAGAAGAGTTTGGAGACTAGGGTGCAGAAGGATCTTACAGAGAGCAGAGGTTGGAGAAAGGGGTGCATAAGTACTTTTTCAGAGAGAAGAGGTTGGAGACTTAGGTGCAGAAGGACTGTATAGAGAAGAGGTTGGAGATGGGGAGAAGAAGGAGTGTTACAGGGAACAGAGGTTGGAGACTCAGGTGCAGCAGTACCGTTGCAGAAAGCAGAGGTTGGAGACTGTGGTGGAGAAAAAATGTTACTGGGAGCAGAGTTTTGAAACTGTGGTGCAGAAGGATATTACAGAGAGCAGGTTGGAGACAGGGATTAAGAAGGACTGTTGCATAGAGAAGAATTTGGAGTCTGGGGTGCAGAGGAATGGTTGCAGAGAGCAGAGTTTGGAGACTGGGGTGCAGAAGGATCGTTGCAGACAGCAAAGGTTAGAGACTGGAGAGCAGAAGGACTCTTACAGAGAGAAGAGTTTGGAGACTGAGGTGCAGAAGAAGCGTTGCTGAGAGCAGAGGTTTGAGACTGAGGTGCAAAAGGACTGTTACAGAGAGTAGAGGTTGGAGATTGGGGTGCAAAAGTCCTGTTACAGAGAGCAGAGGTTCGAGACTAGGTTGCAGAAGAACTGTTACAGAGAGCAGAGTTTTTAGACAAGGTTGCACAAGGATCTTAGAGAACAGAGGTTGTAGACCAAGGTGCAGCAGGACTGTTACAGAGAGCAGATGTTGGAGACTATGGTGCAGAAGGATCGTTGCAGAGAATAGAGTTTTTAGACTGAGGTGCAGAAGGAATTTTGCAGAGAGCAGATGTTGAAGACTGGCTTGCAGAAGGACTGTTGTAGAAAGCAGAGTTTGTAGACTGAGGTGCAGAAGCACTGTTACAGAGAGAAGAGGTTGGAGAATGGGGTGCAAAAGGCCTGTTACAGAGAGAAGAGGTTGGAGACTGGGGTGCAGAAGGACTGTTACAGAAAGCAGGGTTTAGAGACAGGGTTGCAGAAGGATCTTACAGAGATCAGAGGTTGGAGACTGAGGTATAGCAGGACAGTTACAGAGAGCAGAAATTGGAGACTGGGGTGCAGAAGGATGGTGGCAGAGAACAGAGTTTTCAGACTGCGGTGCAGGAGGACTGTTGCAGAGAACAGAGTTTGGAGACTGAGGTGCAGAAGGACTGTTACAGAGGGCAGAGGGTGGAGACTGCTGTTCAGAAGGACCGTTACAGAGAGCAGATTTTGGAGACTGCACTACAGGAGGACTGTTACAAAGAGCAGAGTTTGGAGACTGGGGTGAAGAAGGACTTTTGCATAGAGCAGAGGATGGATATTGGGGTGCAAAAGGATCGTGTAGAGAGCAGAGTATTGAGACTGGGGTGCAAAATGACTGTTACAGAGAACAGAGTTTGGAGAAGGGGTGCAGAAGGCCTGTTACTGAGGGCAGACTTTGGAGACTCGTTTGCAGAATAATCTAACAAAGAGCAAATATTGGAGACTGAGGTGCAGAAGGACTTCTACAGAGAGTAGAGGTTGGAGACTTAGGAGCAGAAGGACTGTTGTAGAAAGCAGAGTTTGGAGACTGAGGTCCAGAAGAATTGTTACAGAGATCAGAGGGTGGAGACTGGGGTGCAGAAGGACAGTTACAGACAGCACAGATCAAGACTGGGGTGAAGAATAAATGTTGCAGAGAGCAGACGTTGAAGACTGGGTTGCAGAATGACTGTTACTGAGAGCATACGTTGGAGACTGGGGTGCAGAAGGACTGCTACTGAGAGCACAGGTTGGAGAATGGGGTGCAGAAGAACTGATACAGAAAGCAGACGTTGTAGACTGGGGTGCAGAAGGACCGTTACAGAGAGCAGAGTTTTGAGACTGCTCTACAGAAGGAATGTTACAGAGAGAAGAGTTTAGAGAATGAGGTGCAGAAGGAGTGTTCAAGGGAGTAGCGGTTTGAGACTTTGGTGCAGGAGGACTGTGGCAGAGAACAGAGTTTGGAGAATGAGATGAAGAAACACTGTTACAGAGAGCAGAGTTTGGATACTGGGGTGCAGAAGGACCGTTACAGAGAGCATATTTTGGAGACTGCACTACACGAGGACTGTTACAGAGAACAGAGGTTGGAGAACGGGTGCAGAAGGACTGTTACAGAGGTCAGAGTTGACAGACTGGGTTGCAGAAGAATCTTACAGAGAGCAGATGTTGGAGACTGAGGAGCAGAAGCACTGTTACAGAGGAAAGAGGTTGGAGACTGAGAAGCAGAAGGACTGTTGCATAGAGCAGACTTGGAGACTGAGGTGCAGAAGGATCGATACAGAGAGCAGCGTTTGGAGACTTGGGTGCAGAAGAACTGATACAGAAAGCAGAGGTTAGAGACTCGGGTGCAGAAGGACCCTTACAGAGAGCAGAGGTTTGAGACTGCAGTACAGAAGGACTTTTACAGATAGCAGAGGATGGAGACTGGGGTGGAAAAGAACTGTTTTAGAGAGCAAATGTTGAAGTCTGTGGTGAAAAAGGACTTTTGGAGAGATCTTAGGATGGAGACTGGAGTGGAGAAGTACTGTTGCAGAGAGCAGAGTTTGCAGACTGAGTTTCAGAAGGACTGTTACAGCGGGCAGAGTTTGCAGACTGTGGTGGAAAACAACGGATACAGAAAGCAGAGGTTGGATACTGGGGTGCATTAGGACCTTTACAAAGAACAAAGGTTGGAGACTGTGGTACAGAAAGACTGTTACTGAGAGCAGAGTTTGGAGACTGGGGTGCAGAATACCAGTTGCAGAGAACAGAGATTGAAGACTGGGGTTCAGAAGGTTCGTTGGGGTGAGCAGAGTATGGAGACTGGGGTGTAGAAGGACTGTTGCAGAGAGCAGAAGTTGAAGACTGGGGTTAGAAGAAATTTTGCAGAAGCAGATGTTGGAAACTTTGGTGCAGAAGGACTGTTGCATAGAGCAGAGGTTGGAGGCTGGGGTGCAGAAGGATAGTTAAAGAGAGCAGAGGTTGGAGACTGGAGTGCAGTAAGATCATTGCAGAGAGCAGAGGTTTGAGACTGGGGTGCAGAATTATAGTTATAGAGAGCAGAGGTTAGAGACAGGGTTTCAGAAAGATCATTGCAGAAAGAAGAGGTTGGAGACTGGGGCGCAGAAGGATCGTTAAAGAGAACAGAGTTTGGAGATTATGGTGAAGAAGGACTTTTACAGAGAGCACAGTTTGAAGACTGGGGTGCAGTAGGACTTTTACAGAGAGAACAGGTTGGAGACTGAGGTGCAGAAAAAATGTTGCAGAGAGCAAAGTTTGTAGTCTGGGGTGCAGTTTGAGTGATGCAGAGAGCAGAGAATGGAGAATGATGTGCAAAAGGAACCTGACAGAGACCAGAGGTTAAAGACTGCTTTACAGAAGGACTGTTACAGAGAGCAGAGGTTTGAGACAGGTGTGCAGAAGGATGTGACAGTCAGCAAAATTTGGAGACTGGGGTACAGAAGGACATTTGTGGAGAGCAGAAGTTGGAGCCTGGGGTGCAGAAGAACCGTTGAAGAAAGAAGAGTTTGGAGACTGGGGTCAAACTCCTGTTACTGACAGCAGAGGTTGGAGATTGGGGTGCAGAAGGCCTGTTACAGAGAGCAGTGCTTGGGGACTGTGGTGCAGAAGGTCAGTTACAGAGAGCAGAGATTAAAGACTGGGTTGCAAAAGGATCTTACAAAGAGCCGAGGTTGTAGACTGAGACACAGAAGGACTGTTACAGAGAGCAGAGGTTGGAGACTGAGTTGTAGAAGGTTCGTTGCAGTGAACAGAGTTTTCAGACTGAGGTGCAGAAGGACTGTTACAGAGAGCAGAGGTTTTAGCCTGGGGTGCAGAAGGCACGTTACAGAAAGCAGAGGTTGGAGACTGGGGTGTAGAAGGACTGTTGCAGAGATTAGAGGTTGGAGACTGAGGTGCCAAAGGACTGGTACTGAGAGCAGAGTTTGGAGACTGGGGTGCAGAAGGATTTATACAGAAAGCAGACGTCAATGACCTGGGTGCAGAAAGATTGTTGCAGAGAGCTAAGGTTGAAGACTGGGGTGGAGAAGGACTGTTGCAGAGAGCAGATGTTAGAGACTGGGGTGCAGAAGTACTGTTGCAGAGAGCAGAGATTGGAGACTGGGGTGCAGAAGGACTATTGCAGAGAGCAGAGGTTGCAGACTGAGGTGCAGAAGGACTGTTACAGAGAGCAGAGTTTGGAGAATGTGGTGCAGAATTACTGATACAGAAAGCAGATGTTGGAGACTGGGGTGCAAAAGAAACCTTACAGAGAACAGAGGTTGGAGACTGCCGTACAGAAGGACTGTTACAGAGAGCAGAGGTTGGAGACTGGGGTACAGAATAAGTGTTGTAGATAACAGGGGTTGGAGACTGGGGTTCAGAAGGATCTTACAGAGAGAAGAATTCGGACACTGAGGTTCAGAAGGACTGTTTCAGAGAGCATAGGATGGAGATTGGGACACAGAAGGACTGTTGCAGAGAGCAGAGGTTTGAGTCTGAGGTGCAGAAAGTCTGCTACAGAGAGCAGAGATTAGAGTCCGGGGTGAAGAAAGACTGTTGCATAGAGCAGAGGTTACAGAGTGAGGTGCATAAGGACTGTTGTAGAGAACAGAGGTCGGAGACTCGGGTGCAGAAGAACCATTGCAGAAAGCAGAGGTTGTAGACAGGGTTTGAGAAGGATCTTACAGACATCAGAGGTCAGACACTGAGGTGCAGAAGGACTGTTGAAGAGAGCAGAAGTTGGAGATTGGGACGCAGAAAGACTGTTGCGGAGAGAGAGGTTGGAGTCTGACGTGCAGAAAGAAAGTTACAGAGAGCAGAGGTTGGAGACTGGTGTTAAGAAAAACTGATACAGAAACCAGAGTTTGGAGACTGGGTAGCAGAAGGATCCTTACAGTGAGTAGAGTTTGGAGACTGCAGTACAGAAAGACTGTTAAAGAGAGCAGAGGTTGGAGACTAGGGTCGAGAATGACTGTGGCAGACAGCAGATTTTGGAGACTGGGGTGCAGAAGAACTGCTACAGAGAGAAGAAGTCAGAGATTTAAGTTCAAACGGCCTGTTACACAAATCAGAGTTTGAAGACTGGGGTGCAGAAAAACTGTAGCAGAGAGCATGGATGAAGACTGGGGTGCAGAAAGACTGTTGCAGAGAGCAGAGTTTTCACAGTGAGGTGCAGAAGGACTTTTACAGAGAGCAGAGTTTGGAGACTGTGTTGCAGAAGGACTGATACAAAAAGCAGAGGTTGAGGATTGGAGTGAAGAAGAACTCTTTAAGAGAATAGAGGTTAAACACTGTGGTACGGAAGAACTGTTGTGGAGAACAAAGATTTGAGACTTCTGTGCAGAGGGACAATTGCAGAGAGCAGAGTTTGGAGACTGGGGTGCAGGAGGAATGTTAGAGAGAGAAGAGTTTTGACACTGAGGTGCAGAATGATCTTACAGAGAGAAGAGTTTGGAAACTGGGGTGAAGAAGGAGTGTTGCAAAGAGCAGAGTTTGGAGCCTTGGGTGCAGAAAAATTGTTGCAGAGAGCAGAGTTTGGAGACTGGGGTGCCGAAGAACTGTTACCGAGAGAAGAGATTGGAGACTTGGGTGAAAACGGCCTGTTACACATATCAGAGTTGGGAGACTGTTACAGACAGCAGAGTTTAGAGACTGGTTTTCAGAAGGATCTTACACAGAGAAGAGGTCATAGACTGAGGTGCAGAAGGACTGTTACAGAGAGTAGATGAGTAGAGTGAGGTGCAGAAAGACCGTTGCCAAGAGCAGGGTTTGGAGACTGAGGTGCAGAAGGTCTGTTGCAGAGAGAAGAGGTTGGAGACTTAGGTGTAGAAGAACTCCTGCAGAGAGCAGATTTTGGAGATTGGGGTACAGAAGGACTGTTGCAGAGAGCAGAATTTGGAGACTGAGGTGCAGAAGGACTGTTACAGAGAGCAGAGCATGGAGACTTGAGTGCAGAAGGACTGATACAGAAAGCAGAGGTTTGAGACTGGGGTGCAGAAGGACCGTTACAGAGAGAGGTGTTTGAAAACTGCTGTACAGAAGGACTGTTACAGAGAGCAGAGGTTGGAAACTGAGGTGGAGAAGAACTGTTGCAGTGATCAGATGTTGGAGACTGGAGTTCAGTAGGACTGTTGCAGAGAGTAGAGGTTGGGATTGGGGTGTAGAAGAACTGTTGCATAGAGTAGAGTTTGGAGACTGGGGTGCAGAAGGACCGTTGCAGAGAGGAGAGGTGGGAGACTGAGGTGCAGAAGGATTGTTACAGAGTGCAGAGGTAGGATACTGGGGTGGAGAAGGTTGACCCAGAGAGTAAAGGTTGGAGACTGGGGTGAAGAAGGCCTGTTACAGAGAGCAGAGTTTGGAGACTGAGGTGCTAAAGGATCGTTACAGAGAGCTGAGTTTGGAGACTGAGGTGCAGAAGGACTGTTACAGAGAGCAGAGTTTGCAGATTGGGGTGCAGAAGAACTGTTACAGAGAGCAGAGGTTGGAGACTGGGGTGCAGAAGGCCTGTTTCAGAGAGCAGAGGTATGAGACTGAGATGCAGAAGGATTGTTACTAAGAGCAAAGGTTGGAGACTGGGGTTCAGAAGGACAGTTTGAGAGAGCACATGTTGGAGACTGGAGAGCACATGTTGGAGACTGAAGAAATGCTACAGAAAGCAGAGGTTGGAGACTGAGGTGCAGAAAGACTGTTGCAGAGAGCACACTTTGGAGACTGCGGTACAGAAGGACTGTTACAGAGAGTAGAGCTTGGAGACTGGGGTGCAGAAGGAATGTCACAGAGAGTACAGTTCGAGAACTGGGGTGCAGAAGGATCTTATGGAGACCATATGTTGGAGACTGGGGTGCAGAAGGATCGTTGCAGAGAGGAGAGGTTGGAGACTTGGGTGTAGAAGGACTGTTGCAGAGAGCAGATGTTTGAGATTGGGGTGAAGAAGGACTGTTGCTGAGAGCAGAGGTTGGAGACTGAGGTGCAGAAGGACTGTTAGAGAGAGCAGAGGTTGGAGACTGGGCTGCAGAAGGACTGTTACAGAGAGCAGAGTTTGGAGACTAGGGTGCAGAAGGACTATTGCAATAAAAAAGTGTTTGGAGACTGGGGTGCAGTAGAAATGTTGCAGAGCGCAGAGGTTGGAGACTGAGGTGCAGAGGGTCATTGCAGAGAGAAGAGGATGGAGACTGGGGTGCAGCAGGCCTGTTACAGAGAGCAGAAGTTGGAGACTGGGGTGCAGAAGGATCATAGCAGAGAGCAGAGTTTGAAGACTGAGGTGCAGAAGGATCTTTGCAGAGAGCAGAGGTTTGAGACTGTGGTGCAGAACGATTTGTACAGAGAGCAGAGGATGAAGACTGGGGTACAGAAGGACAGTTACAGAGAGCACAAATGGAGACTGGGGTTCAGAAGAAATGTTGCAGAGAGCAGAAGGTGGAGACTGTGGTGCAGAAGGACTTTTGCAGAGAGCAGAGGTTGGAAACTGGGGTGCAGAAGAACTGATACAGAAAGCAGACGTTGGAGACTCGGGTGCAGAAATACCGTTACAGAGAACAAAGGTTGGAGAATGCGGTACAGAAGCACTTTAACTGAGAGTAGATGTTAGAAACTGTGGGGCAGTAGGACTGATGCAGAGAACACGGGTTGGAGACTGGAGTGCAGAAGGACCGTTGCAAATAGCAGAATTTGGAAACTGAGGTGCAGAAGGATTGTTAGAAAGCAGAGCTAGGATACTGGGGTGCAGAAGGAATGTTGCAGAGAGCAGAATGTGGAGACTGAGGTGCAGAAGGACTTCTGCAGAGAGCAGAGGTTGGAAACTGGGGTGCAGAAGGACTGTTACAGAGAGCAGAGTTTGGAGACTGGGGTGCAGAATAACTGATATGGAAATAAGAATTTTGAACTTGGGGTGCAGAAGTACTGTTGCAGAGAACAGAGGTTGGATTCTGGAGTTCAGTAGGACCGTTGCAGAGAGCAGAGGTTGGAGACTGAGGTGCAGAAGGACTGTTATAGAGAGCAAAGTTTGGAAACCGGGGTGAAGAAGAATCTTACAGAGAGCAGAGGTTGGAGACTGGGGTGCCTAAGGACTGTTTCAGAGAGCAGAGGTTGGAGACTGAGATGCAGATGGATCATTCCAGAGAGAAGAGGTTGGAGACTTGGGTGCATTAGGCCTGTTACAGAGAGCAGAGTTTGGAGAATGGGGTACAGAAGACCTGGTAGAGAGAAGAGGTTGAAGACTTGTGTGCAAAAAAATTGTTACAAATAGCACAGTTTGGAGACTAAGGTGCAGAAGGAACATTGCAGAGATCAGAGGTTTCAGTCTGAGGCTTAGAATGACTGTTACAGAGAGCAGAGGTTGGAGTCTGAGTTGAAGAAGGACTGTTTCAGAGAGCAGATATTGGATCCTGGGGTGCTAAAGGATCGTTGCAGAGAGCACAGGTTGGAGACTGGGGTGCAGAAGGCCTGTTACAGAGAGCAGAGGTTCAAGACTGGGGTGCAGAAGGCCTGTTACAGAGAGCAGAGGTTGGAGACTTGGGTGCAGAAGGATTGTTTTAGAGAGCAGAGTTTGAATACTGGGGTGCAGAAGGACCATTACAAAGAGCAAAGTTTGGAGACGGAGGTGCAGAAGGACTTTTACAGAGAACAGAGTTTGGATACTGGGATTCAGAAGGACTGTTACAGAGAGCAGAGTTTGGAGACTGAGGTGCAGAAGGATCGTTGCAGAGAGAAAATATTGGAGACTGGAGTGCAGAAAACCTGATAGAGAGAGCACAGTTTGGAGTCTGGGGTACAGAAGACCTTGTACAGAGAGCAGAGGTTGGAGACTTGGGTTCAGAAAGATTGTTACAGATAGCACAATTTGGAGAGTGGGGTGCAGAATTATCGTTGCAGAGAGCTGAGGTTACAGACTGAGGCTTAGAAGGACTGTTACAGAGAGCAGAGGTTGAAATCTTAGGTGCAGAAGGACTGTTATAGAAAGCAGAGGTTGGCAGTTGATGTGCAGAAGGACTGTTATAGAGAGAAGAGGTTGGAGACTGGGGTTCAGAAAACCTGTTACAGAGAGCAGAGTTTGGAGACTGGGGTGCAGAAGACCTTGTACAGAGAGAAGACTTTGGAAATTGACATGCAGAAAGATTGTTACAGAGAGCAGAGTTTCGAGACTGGGGTGCAGAAGAACTATTACAGAGAGCGAAGTTTGGAGACTGAGGTGCAGAGGACTTATACAGATAGCAGAGGTTGGATACTGAAGTGCAGAAGGACTGTTACAGAGAGCAGAGTTTGGAGACTGAGGTGCAGAAGGATTGTTATAGAGAGCAGAGTTTTGAGACTGAAGTGCAGAA